>NC_044303.2:227389072-227693389 GCF_007474595.2 Lynx canadensis | reverse complement strand
TTTGCAGCTTTACTTCTTTTCCTTGTTAGCACTTCATAAAAAGTGACAAACCAAATATCCTTTGGCCCTCTCACATTTACTTCAAACCCTGCTTTATCGTGGTTTTTCTCTTTAGATGAGCTCTCATTTGCACTTTCTTCTTCTCTGAATTTAAAAGTATTTGAAACCTACTTTCCTTATGAGATACATCACGAGTCTTCCCAAATAAAGGGAGATGTGAATGATTTTTCGCAGATATAGTACAAAAGGCCAGAGAGTCACAACCCTGTTCTCGCTTTTCTACACATCACACAAAAACACTGATGCTGTGAATTTCTTTGATTTATCAGCCATAAGGCCAAGAAAACATCAATTTCCATTTTAAGTGCCAATAAACTAAATTTGGTAGGAAGCAAGGTTTTATTTTTATAAAAATTCATTGAGAGCAAAGACATAGCTTAAAGCTATGATAAAAATAACTTTTTCCCTTTTTCTTTTCTTTCTTTTTTTTTTTTTTTTTTTTTTTTTTTCATTTATGGGCATGAATGGCTGGGATCTAAGGTGGGGGGGAAGATGCTAAAACACACTTATGGGTTTTTATTTAAGCTTCTAACACTTGAAGTGTATTCCACCAGGACTGAAATAGATAATTTCCTCTAATTTAAAGGTAGAATAATCTGTTTTCACATATAATTGGATACGTTATGGGATTTTCAGTGGTTTGGACCAAATGAGAAATGCAGTTCAACTTTGACTTGGGTGAGGAAGAATTTTGTTTGTGATAAGGGAGAAGGCAAAGGGCACTCGTACCATTTTATTCAAAATAAACCACTTAGAAAATTCTAGGAGGATTAGAACTTTCCCCCCTGGTACACGGATTGCAGGGAAGTCTTTGCTCTTTTCACGCAATTCAAAGCCAATTCCCACTGAGGCAACAATTGAATAAGGAGATGAAATATTTTATACCAAAAGAGAAACACTTTGAATGTTTCCATATTTTGTTACTATAGAATGCTTTTCTCTCTCTCTCTCTCTCTCTCTCTCTCTCTTTCTTTCTTAAAGCTGATGTTCTTGGTTGTTCAGGCAAACTTCTAACCAGACACACCTAAAGTCAATGGTGAAAAAAATGGTGTTTTCCCCCCACCTCACCCCCGCCCACACTAAAAGGTGTAGCTGAGCTGAATATCCTGATGTTTGATAAGAGGGTCCCAGTAAGGATGGCCGTGTTGCTTTTTACAGATAATTTCCCCCTTGTATGTTTCCACTGGCAGCAGAGTATCACCAGGCCCCGCGGGGGGCTGTGAGGAAAGGGGGGCTCTAGCATTCTTTGGGAGATTCCCTGGTGTTGGGAATTCTTTAGGCAACGATATTACAATCCTGACTTTTGAACTGTGCATCTGACAGAGGATTTTCCATTCTTTTCTCGCCCAGAGAAGACCACGATAATGGTAGCAACTACAGGAACACCAGAGGGAAGGAAAAAGAATGATGATTTTTAGGACGCCCTGAGCTCTCTTGAAAGCACACAGAAAAATACCGCCCCTCTATCCTTTTTGTTTAAGCTGAAGAATGAAAAGAGTTGCTAACTACTACTGATACCACTGCTCTTAGAAAGCACTCCCTAGAAACAGCTGAAACCTTCTGTAAACAGCCGGAAGCCAAAGTTTGCAATGTGGTTCAAACAAGAAAGACTCTATCTTAACATATTCACGGAGGATCTAATCAATTTAACATTGATCAAGAAAATACTAAGTAGCAGTTCTGTGACCTTAAGCACTTAATCTATTTTGCATACGGAGGTAACCTGGGCATTTGGAACAGTATCTGACACGTGGAAGGCTTTCAATAAATATTTTGTATATAAACAAATAAATGAATATGGAGATTGGCCTTGCATAAAGGAGGAGAGTCACAGGTCCCAAACTATTTTTTGTTATTACCTTAGTCTTAGTGTAGCTATAACATTTAACTGGCTATTATTGCTTTATTTGATTCAATAAGTGGCTTTTCCTTTCTGCTTTTTTTTTTCTTTTTTTTTTTTTTTTTCTTTTTTTCTTTTTTTTTTTTTTTTTTTTTTTTTTTTTTTTACCATTTTTTTCTTCTGCTTTGATGTTAATTTGAGGATTTTTCCCTCGGCTATGCCAATACTCACATGGACAGGAATCTTTGACTCGCTTAAGCCAATTTCTGGGGTTTTTTTTTCGGTTGTGGCATGTGTGTGCACGCGTGTGCATGCCTGTGTGTGTGTGTGTGTGTGTGTGTGTGTGTGTTTTCCTTCTTGTTTCTCATCAAGTAATGACTTTTCTCTGTGAAGGCTGTTTTTCTGAGACATTTTTATGTTTCTCGATTTGTCCTCTTCTTCATTTTAACTGCTTTCTTCTGATCATTTTATTTTCAACCATTGTTTTCTTCCTTTTCCTCCAACTCTCATTAGTAGGAGTAAATATCCCCCAATATCCAATCTCATTACCTTTGTTTAGGGTAAAAATGAGAATTTCTTCACAAGTAAACGGCACATCATCCTTTTCTTTTTTACCTTAGGTACGTACTAATTTGTTTCGCACACTGCAAACAGCTCAAACTCTTTCCCATCTCCTTTTGCCCCAATTTGCAAATGTGGGTGGTGCTCTCGTAAGTGTCTTCTTTGTACAAAAAAATGTTTTATTGAAAAATAATTTATATAAAAGAAAGTGAATGAATTAAAACTGTACACTTTGAAGAGTTTGAAATAAAATCAAGACAGTAAACATATCTATCACCCCTAAAAGTTCTCTGACGACCTTCCGCAGTGTCTTTGTCAGGACCCTTACCACCTCCAGTCTGGTCCCCAGGGAACCACTGATCTGCTTTCTGTCATGATAGATTAGTTTTCATTTACTAAGATTTTAAATAAATTGGAATAATACAGTCTAAGGCACCAGTGGGAAATCTTGTCCTTAAAGTACTTTCTACTCAACATTCACAAACCACAACTCATGACCTTTCCTATCTAAATGTAAGCCTCCTGGGGTGCTTTCTATGTCCATTAATATAACTCTTTTATTAAAGATCAAGACTCTTCTTTTAAGTTCATTTATTTATTTTGAGAGAGAGAGAGAGAGAGAGAGAGAGGAAGCACAAGTCAGGGAGGGGTAGAGAGAGAGGGAGAAAGAAAAAATCTCAAGGAGGCTCCACACTGTCAGTGCAGAGCCAGATGCAGGGCTTGAACCCGCAAACTGTGAGATCATGACCTGAGCTGAAGTCAGACGTTTAAGTGACTGAGCCACCCAGGCGCCCCAAAGATCAAGGCTCTTATTCAAGATCAACACTGGAGTTGTCCTCAAGGTTCCTTTCTCTTCCCTCACGTCTCCACAATTGCCAGCTGTGCATCTGAGATGTCACTTTCCTATCTCTGCACTTCTGTTGCCACTGCTCTGCCCCTGGCTTCCAGCATCCTCTTCCTGGATTAGGGAACAATAGCTCACGCTGATACCTCACAACTGTTCTCTTTGCCTCCATCATTTCTCTTTCTCTACAACCAGTCAGCCACGCTACCAACATTTATTGGGAATGTGTTATGTCAAGACAGTGAAAGGGGTTTCTCATTCATCTCTGTGCCCTTTCTTAGCTCAGGTTCCCTTTTTGTCACGCTATCCATTGCAATTTAGAACTTTTCATTACTTTCGTAACTACGGGACCTGTTTCTCAGACTCTACTCCGAGCCTGATAAAGTCCTGAATCGTGCCTGTTTGCTATTATCATTGCATCTATCCTCAACCTGTACTGCAACGTCAGTTACATAGCAGGTGCTCAATAAATACTTGTTGAATCAATGTGTGATACGTCACTTCTGTTGTATTTTATTCTTGGATTTTACAGCTTCTTTACCTGTGGTGTAAATTTCATGCCTATTACATATACTACTTCAGGGAATTAGACTCAACAACCTCTCTCGATTTAATCCTTTCACCCTTCCTATGCACCTGGCCTTTACCCTATGCTGGTTCCCAAATGTACATATTTTGCTGCTGCCATTTTTCTGGAATACTTTCCCCTCTTGTATCACTGGAAAAGATCTGCTTTTTCCTTAAACCAGTCTCCAGCATTCCAACTTATTCTGAGATCTCCTGGCCCAACCTTGCATGATTAATCACTTTGTCCTCTGTTCTATACAGCTGACCACATTATGCTATGTCAGTTATTGACTCGCTTAACTAACCAAGTGCAAAGCATAACCAAGCTTAGTGTGTTTCACTAGCAAGGATCGAGTCAAATGTCGTGGTTCTTTGAATTGACAGAGCTCAGCAGGGTGGTTCTTCTGCCCCACATGTTACTGGTTGGTTCTGTAGCAATGGAGGAGCTTGGCCAGAGTGAGGCCTGTCCTCCAGCTGCCATATAGGACCACTGCTACCCATAACCGTGGAGCCACCTCCACTTTTTTGCCTTCTTTTATCACTCTTCCTCCTCAAGATCAGACACGTTGTCCTTTGGAATGTTGCAAGCCCTGTTTGCATTGCTATTATCTTATCCCAGGCCATCATCCCTGAACAACTAGCCCAGGAGCTTCTGGATTCTTCTCTATGCCCTACTTTCTCATTTAATCTAAAGGAAATACTCTTTCCCAATACATCTCTTGGAAAAACAAAGCTCATCAAAGTCTCTCTCCTGTGACACCCCCTTTGATCAGATAATGCCTAAGGCAACTGGTTGCTGCCTAGGAATCTACCAGTGCCTCAGGGCAGCATTTCACATAGAATCTGCCTCAGTTTCACCTGCCAATGTCAACCTCTACCTTACCAGTAACCTCAGACAGGCCTGACTCCTCTCTGATTCTTGGATCCTCTGTGATCATGATGGGCTCAACCCGAGGCTTTTCCCAAGAATTTGATGCAGTGTTTTCTTGGAAAGCTTGCAAGTTTTCTCTGAACACTGGGATATCAATAGATTATTTTAGGTGAAAGATATGGAACTGTGGTCAAATGATTTGGGAAAATATTTGATTAACTAAAATTAAATACTTTTCATGACCGTGGAGATTTTGTTATGCTTATATGCATGGTGTCTCTCCACGGAGGAAATTTAGTGTGCACCATTCTCCAATTTTCTTAGACATAGAAACCCTTTCTGGACGGACACTGAATCACACATAATCCATAAAACATGCCTGGGAACCTGCTGTTCCACTGTATATTCAGCCCAACTTCTCCTTCATGCTTATAACACTTAGTACCTCTGTGGCTAATTTGGGTACTTATTTATATATCTCTTTCTTCTTGCATCTTTTTTTTTTTTTAATCACCTAGCACAGGGCTGTTATACAGAAAGCATAAAATAAATACTTGTTAAATGAGTAAATAAATTTTACCTTTCATTGATGAAAAAAATTGGAAAACTTGGAGACTGGACCCAAATTTCTTGACTCCTACTCTAGTATACCAAAGTATTTTCCAGCCAACTGGCTACCCAGAATTAAAGTTTTTATAACTGACTCCCAACTTTGTGGGCCCACTGGAATCTGGGCACGCCCTTATCTTTAAAGACCGTAAAAGGAGCAGTTCATACAGCAGTCAGAGGCAGATTACTTAGATAATGCCTTCATTTTTCTCTGGAATTTGGGCAATTTCCACAAAGATGGTCTCATTATGTTCTCTAATTTACTCAAAATTACAAAGCATCGTAGAAATATGGACCTATGAGTGGGTATATTTGCAAAAAGACAGAAAAAGGAAAAGGGGTAACAAGCTTTTTGTGTTTTTCTCAACTACTTAAAAAAAACCTATTTCATCTTTCAAATTGTATTGGTAGCTTTTCTACTTCATCACATGAATGTGGAATTTGAGAAACAAAACAGACAAGGGGTGCCTGGGTGGCTCTGTCGGTTAAGCGTCTGATTTTGGTTCAGGTCATGATTTCATGGTTTGTGGGTTCGAGCCACACCTTGGAGCTTACTTCAGATGATCTTTCTCTCTCTCTCTCTCTCTCTCTCTCTGCCCATCCCCCACTCATGCTCTGCCTCTCTCTCAAATAAACATTAAAAAATTTTTTTTAAAAAAAGAAACACAACAGATGAACATATGAGGGGATGGGGAAAGAGAGAGAGGAAAACAAGCCATGAGACAGAATCTTAAAGACAGGGAAGAAACTGAGAGTTGATAGAGGGAAGTGGGTGGGGGATGGGCATTAAGGAGGGCACTTGTTATGATGATCACTGGGTGCTGTATGCAAGTGATGAATCACTGAATTCTACTCCTGAAACAAATATTGCCTTGTATGTCAGCTGAGTAGAATTTAAATAAAAACTCGAAAAAAAGAGAAAACAAATGATTAACAGCATATGCTCAAGTAATCTTTATTTAATCAATAAACAACTATTTACTGAGGACTCATTGCCTCCCAGGCTCTGTGGTAAGTGATGCGGTTACCGCCATGAATAAGATAAAGACACCATTGAATGTGTAATCATGATCATGGCCCATGCTACACAGGAAAGGTACAGGTTTCTGAGTGTGCATCCAACAGCAAGGACTTAACTTTGTTTCAGGGCCATCAAATGCTTCCCCAGGGAAGAGCCTTTAACAATAACACTTTTGAAGGGCAAGTTAAGACTCAGCCATAGAAACATCATGGGAAACTGAGAGAAGGTCCGAATGTGCGAAGGGGGCTGCTAGAGTTTGAGAGACTAAAATAAAGTTGAAAGTGTTGAACAAAAAGGAGGCAACAGGGCCAGCCTACAGGCCAACAAATGATATCAGTAGCTAATCTGATCCTTCCCTTTCCTTTTCTTTCCCTCATCACTGTCCCAGAGTGAAAGTTTATATTTTTCTCCTAAACACCTTTAAGCAGGGTTTTATTGAAAAGCACTGCTGAGGGGCGCCTGGGTGGCGCAGTCGGTTAAGCGTCCGACTTCAGCCAGGTCACGATCTCGCAGTCCGTGAGTTCGAGCCCCGTGTCGGGCTCTGGGCTGATGGCTCGGAGCCTGGAGCCTGTTTCCGATTCTGTGTCTCCCTCTCTCTCTGCCCCTCCCCCGTTCATGCTCTGTCTCTCTCTGTCCCAAAAATAAATAAAAACGTTGAAAAAAAATATTAAAAAAAAAAAAGGAAAGCACTGCTGATAAACAGAGTAAATTATTCTGAAGCTCACCGCCAACTTGTTAGAAAACTTGGAGTCCTCCAACAGAAGTTCTGATCTGTGAGATTTACAAAAGTCTCCTTGGTCTTTGAGCGTGATCATCAAGTCAGCCTGGATGCCTGGCCTGGGGCCCGGATGAACGATCCCCGTCTGGCCTAGGGACGATTTCCACCCCCCCAACTGCAGTGAGATGAAAGTGTTAATTTTTTGCCTAAAGTTTTTTTTTTTTCAGCGTTGCTCTGCGTGGCTGAAACGGTGTATGCCCTTGACCCCAGGGTGGAAGCTTGTGAGTGCTGGGTGGAGTCCAGAGGACGCACACATTGCCGGTACTGTGGGATCCACCTCAGCATGATAATGGGAATAAAGTGAGTCATAATAAAAGATGCCAGTGAAAGGAAAATGAAAAAAAATGTTTAGATGAAATGAAGTCCAATTTGAATCTTCTGATAGATGTTCTGGAGGGGAGATTTCTTTCTTTCTTTTTTTTTAATGTTTTATTTATTTTTGAGAGAGATAGAGACAGAGTGTGAGTAGGGGAGGGGCAGAGAGGGAGACACAGAATCTGAAGCGGGCTCCAGGCTCTGAGCTGTCAGCACAGAGCCCGACGCGGGGCTCAAACTCACAAACTGCGAGATCATGACCTGAGCCGAAGTCGCTTAACCAACTGAGCCACCCAGGTGCCACTCAACATCATTTATGATAGATGCAATCATGAATTTTGTTGGTCTGTGTTGAGTCCGATTTCCTGATGGTCTCCAGTCAGATTCCTTCAGGTCTGCAGTTTTCCGTTCAGCAAACATAGCCAAAGAATCAAATTTAGTCCTTTTGTGGTTTTTTTGTTTTTTTGTTTTTTGTTTTTTTTTTTTTTTTTTTGGCATTTCAGGGGTAGATAGATGAATGAATGGCTCTCCCATTGCCTTTCTAAAGACTGGAAAGCAACAAGGGAAAAGGAAGTCTTCACAAATAATTAAAACGTAAATGTGAAAGAAAATGAAAATTGAAATAGTTAAAAAGCATAAGCATTAAGCATAAGCCATCCCAGTGTCAGGAGGATGTATCTTACAAATCAGAGAGGATGGGGGGGAGAGGGCGGGGTGGGTATGGGGAACGATAGACCGGAAGGAAGTCAGCGGTCCATGTCCTTAACATAGTGGTGTCTCTGCCCAGCCGAATCACGAGCAGCTGGGAGCGGCACACGCGGAGAGAGGTACCGGGGACCTCGCCTAGTGACCTTGGTCAGGTGAACAGCTGTTACCTTTTAGGGTACTCCTGGAGGCGGACCGTCCACCCTGATCAAAGAGATGGCCGTGCAGGCAGGGTCCCACCTGCTGACACGGGTGGAAGGGTCTTCCAGTCCTGCCCCCGTTAAACGGCTCTCAAATCTGAGTAAACCAACTGCTCTACAATGTGGTCACTTCCATGCTGATGTTATGGGCAAAGTGCAAGAGAAGCGCGGGAAGGATTTCATTTGGGGCCGGTTTCTATGTTGGTTCAACAGTTGGAGAAAGTGTTAGGTGTTAATGTTTATTAGAGAATAAAAAAAAATACAGATTTGTTTTCAAGTCTAACTAATCCATGAAAATCTTGTATTGTTTCTGTTTGCTCCATACTTTGAAAAATAACACTGGTGGCCAGCGGGGGGCGGGGAACGTTGGGTGGCTCTGTTGGTTGAGCATATGACTCTTGATTTTGGCTCAGGCCATGATCCCAGGGTCAGGGGATCCAGCCCTGTTTCAGGCTCCACGCTGAGCGCGGAGCTGCTTAAGATTCTCTCTCTCTCCCTCTGTCCCTCTCCCCTGCTTGCTCTCTAAATAAATAAATAAATAACACTTTGGTCTCACATGTAGTGTTAAGGTCTTGGTATTTTTATAGGTGCCTTGCAGTGGGTCTCTGTGGACAAGTAAGACGTTCACCTGAAAGGTGTGATCAGAACTGTGTTGATGGAAAATGAGAAATTAGAATAATTTAAGAATTTATATCCTTATGAAATACCAGGAATGTATGATATTTTGTTAAAGAGCCCTTACGTCAGACAGATTGTCACCGACGACATAGGAAATCTGGCCACATGCAGTGTACCTGTAGCTGTCACAGAAGCATTGTAAGGACCTGTGATTACTCTCCAAGGTTTCTACGTCACCGCAGATTATTTTGGTACAGGAAGCAGGGCACAAAACTGCCACTTAACGGATGACTAGAATCATTGGAGACTGTCATTGGCTGAATGTTTGTGTCCTTCAAAATTCATATGCTAAAACCTAATCCCTAATGTGATAATGTTTGGACGCTGGGACTTTGGGAAATGACTAGGTCACAACAGCAGAGACTTCTTGTAGAAGAGACCCCATAGAATTTCCTCATCACTCTGTCAAGTGAGGACACAATGAGAAGACTACTATCCATGAACCAGGAGGTGGACCCTGCCAGATACTAATTCTGCCTGCACCTTGATCTTGGACTCTAGAACTGTGAGAAGTAAATGCTGTGGTGTATAAGCCACACCCCACCCCCCCCGCCCCACCGCCCCGTCTACAGTATTTTTGTTATAGCAACCTGAACAAACTAAGACAGAGACATAGAATTGTGTTTCTAATATAATAATATGATATTTCTAGTGTTCACTAAGATGTTACAAGATCTGCTATACCTTGTAACTGTGATGTTGAAAAACCAAATTTTCATCCTGGCATAGAGTTTTTATGAAAACCAAAGAGATTGGAATTGCGATATCACACGGTTTGCAAGGTTGTTTTTGACCAGAGAAAGGGAAATGTCTTTAAGAAGAAAATCCCACACTTGGAAGCAGGAAAAGACAGCAATGTGACTAACAACCATGGCAATAAGGTTACATTTAATACACTTGACCTTCGACGGATAGAGGACTCTTTGTGTTGCCAATTATTTAGCACCGTGTGCCTGTTCTTCTCTCTGCTTTTACTGGAGGCAATGTCCCCGTGAGAATCAGGCCGTGCTTGTCAGGGACAGAATGTCAGATACATACATGTGGACTCATGCTCTGAAGGCTGATTACTCATTTTTCAAAACTCTGAAAAACAAACACGAGTTAAAGTGAGAACCCAAAACGTTAGCACAGGTGTTTACTACTTTTAACAAACGAGATGCTATAGTAAATGGACCAAGTATAAATTAATAACATAATAAATTTATTAATGTCTTAATTAATATGTGTATTAATAAGTCTTAGATTTTAACTTGACAATTGATAGGTAAATAATCATCAACAGATCTCTTTGAAGTAGCCACCATGACTTGGGAGTGAGAAGCCACCATGACTTTGGGTTGAGGAGCATAATGGTTTGGAGATGGTAAATAAAAGCACCCAAAGATGCAGTAAAAATTTTGTGCAAATCCTAACTTTGCTGCTAATGAGAAACTGAAGTCATATTTGTATTTGAGAGCAGTTGATACCCTTTTTTTCTGTGGAGAAATCCATCTCCAAAATACATAAAATCAATGAATTGAATTCTATATTTTTTACAAATAAAGCCAAAATCACCTGGAAGGACTTTGAAGTCCTCTGAAGTCACTTAAAGGCTAGTGCAACGTTTGGTCACATTACTGGAATGACCACTGCCCGAGACAGATCATCAGATAGCCAAAATTTAAAACAAGGCGAGCAGAGCTAACCGCTGAGCCGATGACATTTCATTGGTGTCAGAATGAGAAGAAAAATGAAGAGGCACCCAACATTCTAAAACGAAAGTCTTATCTTCTAAAATAGAGTAAAATAATACAGAAAGCATAAACATTTTATCCTTATAACATACAATGAGAGAGGAAATCTGCCATATTGTAAGTGAGGGGTAGGCAATTTTTTTTTTCTTGTAAAGGCCAGGTAGAAATGTTTTTGGCTTTGCCGGCCATACAGTCTCCGTAACAGCTATTCCATTCTGCCATCGCAGCACAAAAATAGTGATAGACAATACTGAAGTCAATGGCATGGCTGTGTTCCAACACAACTGTTGGATTTTTTTCAAAACCCAACAAAAATTGGCAGCGAGCTGGATTTTGCCTGAGGACCATAATTTACCAATTTCTGTTTTAGATCATGAGAAGCCTTAATTGTTAGCAAGAACAGATCACAAGTCAATGACATACAAGCCTTTATCTGCAGTGAAGCCACAGGATTTCATAACTATTTGGACCAATGGCAGAAATCTCCAAACGTCTTAGAGTAATAGGAATATGAAATTTTATCACCTAAATGTCAACTGATATCTACTTTGCACAGTATGGTAGCCCCTGGCCACATGTGACTATTTACATTTAAATACAAGTTAATTAAAATGGAATAAGATTTAATATTGAGTTTCTCAGTCACATCAGACACATTCCAAGTGTTTGATAGATACATGTTGCTTATGGCTGCCATATTGGACAACACAGAACATAGACTATTTCCATCATGGCGGGAGTTTTATTGGACAACACAGATCTAGATTATACAGACAGATTCAACAAATGAACAAATAGAAGTTTAGCAGTGTAGTATCTTGCTATCAAGCAACAGGACTCTTCAGTGGAGCACCAGAATCCGATCTGGGCTCGTCTGCCTCTCGGTGTCTGGTGCGTAACAGGAGATAATCAGCCAACAAAGAAGAAACAAGAAAGCTCTCTGAAAATGCAGTGTATACGGAGCCTAAGCCCAGACTAAAGTAACACCAGCTATAAAGTTACCTAAAGACACGACTCACCTACTCACCCCAGGAACCAAAATCTTGGTGAAGGTTGTATGGTTACAAGTGTTTCTGTATGAAACACCTGAAGAGTTGCTTTTTGTTTTTGTTTTTGTTTTTTTCATTTGGGGCTTTATAGACAACAGAAAGGTAAATAGAGAGTGTCTGAAAACTCCATGATAAACAAAGATAATTTCTTGTTTAGTGAATTTATATATAAAGTCAGGGTTTGTCTAATACTGATGTCAAACATTTACATTGGAAGGAGCAGAGAAACTCCATCCAAGAGAGGGTTCAATAGGATTGTTTCCTCCTTTTTTAACAGGATTGTTTCTGACTTGCTGTAAAAGGGAAGCTGTCTGGTTGGCCTACGTTAGTTAGGCTCTGTGGCTCTCTTCTGTCTGCTCCAAGCTGTTGTTCCTCACATCACCACACAGAGTCTTTTTCTTACCAAAGTGTCTTTATTCTCAGTCTCTACTTGCATGGTTTCTGGAGACTCACCGTTAAGACAACATCTGTAGTCTCCAGAGACGTTGCTTCTGCAAAACACCTACTACCATTAGCAATGGCGTCTAGTGCCTTCTTTTGGATAGTCCTGCATCTTTCAGCCTCAGTAATCAGTTTTCTTTGTATGGACCTCTATATTCTGCTTTCGATCTGAAACTGCGGAGCTCCCTCAATCTTGACTCATTTTGGTAGAACGAGTACCTTTCAAACTGGGCTGGAGCCAAATGGGAGACCATCTGAAACATGGCTCTTTCTAGAGAGAACCGTCTACACATGGCTGAGACGCTGTTGTTTGACAATTATGTTTTTACTTTACAAGTGAGCATTAGCATGCTGACCTTGAAAAGCCTCTCCCTGCTGAACTATTACCTTCATCCCAACATTTTTCTAGAAAGTACTTGACTTGCCATAAGAGACCAAATGGTATGCTTAATGTTAAACGCAGGTCTTAGGCTGAGGTTCCCTGGAAGAGACATCGAGAGGAAGGTTTCTGTGTAGGAGGCTGCTGGGAGCAGACCAGCAAGAACGCTAGCCTTATGATTTGTGCCCTTATAAAAGAGATCCCATGAAGCTCCCTTGCTCCTTCTGCCATGAGAGGACACAGAGAAAAAACTATGGACCAAGAAATTGGCCCCCATCACACACCTATTCTGACTGCACCTTGATCTTAGACTTCCAGACTCCAGAACAATAAGAAATAAATTTCTGTTGTTTATAAGTCGCTCGGTCTATGATATTTTGCTAGAGCAGCTCGAATAGACTAACGCGCTAGTTATAGGGATAAATATAACGTCCTTGATTAGTGCCTATAATCCTCGAGGGCTAGAGAAAGCATCTGCCTGATGCTATACTCGATGTATAACACTTGAATGAAAATTGAAAATTTGGTGCAACTATATATGTCTAGAATATATGAAACCACAAACACTTGTTCATAGCTGCGACACTAAGTTATTTCATTTTCAGGTGCTTTTTGCTTTCCAGCTACTCGGCATTATATAGAGATGGTCTTTAGATTGCTTTTAAGGGGTATGAAACCAAGCTATATGAATTTTAATTTAGCCTTTTATGACTGGCATTGTATAAAGTCACAGATTTATGTCTAACGGATTTTTTTAAAATACAATATATTTCTTCAGGATATTATTTACATAAGGCATGTCAGCCTAGTTTTTAGTACTGTGAAGTATGCAATAGCACAAATAGAAGCAGTTAAAGACACCCAAAGAAATCAAAAGACCCTATCCAGATATGGAACCTTTGTGTACATTTTTACTCTGGCTTAAAAATAACTCATACTAATTATTTTTTTTTTCAACGTTTATTTTTGGGACAGAGAGAGACAGAGCATGGACGGGGGAGGGGCAGAGAGAGAGGGAGACACAGAATCGGAAACAGGCTCCAGGCTCTGAGCCATCAGCCCAGAGCCTGACGCGGGGCTCGAACTCACGGACCGCGAGATCGTGACCTGGCTGAAGTCGGACGCTTAACCGACTGTGCCACCCAGGCGCCCCTCATACTAATTATTTTAAAACGGATCCCTGAGTTCCTTCAGCTGATAAAAATGGGTCTACTTCCAAATGAAGAATCTGTCTAAATACATTAAGGCAAACAACTTTTGTCAAAACGTGTTCGGTTGACCTGAAAATAAAGAAACGTATACAAAACTTGCCAACATATAAATCTTATAATCTTATATTTTTTAGAACTGCCCTGAACTTCTGAAAGATTATTAAAATGCTGGAGGACCTGAGAGTCTGCAGAAATGTCAGGAAGTCAAAGGGAATACAAACACAATGCACGTCTGAATAAGAGAGCTATCTCTGGGATGGAGACCCTGACCTTGTTTACTACTCAGGCTTGTTCCTCCTCAGAGGTATTATTTTTCCAGAGATACTTAAGAAAACTTGTGCTTCTTCCAGAGATATTACATTTCTCAATTCCTTTCTTGAACTTCTTTTTAGAAATTGCCCTCAAAACTTGTTCCACATTATTTTAGTATGTTCACTGTTTGTCTTCGGGTTTAATTTAGGGAATTACCAAAGTAATAAAATCACATTTTGACAGAATAGTCTTGATCCAAAGTCAGTTATGATTAATGAGTAATTACCTATTTTCTACAATGGCTCATAGGCTAGTTCATTCACTCACGTATGCAATTTTATCTTATTTATTTTACTTAAATTGAGAAAGGATGGACATACAACATTACGTCAGTTTAAGGTGTGTAATGTGTTGATTTGAAACACAGATACAGTGCAATATGATTACTACTGTAGCATTAGTCAACACCTCCATCATATCACAAAATGATTGTTTCTTTTTTGTTGTGCGAACATTCAAGATTTACTCTCTTGGCAACTTTGAAGTATACAGTATAACATTGTAATCTCTCTAATCACTAGGCCGTGCATTAGATCTCCAGAGCTTCATCTCTTCTGGTTGCAAGTTTGTACACTTTGACCACAATGTAATCACTTGAGACTCTCTCCCTTTCTCTTCCGTGGAAGGGACCCACGTTTAGCCCCCAACAGTGGGCACTCAAGCCCGTCCACCTCACCTTGGGTAGATAAGCTGCAAAGAATGTCGAAGGAGGATTCTCTGACAAGGCACACTGGATTAAAGAGCGCCTGGGGATCCTGTAGCCAAACAAATTAGTTGAGGGTCCAAAATGAGATATAACTTTGGCCAGTTCGTTCCTCAAAGCCCCTATGTCCTTGGTTCAACTGTCTATTTCAGTTGTGGGGTCACAAAGACTATGTGACTCAGAAATAAAGACAATGATGGACAAGAAGGAAGACAAGGAGACGGGTGGGGGAATGTATAGATAATGCAAAATAAGGTCACTAGAATGTCACAGGAATTAGAATGGGGAAAATACACATTCCAGAAGTCTCCAAAGGATTAATTTTTGACACAATTAATTTTATTTGCTTTGAAAATATGAAGTGGATTTTATCCTCATCTGGATGCAATTGAATCTTCCCAATCCTAGGATAAATAGGCTTTTGTGTGGCTGGTGGGTTTTGGTTTGTTTTTTGTTTTGGGGTTTGTATCTTTTTGTTTTGTTTTGTTTTGTTTTGGCGGATTTTAATACGCTTCCAGTGCCAAAAGTTTTCTAAGGAAATATATCAGATTTATAAAATTACCCAACCAAATCAAATTAACCAAACACTGTTGAATGAATGACTCACAACATGTGACATTTTTACTGAATAAATAATTTTACTTTCCACCATATTCAGCTGAGGAAAAAAAAAAACAAAGAAAAATGTTGGACAGATCCAAACACTTAGTGTTTATTAGGAACATGTGTACGATGTGTATTAGAATTTCACGTACAGTTAGGTGGAGTAAGTGACCAAAGGTCAGCACTCTTTAAATGACTCCCAAAATAATTCTTTTTGTACACTCCAGAATTTTTTTTAAGTTATTCGGAGAGATTCTCTGAAGGTTAAAATGCTGTAGCATTTTGGTTAGAAAACCATTGCATGACTCTTCAGTTAGGTTGTAGAAAAAGTCCGGAAAACCGAAAAATACATTTAAGTCTGTAATTTACCAGTCCTTAAAAGGAACTTTTTAAAAAGTCATTCAGATTTATCAAGTA
This sequence comes from Lynx canadensis, assembly GCF_007474595.2. NCBI lineage: Eukaryota > Metazoa > Chordata > Mammalia > Carnivora > Felidae > Lynx > Lynx canadensis. The sequence goes on along the minus strand of NC_044303.2, from coordinate 227,677,492 downwards.
AATCAGACCCAGTTTCTTGGGAGGAAGCAAGAAGTGACAGCCGGGGCCGGTGATTACATTTACAACAGAGTAGGAAACACTGTATTAACAGTGATAGCTCAGAGAAGTAAACTTGTGACTTTTGTGTTGCTCAGACTTAAATATCTGCAGCTGTATTCATGTCAAAATCATAATCTCTTGTTAATACCCACAATGCCTTCCAACTTGAACCGGGTCATGTCTCCTAAAGAAAGCTCTGTGAAGTCCGAAGGAATCACAGAGGTAGGACTGAGGTCCAGGTGCAGAGGGCCAAACAGAATGCAGATGTTGTGTTCACAGAACCGAGTAAGGAAGACATTTTTCTGGGTTGTATGGTGAAGACATTTAGGTACACCAGAGAGGTACCAACAAGAGCCTAGACAGAACCTTGAACTAGTCCTGCTTCTAGTTTACCAGGGAAGACCCACCATTTTCTTGAAAATCAAAGCTATCAACCCTCAGAGGATATTTCACTAAGGCTCTACAAATGGTCGCAGGAGATTCTTTACCATCACAATCTTTTTCAGGGAAATTGCTTGAAATTTTTACTAAGGACACTTCTACATAACTGAAAATTCAGAGCTAAGTGTAAAAAATGTGTATTCTACACCCTGTTTATAGAAGAAGATTGGCAGGGGTGGGGGAACTCCTGGCTGGCTCAGTCAGTAGAGTGTGTGACCCTTGATGTCGGGGGTGTGAGTTCGAGCCCTATGCTGAAGGTAGAGTGTACCTAAAAAAAAAAAAAAAAAAAAAAAAATAGAAGTAGGTGGGATGTATATTGCCCTAACAGGGTAAGAGATACAACCTGCCCTTTTTCCTCCTCAGTTAACCTATTTTTCTAATTGTTGCTACTGTATAAAAATCCATTTTTATATTGATCTTGATAAATTCACTTATTAATTTTACTAATTTATAAATATCTTATTTGCCTAAGCAAAGAGTTTTGTTTCTTGGGAAGATGTGGCCGTCTAGGTAAAATCCCACCCATATTTTCATTTGCCTTCTCTTTTTTGCCCTAAATCTCTTCCCTTTCTCTTCACCTCAGCATGGGATTTACATAATTTGATAAAGTAACTACACTTTGCTTTGGGCTCTGTTTTCCAAGGAACCCAGGCTAAAACAGTCCTCCAATTTCCTTTCCTGTTTAATGACTCTCAAGGCCCCTTCCAATTTTAATATGCTTGCCCAAGGCCATAATACTAAAATAGATTGTAACTGAGAGCTAAACCGACCTCTCTTGCCATTATCGCCATGTTCCGGCTAGTCAAAATTTGACCCCCTGCATCTGTTCTTGCCCTATCCTAGCTCCATTCCAAGAAGACTCCCCTGTCTCTTCCCCTAGAGCAAAGTTTTAAAAGAAAGGAAAGAAAAAACAATGGCCTTTTCCTCATAAACAGCTGTGGGCAGAATTTGTCTTCTGCTGTTCTACGAATATAAAAAACACTCAGGAGTTCATCTCTAGAACAAATGATCTCACTACAGAATGTTTATTGACAAGCCATTCCTATGTGAAGTTCTTCCTCTCCCAGCCTCCATCCTGTCATCTACTTTTTCCTTTGCTAACTTCTCTAACCACATATAACTAATGTCCCCATCTACCCTATCCTCAGGTTTCAGAAGTCACTCTGTGCATTGAATCCTATGCCTACCCACATTCTTGGAAGCTTTCCCCATCTACCCTGTCTCCTCAAGTCTCTTTAAAATGCCCATCCTTGGGGTGCCTGGGAGGCTCAGTCCGACTGTAGCTCAGGTCATGATCTCGCGGTCTGTGAGTTCAAGCCCCGTGTTGGGCCCTGGGCTGACAGCTCAGAGCCTGGAGCCTGCTTCGGATTCTGTGTTTCCCTCTCTCTCTGCCCCTCCCCCACTTGTGCTCTCTCTCACTCTCCCAAAATTAAATAAATATTTTAAAAAATAAAGAAAATGTCCATCCTCATTGAAAGACTATGAAGGCATTTTAGGTCTCATTAGATCAATGTATGCTCAGATTCTGTATCTCACGGCTCTCAGATACTCAGATAATTCTTCCTTCCCAAACTCATGGTTGCCTTGAAAACTGGCCATGGGTCCCTTTGGAGGAAGGATTAGGGAAACATACACCCTGTTTACTTTATTTCACTGATCATGCCTTCCTTTTAATCGTATGGCTCTGAGCTTGTGGTTTAACTTAGCTCTGGAGTCAGAGTGAGGAATCTTGATTTTCCATTATAGCTGCTGACATCATCCTTCATTTCCTCAGACTTTGATATTTTTTGATTATACAAATCAAGCAACATGATTAGTTACCTAAGTATTTCTTGGTCTTTTCTGTCTTCTCAAAACACCATCACTGTGGGTCTTGGTGGATCAAACGTTATGACTCTCTGTCCCTGAGATGTCTGCTACCTGTTCCATAATTACACCTACTTTGCCTCAGAGAGTTATGTATTGCCACCTGGTCTGGTCACAAAATGAGGCATTGTAGGCACAGACCATCCGAAAAAGACAAGACACACTGAGAGTCACCTGCTTCAGGTAAGGTCTTTATACAATCTCCAGGCAACAGGAGTTTATCCTCGTCTGATAAGTGCAGAGGGGACTTCTTTTGCTGACCGGTAGAATTCTGGGGAATTGAGGCATTAAGGTTATTGGACGCATTGAGCTAAAATGCCCTGTTCTCACTCTTTCTATCAGCTGTCAACCTCAGTAGAGAACCTCCCTTTAGTCTCTTTTATAATCCTGCCACGCTGATAATCAGATACCAGGCCTGATCTTTAATATACTCTTGTGTCTGAAGGAAGTGTACTTTCCCTTTAAAGTGACCATAGAGGCCCCCAGGCTTTCAAAGTAGAGTTGGCCGTTTGTTCCCCTAAGCCTATCATTTTCTTCTTACAAGTCCTCCATTGTTAACGAAAGCATCCCCTCGCTACCACAGTCTTTATTATGACCACATCCCTCATACTAATCAAGAGTGGGAGCTGCATTATCTCCCGATGCCTTTCTTTCCAGTCACATGCTATCTCAACTATCGACAGGTGACAGATTTAGTAACTGTTACTATTACAGGTGGGAAATCAACTTCCGAAATCCTATCCCCAGAGACCGCTTTCTATGGCCAGTTATCCTAGCCCAGATGCGTAGAATTCTGGAGAACAAAGTTCACATCGTGATCTAGTGAAGCCACAAGGAGGGAGAAAGGGAAGGCAGGAAAGGAGAAGACAAATCTGAGTTTGTGGATTACCAAGCTGGCCACAGCTTCACAAGAAAACATAGCCGGTTATGTGGATGTATGAAATAGCTCCAGTGAGGCAATATGGAACTCTTACCTCTCAGCATAGTCTATATGGAGTGGGGGTCGATGAGCAACGTATCTGCCTGCGTTTTTCCATCCAGTCGTTTAGAGATCACTCCATGGGACATGAGAATCAGCCTGTGTAGATGCTGAAGAAGCCAGTAGGACCCACATGCTAGATAGAGGTCCTGTGTCTCCACTGCCAAAGTTCCTGACCCTTGTTAAAGGCTATTAACATCAGTGGTATTAAGACATGTGATCCTATTACCATGGCGGCTTTGCCATCACGTGAGACATGAAGTACTCGCAGGCTCCCTATGGACCAGGAGGCAGCATGAGTTGCCAAGCCCTTGGGTGCGCCATATCAGAGCAGATCTGGGGAGGATCCAGTAAAGGAAACTGGGTCCGGTAGTCCTATATGGTATTTCCCTTTCGTAAATTCCAGTAATTTAGAAATGGCTATTTGTGAGATGGGTAGTTCTTCTTTAATATTTCCTTCTGCGGCCTTGGAGCCAATGTCAACATCACTGATCCAGTCTCCGGTTTCTCTGTATCTTCTGATGATTTGTCCTCAGATCATCAGAGAGCAGTGAGAAAAACTAAGTGCCTGGTTTGTAGAATAGTATTCCAGGGAGACAGTCAGACAGTAAACAGATAGCAACTTACAATATAATGCCATGTTAGGCAGTAAAGAAAGGTTGGTGGACAGAGGGTAAGAACCGGTGGTCAAAAGTGGTCAGGGAAGGTCTCTTTGAGAAATGACACTAGAGCAGAAGTGAGGGCAGTTAAAATGGCACTCTATCAAGAGCATGTATTCAACACATTTTTGTGGGTAGGAAGGAGCCATAAGGCACCGAAATCGGCTGTGACAAGGGTACTCACAGTTTCTGCTGAAGACTTTACAATCCAGGATAGAGTAGAAAAGAGAGGAGAAAAAAATAGATGTACAATTTAAAAATGATTTCAGGGCGCCTGGGTGGCTCAGTCTGTCGAGCGTCCAACTTTGGCTCATATCATGGTCTCACTCACGTTCGTGAGTTTGAGCCCCGCGTCGGGCTCACTTCTGTCTGCACAGAGACCACTTCTGATCCTCCGCTCCCCCCTCTCTCTGCCCCTCCCCCACTCATGCTTGTTCTCTCTCTCCGCCTCTCAGAAATAAATAAACGTTAAAAAAACGATTTCAAGGTTTTCTATGACAACCTCGAAAATCTGGTAATGTGTAAATACCTACCTTTTTGTGACTGGGTTTTATAAAACCATATAGAAGACTGCATTTCCAGTAACAGTGGTGCTTATGTGCCCAGAGATTGTGACGTATGATGGACACGAGATGGTCTCCGATGAATAGTCTCAGAGATTTCGGTTTTTCTGTGCTCTTGAACCTCGCTCAGGGGCTGTTACAACAGGCTTTCTTCTCTAATTGTTTCAGCAGGGAATATTTCCTTGAAAATAGTGTTCAATATATTGCAGCAACATTTCCACAGCGTGACCTTGCTTTATGCTGTGTGATGCCTTAAGTAGTCATAGTTTTGTACCTGGGTACCTGAACTGACTGTACCTTCCCATAAAAAATAGAAATGTATTTAGTGATAAGGACAGTATATAACAAATACGTAGTGCATGGAAAAACCAGCTGTATTTTGGTTTACAAAATGTCTTAATTTATTTTTCAAGTATTTTGGATTAGATGAAACCCAAGTAGGTTTTGCCAAGAACGTTTCCCCCTTAATTTTTGAAATCATGTGCAATTTTGCAGAAATTTACTCCATATGTTTCTGTTCCATTTACACTTAAATCACCAAAATATTGCTTTGTAAGATCTATTTGATGTCCAAGAAGCCATTTGAATTAGTCCAATACTTTTTTAAAAATTGAGATTTAATTCACATACTATAAAATTCATGCTTTTAAAGTACACAATTCAGTATTTTTTTAGTATCTTCTCAAAGATGTGCAACCATTACCACTATCTAATTCCAGGACCCAAGACAGGTTTGAAAACACATTGCATTAATAAGATATTGAATTTGAACCATAGGAAACATATGAAGAGCTGCATAGTGGGTTTCACCTTGAGGCTCCTGGTCTGGAACTTGATGTGAATTTTTGTTATAAACAAGGGACTTGTTCCAGCCCTAACACCACAATCATAAACCAGAAAATTCCGTATTTAATGGAGAGTCTTCAGGACTCAAGGATTATTGCAAGGATGAGTTTCTCTGTTGTGAATAATACACCAGTAGGACCCAAGTTGCAAAGTCCACCGCTTTCCTACTCAGCCCCACTCCTCTACCGATGATATTTTTGCCAGGTTTTTTTGACCTGGAAAGCTCCAGACCATTGAGTACTGATCACACAATTTTGGGCTCCAAAGTTGTCCTAGCTCTCACTTGCAACCCCATCCAGCTAAGTCACTGCCGGAAAAATGAGAGACTACATAAGGCCGACTTTGAAGACAGAATGTTCCCTGAGTGACCTCTGTGTATTGAATTTGGAACTGTTTGCTTGAAGGAATGAGAAAAGTGAATCATAAAACTTAATTTGTTATCTCAGTGAGGCCCTTCAGATAGAATTACAGACATTGCCCTATCAGCTTCTTCAAGGGTAAAAAAGATCCCTTTCAAATACGAATACGCCTCTTTGCCAATTGTAGTTCTCAATTAAGTATATTGGATTTAGAACACAGACATATATATAGAAGTATATTGGATTTAGAGCATATACATGTATGAAATATATGGAATATATTTAACATGAAATAAGATACATGATAGAATGCATTTAGCCACATTTCCCAGCTTTTTAGGAATCATTATACTTCAAGCTTTGGGACCCTAAAATCCTCACTCTTTTAGGCATAGTAAATGAAAAGAAAAAATTTTTAATATAATTTATTGTCAACAACACCAAGTGCTCATTCCAAGTGCCTTCCTCAATGCCCATCACCCACTTTGCCCTCTCCCCCATCCCCATCAACCCTCAGTGTGTCCTCTGTGTTTAAGAGTCTCTTATGGTTTGGGGCGCCTGGGTGGCTCAGTCGGTTAAGCGTCCGACTTCGTCTCAGGTCATGATCTTGCAGTTCGTGGGTTCGAGCCCCGCATCAGGCTCTGTGCTGACAGCTCAGAGCCTGGAGCTTGTTTCATATTCTGTGTCTCCCTCTCTCTCTCTGACCCACCCCTGTTCATGCTCTGTCTCTCTCTGTCTCAAAAATCAATAAACATTAAAAAAAAAAAAATTGAAGAGTCTCATGGTTTGCCTCCTTCCCTCTCTGTTTGTGACTCTTTTTTTCCCCCTTCTTCTCCCCCATGGTCTTCTGTTAAGTTTCTCAAGATCCACATATGAGTGAAAACATATGATATCTGTCTTTCTTTGACTGACTTATTTCACTCAGCATAATACCCTCCAGTTCTATCCACGTTGCTGCAAATGGCCAGATTTCATTCTTTCTCATTGCCAGGTAGTATTCCATTGTATACATAAACCACACCTTCTTTATCCATTCATCAGTTGACAGACATTTAGGCTCTTTCCATAATTTGGCTATTGTTGAAAGCACTGCTATAAACATTGGGGTACAAGTGCCCCTATGCCTCAGCACTCCTGTATCCCTTGGGTAAATTCCTAGTAGTGCTATTGCTGGGTGATAGGGTAGTTCTATTTTTAATTTTTTGAGGAACCCCCACACTGTCTTCCAGAGTGGCTGAACCAGTTTGCACTCCCACCAACAGTGCAAGAGGGTTCCCCTTTCTCCACATCCTTGCCAGCATCTGTTGTTTCCTGAGTTGTTCATGTGAGCCACTCTGACCGGTGTGAGGTGGTATCTCAGTGTGGTTTTGATTTGTATTTCCCTGATGATGAGTGACATTGAGCATTGTTTCGTGTGTCTGTTGGCCATCTGGATGTCTGAAAAAAAAATAATTTCAAGCATTATGTTATTTGTAGACACAATCAACCTGTGGGATTTGGGAGATTCTTCTTCATCTTTAAGACCCAGAGTCTCATTTGTAAAATTGGAAAAGCAATAGCTACTCCATAGAATTAACCTAGAATAAATGAAAGGGTAGCCTGCGTGTGAGAAGTTAGCATCCCAGTGCCTGGAACACCAAAGGTAAATGATTATTGAATCTGGACTGAATCTGGGCTAATAAGCTGACTTACAAATATACAACTAGAAATGACTTGTATACTTGTTCTTCCAGAACATAAAGGAATGTTTTAAGTAGTGACTGTTCTTTTCTGTGAATGCATTGCTTCATTTGTATAATAAACACAATGTCAAATAAACATGGTTTGTGTGTTTTCTATTAAGTGCCTCATAATGGCACTACCATTTATTATGATCATTATGAACCCATAGTAAGAAAATTCTTTCTTTTTTTCTTTTTTCAGTGTTTATACAATTTTGAGAGACACAGAGAGACAGGGGGTGGGGGGTGGGGGCGCGCAGACAGAGAGGGAGACACGGAATCCGAAGCAGGCTCCAGGCTCTGAGCTATCAGCACAGAGCCCAACGCGGGGCTCAAACCCATCAACTGCGAGATCATGACCTGAGCTGAAGTCAGTTGCGTAACCAACTGAGCCACTCAGATGTCCGGAAACTTCTTTCAATATAGCCTAAACATTTTTTAAAATTAATTTGACACCGTATCTCATTAATTGTCCTCTTTTCCCATGATGAGCTTAGCAACAATTGTTGAACTCTACAGACCAGACAAGTTTTGCTAGACCCTGTGTTTTTCTCTTATGTCCCTAACTTGGCAGTGTTTTTTGTCCACATGACAACAAAATGCCTGGATGAAAAGTAAAATATTCAATCATCTGCGTGTTTTGTCTACACAATGGTACATGTTTTGATGTTATGTAGACAAAACATCCAGATAATTGGGTCTTATTCCTTTCATCCAGATGTTCTGGCATTATTTATACATAGCTCATGTCTAGCTTGCTATTCATTGAAACAGGAAGAGAACACATACATAAGAGGTGACTTCCAGTGACAAGAAAAATGTATTGGGCATTAGATCACAGGTAAGCATTTTCCTGCATTGAAATAATTCGTTTCTTATATACCTATGGTATGCACTCTGCATTTTTATACTTCACACATATGAAACTTTACATAGAAAAAGATTGTTACATATATATAATGTCTAAAATACTGGTTGCAAATGATCTAGAATGGAGAGGGACAAAAGAGGAAAGTTTGGTTTGATGCAATAAACCCTTTGACATCATGAATGTAGGAGGCACTGACGATTACCTTTTTAAAAGCCATTCTGAACGACTTTCTATCTTTCTGCCTCCTAATACCAAAACTGAATATTCAGACACTTCATTTCTTGGCCTCTCAGTTATGGGTTGTAGCCTAGTGACCTCCTTTTCCACAATGACATCATAAGGGGAAGTGTGCTGTGAGATCACTGAGAAATACATCTTGTTTCTTGATGAAAAGAATAGCTATTCATTCTGCTCCATCCTTAGTCTTCCTTCATTGACTATGGATGTGATACTGGAGCTGCAGCAGCCATTTTGCAACCATAAGACAATAAACATGAGGATGAAAAACCAGCAAATAGTAGACTCCAATGGAGTACAATCAAAAAGAATGGGCAAAGACACTTAAGTCAGCATACTGAACTCCTCTTACTTGCTACCGATGAGGCATATCAGAGCAGCTTTTGAGGTTTTATAAGTGTTAGGGAATAAGAATCAGAACTCAATGTTTTGACACTCTATTGCACCACAGTCATCTCTGAATCCTTCAGGGGTTTAGCTCTTGAAGAGATCTGGTGCCAGTGCATCGTGTTGAATGGGGGAAACAACATGGGTTCTAAGAGCCAGACTTGTATTCAATTCTAAACTCTGTACTTGCCAGACTGTGTGACTCGGGGCAGGTGTTTCCCTGAGCATTGCCCTCATCTGTAATATTGTGCTAATCCTATCTACCTCTTCAATCCTTTTGAAGATCAAATGGGATAATACATATACAACACCTACCCCAAAGCATGGCAAATATTTGCAATTTAATAAGTAGTAGCTATTGGGGCACCTGGATGGCTCAGTTGGTTGAGCATCTTGACTCTTGATTTCAGCTCAGGTCGTGATCTCACAGTTCATAAGTTCAAGCCCCACATTGGGCTCTGAGCTGATATAGAACGGAGCCTGCTTGGGATTCTCTGTCTCCCTCTCTCTCTGCTCCTCCCCAACTCATGCTTCCTTTTTCTCTCTCTCTCAAAATAAATAAACTTAAAACAATAAGTAGTAGCTATTGTTATAACAAATGGATTAGGAAAACTATCCGATTCACATGGATATGAATGCCCTGAGCAAAGTCACTGTCCTCTCTTCAAGTGGCCTTCTCAAATATGGCCATGACGATACTATATTTGGAGGGTTGATAGTAGACCCTGGCAAAGATTGTGTGAACGGTCACACCCCAAGATGTATTAGTTCAATGACAGTTGAACTTGACCATGGCCTGTGGCGCTTACATCAGGTAAAATGCTCAGGTCAACATTGGGAATCATCTGATTACTCGGTCTTCTTGTTATATGGAGGATCCAAGTGAGCCAGCAGACTACCTCAATGATAAGTTTTGGTTTTCGTAGATGTACTCAACACAGTGAATAATTCAAGTCCATTCTACGTTTACCAATCCTCTTGTCAAAGCACCTTAGTGCTTTGTGTCCTGAAAAAGGAAATTAAAGTAAGAGCACTAAGCCAAATGCCCCAGTTGGTCACACACACACACACACACCCCAATCTCTAAATTCAAGGAGGCTCTTGTTACAGTACATTTAGCTTACTGTGTGCTTTCACAAAATAACAACGACCCGAGAAGCTCTTTCTGTCCTGAATTCTCAAATGCAAAATAAAACCTTGGGCTCTTGGCTGAAAGGTGGAACCTGCCATTTGATTCCCAGTGCAGGGAATGTGGCTGCAGTGACAGAACAGAAAGTCCAGCTCCACTATGTTTGCATGTTGTATAGACTTCTCTGTCAACCTGGCAGAGGCCCCCCAAAGGGAAGACGGTTGGTTTTAGGGACTGGCCTTGATTTCCTGCTTGAGACAGTGGATATCAGGAATCCATTCCTAATGAAAAGCAAACAGAGAATCACTACTTTTCCCCATACATTCCTTACATATTTATTCTTGAACGTATTCTGAGGAGACAGTTTTTTTTCTATGAGTTCTGCATTCAGAGGGTGTGCACAGGAAGGCCTCATCTGGAGGGCTGGGGCTAGAATAACTAACTGGAAGTTAACCCTTGTGTTCCTGAGCCCTCGGAACTGTACATCCTCTGCCTTTTTAGAGGCATCCTGCACAGACACATCTTCAATCAAAGGCCAGTCAAAGCAACTTGATTCCTCACGAGGTAGAACGTCACACAGTTCTTGGTATTGTCAGCCTGTCCCTAATACGTTGCTGTGTGGTTCTCCATTGGCTTTCATTTTATTCTGCGGGGTATAGAGTCAGTTCATCCTCTTCTAGAAGTGACTTGGCAAATTTGTGATACCCTAGATAGACTCATAATGGAAAAGGTCCCTGAGTCAGTGTCCAAGTCTCAACTCTTACTAGTTATACACCCACATTCCAGCTAGCTTACCTCTGGAAAGTGCCGTTTCCTCACCTCCAAAATGGCAACAATGGCTGCCCCAACGTGTGACAAAGTTCTGGTGGGAGGTACTGTGTGGAAATACCTGGAACCATATCAACTGCATATGAATGGAAGGTATCATCTTATGGTATATACTAAGATATTCTAAAAACCGTTCCAAAACAAGATTACTTTTCACATATTTACGTAAAATTTACTTTTTAATTAAACTTATTGCAAGATGCTTGTAGATGCATATCACGTTGTCAGAAATAACAGGGAGAGACACTGTGTACCCTTACCTAGATTTCCCTGTCTTACTAGACTCCACCCGCCATAACAAAATACACGAGACTCAGTCATTTCAACAACAAAAATTTGTTCCTTGTGGTCTTGGGGGTAGAAGATGCCAGCATGGTGGGATTCTTGTTGATGTTTCTTTTCTTTTAGCCCTTGAGAAACACTGTGCCACTTCTTCTGGCCGCCATGGTGTCTGGTGGGAGAAATCCACTGTCATTCGTATTATTTTTCCCATAGTGATGAAGTATCACTTCTTTGCTCACTGCTTGATGGATGATTCATTCGTCTTTTGTCTGCAGAAGTTTGTTTATCGCGTTTCTTGGTGTGGATTTAAGTTTATCCCGTTTGGATTTCACTCAACTTCTCAAATCTGCATTTCACGTCTTTTTCTAAATAGGTGAAGGTTTCAGCCATCATTTCTCTGAGCACTGATCTTTCGGCCCTCTTCCTTGCCTATTTTTATCTATAGCTATATCATCTCTGTCTATAGTGTATCATCTATATCTATATATCTATATTGATGCCGATGGGTGTGGGGAGATAATTTAAGGAAATGTCTCACATACTTGCAGAGATTTGGCAAGTCCAGAATTGGCAAGGTAGACCAGCAAGCTGGAGGCGTAGACAGGGGTTGTGGTTCGAGTGTAAATGTTCCTCACTGACTGAGTTCTCTCTTCATGTGGGAAGATAATTCTTTCTTTACTAAAGCCTTCAAATGATTGGATGCAACGCACTCACATGATGGAGAGCAATAGGCTTTGCTCAAACTCTACTGAGTTAAAAGATACTCTTACTTTAACAATACCTTCACAGAAACATCTAGAATAATTTTTGACAAAACATCCGGAAGCCATGGCCTAGCCAAGTTGCTACATAAAACTAGTCATCACAGTCCCTCATGTCTGTGAGGCTCTGTTCATTTTTTTTTCAATGCGTTTCATTCCTGTTGTTGCTCAGATTGAGTAATTTTTATTGTTCTATCATCCTTTGCTCCTTCTTTTCTCTCTTCCTTCCATTCTGCTTTTGATGCCGTCCTCTGAGTTTTTCATTTCAGTGATTGTATTTTTAGTTCTAAAATTGCCACTTAGTTTTTCTTCACATTTTCGCTTTCTTTGCTGAGGAAATTCTATTTTTTATCTGTTTCAAGCATGTTTCTCATCGGTTTTTTGAAGCATTTTTATGATGGTTTCTTTCAACCTTTGAAAGAATCTTTGAATCTCTGTCATCTCAGTGTTGGTATCTATTGAATTATCTGTATTTTTTCCTTCCTCTAGATTGGCATCTTCCTTACTCTCGGTATGAGTGATTTTCTATTGAAATCTGGCCACTTGGGGTTTTATGTTATGAAATTGAAAATTATTTAGACACCCTGCTTTAGCTGCTTTCCCTGGTGCCACTGTGACGGGAGAGATGTAGGGGAGACTTTCTCATTTCCTCCAGCGGGGAGTGCATATCCAGGTTCCCTTTTCAGCCTCTGTGGATACTGAGGGAAGGTGGTCTTTGTTATTGTTGGGCAGTTGTGGGGATTCTGACTTTCATACAAGTATCCCAACCTGGCTGGAGGGATAGGGATGCCTCGCTGCTGCTTCCCGCCTGGCCTTCGATGATACTAGGAGGCTGAGAGTGACCTGGAGCTGCTGAGCAGTGAGGGAAAGTTCTGACTCTCCGCTCAGCCTCCTCTGACGTTACTCCAGCTGGGTAGTAGAAGGCCCCTCATTACAGGCAGTGAAATCTCGTCTCCCACTCGGGCTTCTCTGACGCTACCTCAGCAAGAGTTTGGGACATCCCGTTATGAACTGGGAAGGATGGAAGTCCGGATTCTCTACCCAACACACGCTAGTGAGAGGCTCCACTCTCTGGTCTTTTGGCTACAGAGATGGGATTTTGGTGGGGCTTTTTTTGTTTCCACTCTTTGGCGTTTCCAGGTTTCTGGCTACCTCACTTCCATTGAGATATAGAAGGCAAGAAGAAAACCCATAGAGTTCACCTCTGTGCTATTCCCTGGATCCTGAGGTCCCAGCCCGGCCACTGCCTTCTGTCCATCTTTCAGAGTTTTCTTATGTTTGTTTTATATCTATTTGCCAGGTTTTTTTAGTTGTACTTAGCAGGAGAAAGAGAAGAAAATACACTCCACATTCCTGGAAGCAGAAACTGTAAAAACATGCTTTTAATAAGGAAAAGTGGAAGAGTTAATGATATCAAATAATAATTTAATATTGTAACTACAAAGGATTATGACTTGCCATTAAGCTGGAAATCATAAAAGCAGCTTCTAACCAAGCTTTCTTACTAGAATTATATTTTTACCTTGGGATTTCACTGGATTCCCATCTCGAGTTTTCTCACTTTAAAATATTTTAAATGTTTTATAGTAGGTGTATCCTTCGTCTATGATGACATTTAAATTTGTACACTTCAAATTGGAGTACTGGATATGGCAAATGCTTAGCACTATATTTCGTATCATCAGTTTATACTTTCTCAGGAGGGAAGTGTGCTATTTGCCTTTCTTCCACATTCCTGGCCAGTTCCCAAATCTATCACTCATATTCACAAGCAAAAGAATGTGGGGTCACCTTGACTGTATTTTTTCAATGAAATCACAGCCCATGCTTAAGACCCTTTCTTTTGCATTCTTGAATTTTAAAATATTAATAAAACTTTACATTTTTGTTTGCCCAAACTTAAAGTCTAGGGGCACCTGGGTGACTCAGTCGGTTAAGCATCTGACGCTTGATTTCAGCTCAGGTCATGTTGTCACAGTCCGTGAGTTTGAGTCCCACATTTGGCTCTGGGCTGACTGTGTGGAATCTGTGTGGGATTCTCCCTCTTCCTCTTTCTCTCTGCCCCTCCCTGACTCATGCTGTTTCTGTCTCTCTCTCCCAAAATAAATACATAAACCTAAAAAAAAATTAAAAAAAACAAACTTAAAGTCTAGAAAAAGCTTTCATTTCCAAACCTTAGAATCCTGGAATAATTTTTGTAGCAAAATATATAAACTACATAGAGAATTCTAAGGTCTGAATTTTCTCATTTATCAATCAAAGGTATCAAAGTTAATTAATTATAAAATCCCTTCCAATAGTGAACTTTCTACAGTTGTAAATGACACAGCATGTTAGTGACTGAAATGGAATTAGTACTCTCAGGTGTTGTATGGAAACCGATTTGACAATAAATTTCATATTAAAAAAAAAAGAACTCTCAGTATCCTGACTTTTACACATCTGATCATTCTTATGTCCAGCTGCTTCTCCTAGGAATCCAATGAGGGAGATGGCTTTGCACCATTTTGGTGGTGAGGAAATAAATTCATTGACCAGCGTCACCTGCTAGATGAGTGATTAGATTTCCTAAGGTAACATAATTAGTAGTTGGCAAAATCAGAACTCGCTCACTTTGAGCATTCTCCTTCCAAATGAAGTGTTTATGTGCTTATGTATTTATTTATTTATTTTACTGAATCAAGTCTCCCTGTCTGGGACTGATGTCAAGCTCTGCTTCCTCTCCAAGGATGAACACCAGCAAAGTCCTAGAGAAAGTGTCCACACTCTCATCCACTCATTTTGCATTGACTATGCCATGTTTCTTCTTAAGAGCTTACAGTGATTTATCTCCACATTTGATAAAATCAAAATCCTTACAGCTTTCATCAAAGCTCTTGATGAGGAGGCTTCTGCTTCTTCTCATGATAGAATAATGGTTCTCCCCATAACCACTAGAAAATTGGACAAAACTTATCAAACAACAGTTTTCAGACATTGGACAATAGGCAGTGCAACATTGTGATTCCTGAGAAAATGAAAACAAATGAGGTGATCCCTAAGATAGCATCAGCTCAATACCTGGATGCAACTCTAGACTGTAGTGAAGGAAGGAGGAACCCAAATATGGCCAAGTGGTCTTATTGAGTTAGGAGGACAGAAATAGATAGAATCTATAGGGAAGACTGTCAGAGAGGAGAGAACTCCAAGAAGAAAGGTCTGGATATTTGTGGTATAGTATTAAGCATTTTGCTGAATATTAATCTCCATATGCAGGAGAGAAAAATGTCCATACCTGGAGAGGAAATCACTGAAAAGCTATAGACAGAACAATTCCTAGAGTTCACACAGAGCTGACAACAGCTCATCTTCCCACCAGCTAGGGTAGTTAGGCCTTATAAGAAATGATTCATCAGGTAGAATCCAAGAAAGGGTATCACCTTAGTAGTGAGAATAAATTAGCCTTAAACCATAGGGTGCTCTGGCATGCCCCCAACAAAGCATAAAAGCCTGCCTCATAAGAATCATGCTGATTTCAAATAACACTGAGTGTAAATTAGAAATTATTCCAAATTATATAAAGAAAAACAAAATATCTAGCTGCCAGGACCAAATGGTAAGCTTCATGATGTCTAGCATCCAATCAGGCATAAAAGGAAACAGGAAAATGTAGTCTGTGACCATAAGAAAAAAATTCAATCAACACATCCTGATATGACACTGATGATGGAACTAGCCAACAAGGACATTAAAACAGCTATTGTAAATACACTTTAAGTTCAAGAAGATGGAAAAAACATGAATATCATGATAGAAACGAAAGATTAAAGAATCAAAAGGGAACTTATAAAGTTGAAAAATATACATCCGGAATGGATATTACAAAGGATAAAATTAGATGAAGTATTAGACACTAAATTAAGACACTAAACTAAAAAAAAATAGTTACTTAGAAGACAGCAATAGAGGCAACCAAAGTAATGTGCAGAGAGAAAAAAATCAAAAGATAATTACCAGTGAATTAGTGACCGGAGTGATAATATCAAACAGTTCGATAAAGCCTATAGTAGGAGATACAGAAGAAGAGGAGGAGAAAGAGAAAACGGCCAACGTTTCACAAATTTAATGAAATCTATAAACCCACAGGTTCAAGAAGTTCAACAAACTCCTTTCAGAAGAAACATAAAGAAAATCATCCCAAGCGATATCACAATCAAATTCCTGGAAATCAGTGAATAGTAGATAATTTTTAAAGTAGGCAGAGAGAAAAAGATACATTAAGTATAGAGGAACAAAAATCACAATGACAGCATATTTCTTGTCCAAAAACATCAAGCCAGAAAACAATGGAACAATATCTTTTAAGAACTGAAGTCAGGGGGCACCTGGGTGGCTCGGTTGGTTAAACATCAGACTCTTGATTTTGACTCAATTCCTGAAACTAATGTTACGCCATATGTTAACTAACTGGAATCTAAATAAAAACTTGAAAAAAAAAAAAAAAGAACTGAAGTCAGAAAAATGTCAACTGAAATTCAATACTCAGCAAAAAAAAAAAAACCTTTTAGATCAGAATTAGAGGAGTTACTGTCAGTAAACTTTTACTGTGAGAACTTTAAGGGAAGTTCTTCAAATAGAAAACGATAAGAGATGGAATCTGGATCTGCAAAAAGAATGAGGAGAGTTGGAGACTGTAAATAAATGGGTAAGCACAAAGTACATTTTTTTCATTTTAGTCTCTTTTGTGTTGTTTAACACAAAAACAAAAGCCATGTCTTATGTGGTTCATAATATACGCAGAGATAAAATGCAAGACAAATATGCACAGAGGATCAGAGAGGGACATGGAAGAAAACCGTTGCAAGATTTATAAAATAAAGAAAGAGCACTGTAGCAATATTTGAAGGCAGAGTGTGGTACATTAAACACGTGTATTGTAAAACTTCAGGCATCCACAGAAAACAAAACAATAAACTGCACATAAAAAGCCAGTCATGGAGATCAGAGGTAACCATTAAAAATATATCATTAATCAAAATAATGTGGGAAATGAAGGAAAAACAAAGGAACAGGAAAGGGGATGAAAGAAAATAAATAGTAACAATGGTAGATTTGTTTTTAACTCTACCAATTATTCCATTAAATGTACAGAATCCAAACACTCCAATGAAAAAGGAGAGATTTTCAGATTAGATTTAAAAAAAATTTTTTAACGTTTATTTATGATTGAGAGACAGAGAGACACAGAGCATGAGCAGGGGAGGGGTAGAGAGAGGGGAAGACACCGAATCTGAAGTAGGCTCCAGACTCTGAGCTGTCAGCACAGCTCGAAGGCTCGAGCTCACATGGGGCTCGAACTCACAAACTGTGAGGTCATGACCTGAGCCGAAGTCAGATGCTCAACCAACTGAGGCACCCAGGCGCCCCTTCAGATTAGATTTTTAAAAATACTACTCTTATATCTAAAGATACAGAGGGGCTAAAATTAAGAGGATAGAAAAAGATATATTATGGAAACCCTAATCAACAGAAGGTTGGAGATTTTTTATTAATATCAGAAAAGTAAATTTAAAAACAGGGAATATTATCAGGGATATTGAGAGAGATTTCATAATTTAAAAAAAAGGATCAATATATCAAGAAGACATAATAATCTTAACTGGGAATGTACTTTACAACAGAGCTTCCACATACATGAAGCAAAAACTAATGGAATTAAAAGGAAAAAACGGAAAAACCTAAAGTTATGGTTGCAGACTTTAACATTCCTCTCAATAAATAGTAGAACACACAGGCAGAAAGTTAATAAGCATATATATGACTTTAACTTGGCCTAGTTGACATTTACATATATGCATCACTTTCATATACACACAAAAAAATTCACAAAGATAGACCATATTCTAGCCCATAAAACAAATCACATCAAATTTAAAAGGATTGTAATCATATTAGGTAGGTTCACTGGCCACTGTGAAATTAAATTAGAAATAAATAACAAATGGCTATCTGGAAAATGTCAAAATATTTGAAAATCAAAACACATACTTCTAAATAACCCATGATCAAAGGAGCAGAGAAACAAGTGATTAGAAATTATTTTGAACTGAAGGAATGAAAACAAATCTCATCAGAATTTGTAAGATGCAGCTAATGAAATGCTTTGAGGGAAATACACAGAATTAAAACAAAGAAGGCCTCAAATCAATGAAACTAGAAAAATAAGGGCAATTAAAGTGGAAGAAAATAATAGTTACAAGCAGGAGTCAACGTAATAAAGCATAAAACAAAATGTAATAGAGAAAAATCAAAGAAATCTAAAGCTGTTTTTGTGAAGAACATCAAGGAAATTCATAAAATCCTAGGCAGGTTTATCAAAAAGTGAGGGGGGGGAAAGCCCAATTCCCAATATCAGCAATAAAAGAGGGGCATCACCACAGATCCTACAAACTTGAAGGACTAAGAAGGTAATATTGTCTACAACCGTAAAAACCAATAAATACGACAATTTTAACAAAATGGACAAATTCTTTAAAAGACACAAACTACTAAAGCTTACTAAAGAAGAAATAATCTGAATGGCCTCAATACAGTAAGTCTTCCCACAAAGAAAAACTCCAGAAGCAGACGGCTTCACTGGGGAACTCCAGGAAACATTTAAGGAGAAAATAAGAGTGATTCTGCATTAAACTCTTCTGGAAAATAATTTTATGAAGTTAGCTTTACAGTGACACCAAAACCAGACAAGAATTACAAGAAAAGAATACAACAGACAAACATCTGTATGAGCACAAATGCAAAAATCCTTAACAAAATGTTAAAAGAATTAATCAAGGAATATGTATATATTTATATAAATATAAATCATGACTAACTAGGATGTACCCCCAAAATGCAAATTGGTTTAACATTAAGAAATCCTCTCAATAGATGTGGAAAAATTATTTGGAAAAAATCAACATCTGTTCATGATTTTTAAAATGCCAATAAGCTAAGAATAGAAGCAATCTTCTTCATGATAAAGAACAGCTATGAGAAGTTGACAGCTAACATATAAATTGTAAAAGACTGAATGCTTTTCTCTCAAAACTGGGAGCAAGACAATTGTTCGTTCTTCCTAGTCAATGTCATACTGAAGTTTCTGTTCAGTGAAAAGAGGAAAGAGGAGTGCCTGGGTGGCTCATTAGGTTAAGCATCCAACTCTTGATTTTGGTTCAAGGTGGTGATTGCACAGTTGTGAGATCAAGCCCTGAGTTGGTCTCCATGTTGGGTGCAGAGTTGCTTAAAATTCTCTCTACCTCTCTCTCTGCCCCTTCCCCCATGCACACACTCTCTCTCTCAGAAAAAGAAAAATACTTAAGTATCATTCTAAAAATAATTAAAAACATGAAATACACAGGTAAAAATTTAGCAGAACTTTTGGAACTGTGTACTGAAAACAATGAAACAGTTTGGAGAGAAATTAAATAAGATAAAAATAAAATGAGACATATACAATGTCCCTGACTCAAAAGATTCAATGTTATTAAGATTTCCATTCGCCCATAGGATGCCTGGGTGTCTGAGTGTCCTTGGTTAAGTGTCTGACTCTTGATTTCGCCTCAGTTCATGATCTCATGGCTCGTGAGTTCAAGCACCGCACTGGGCTCCAGGTCGACAGTGAGGAGCCTGCTTGGGATTCTCTCTCTCCCCACCCCCGCTTCCCCACTCTCTCTCCCTCTCTCTCTCTGCCTCTCTCTGCACCCCCTGCCTCTTGAGCACGCTGTCTCTCTCAAAATAAATAAATAAAAATTTTAAAAAATATGTCGTAAAAAAAGATGGCCATTTTCTCCAAATTGAACTGCATTTTTAATACACTCCCAGATAAAATTGTCACAGACATTTTGGTTGACACTAAAAATATTATGTTTTAAATAATGAAAAGCTTGTCTTTATGGAAATTCAATGAACCTAGAAATACCAAAACAATTTTGAAAAAGAAGAATAAATTTGGAGGATTTACCCAACCCAAATTCAAGTCTTATTATAAAGCTACAGTAATGAAGCAGTGTGGTATTGGTATAAAACACACATCTAGAATCGGTGGAACAGAATACGATTCCAATATAACAAACTGATTTTTTAACAAAGTTGCCAAGGCAATTCAACATGTAAAGGACAATCTTTCCAACGAGTGGTACCGAAAACATCAGCTATCCATATGCAAAAGGAAAGAAAAGAATCTCAAACCTTAACACATACCATATACAACAATTGATTTCAAATGGATCACAAACCTAAATATAGGAGCCAAAACTATTAAAATTTTATAAGAAAACCTATGAAAAAATTTAGAGACCTCAAATTAGGCAAAGATTTTTAAATAGGACAAAAACAGCACAAAGTATAAGAGAAAAAAATTTAATTGGACTTTGTTAAAATTAAAAACATTTGCTCTCCAAAAGCACTGTGAAGGAAATCAAATCAAGTCCCAGATTTGCAAAACATTTGCCTGGATTTGTAATCCAAATATATAAAGAAGTCTTATAGCCCAATTAAAAATTTAAAAAATTTTTGAATACACTTAAAATGGATATATACAAATAGTAAACAAGCACATGAAAAGATACTTAACATCTTTAGTATTAGCAGAGTATTCGTGAAAAACTCACGTGTAGTGAGATACCACTACAGACCCACTAGACTAGCTACAATCAAAAAGAATAATGACAAAAAGGCAAGGGCAGCTATAATTAAAAGAATTTAGCATTGGTGTGGGTGTGGAACTCTTACACATTGCTGGAACTTACACATGGCTTACCTACTTTGGAAAACAGTTTGGCAATTTCTTCCAGAGTTTAACACACCTTCTATGTGATCCAGCATTTCCATTCTTAGGCATGCATCCTGGGAAATGTGTCTATACAAAGACTTGTACTCGAATATTCTAGCCCCAAACTAGAAAGATCCTTAATCTCCATCAGCTGATGAATGGAAAAACAAATTGTGGTTTAGCTTTATAAAAGTGCACCACTCAGCCAGCTGCAAAGGGGACGAATCACTGACCCCTTTAACACTTCATCCACATAGATGAATCTCAGAAGCACTGCCCTCAGAGGAAGATGCCAGACACAACGTACTGTGTGAGTCCATTCACGTGAAAGTTTAGAAAAGGCAAAACTATAGGGATGAAGAGCAGATCAGAGGTTGGCAGCGTTCCGGGACAAGAGGATGAAAAGACAGAAGGGCATGGAGAAACTTGATGATGTGATGAGAATGTTCTATACCATCACTGTAGTAGTAGTTAAGGGCTGTATGCATTGGTCAAAACCCTTCAAGTTATATTCCTATAATTGCTGGAAACTTTGTATGTAAGTTACACTTCAGCAAAGCTGATTCCTTTTTAAATAAAAAATGGAAAAAGATATCCCATGCAAACACTAATGCGAGGAAAGTTGGAGTGATTCTATTAATATCAGACAGGGTAGATTTCTAAACAAGGCATATTGTTTGGAATAAAAAGGCACATTTCATAATATTTAAGGGATACATTCATCAAGAGGACACATTAAGGTTTACTTGACTTCCTATCCAGTTATTTTTATGGCTCTTAAAATTAATCTTCCTGGCATAAATTTACTTCCCTTCAGAAAGAAAGGTTCTAAAACTATTTTTTTTGTTGTTGATTTAGTGTGGCCTGGAGTGGGGAAGCTTTTCTTTCCCCAAATTGCGTGCCTGAATGTTTTTGGCCAATTTCTCAAGTTCTACTGTAATTACATTGGCTGGTTTTGTTCATCCGCTAGATAGGTTATTAATTGTCTTTCATTCAGAAGTCTGAAACTTACTGGCCTCACTGACAGATTTCCCACTGTCGCTCAGTGAAAAAGTAACTCAATATGTCAGAAAACTTCTTTCACTTTGCCACATATTGAAATATTTAGAAAGATTAACACACTTGAATCACAGTTGACCCAAATAATGGCCAACGCTAGGCTGCGGGTTCAAAATAATTGTTCCATCTTAGCAGTTTTCCCTCCTTCAGAATTTCTCTGCGTGATTATCAGAGAGCCCCCCGCGTGTCTGCTCCCTTTTCCACCGAGGACTTCACTCCCCACGGTGCAGCCTTACGTCCTGTTACCCCCGCAGCGCGAGCACCGGGGTATCACTCACCTGCCATGGCCTCTGCCAGGTTCATGTTCTTGCCAAGCTTCCACCACAGGACCCCCCTCTGCCCGTTTCGACCCCTCCTCTTGCTCAGGTTGCTCAGGCTTCGCGACTCACCTCTGCTTCACGAGGTTTATAAACACACGACTCCTTTAACAGCAGAGGTTGACCTTTTAGAGATGAGTGTAATTCAGATGTCCACTGAGGCCATCCAGTCTCGTAAAATGGAGAAAATGCAAACTGGCTTTAACTCACACATGGTGGGAAGTCCAAAACCTCCCTAAGTTTTGTTACCTCCCAGGGGGCTCATGTTCTCCTGGTCACTTTTGGCTCCTACCAAACTCTTGTTCTCACCTCCCGGTCCTTTTCTTACATCTCTGCTCCGCGCTGAGCGAAATGTGGAACGTGACTCGTTTTCCGTGATCCCTCTCACCCCAATAAAAACGCTCACACCTAGCACTTAAATATGTAGCAGATCCCGTAAAGGGAGAGGCTTCGGGTTACCAATTCACTCGCGCCAAACTCCCCTCACTTTCCCCCTTGTCTCCATTTTCCTAGATCCAACCTGTAAGGGACTCCAGGAAGCTCTTCTCCCTTTATGTCACCAAGCAGAGCAGAGCACTCACGCCCCCCTCCTCAGCTCAGGCTGTCCTGTGCATCTAGCGTGGAGGCAACTGACACCACCTGAACGGAAGTACCCATCTCCCCAACGCACAATTCTGTGATGGATCCACTTCCTCCTCTTTCCCCACCTTGGGTTCAAGAATCAAGATTCCGGAAGAGGAGCGAAGCTCCTCTGATCTGGTTGTAAGACAAGACCCAGAGAAGGCTCTACACAGGATGTCATGAAGTTGACTGAAGATTTCAGACTGGCGTTTTGCTGACCTTTGCGAAGGGGGCTTAGAGCCAATGGGTTGAATCCACCAGAGGGAAAGTAAGGGCATCTGTTGACCTTTGAAGATTGTGTATCTACTTGTGTCCCTTACCCTGCGGATGACTGGACTTCCTTTTAGAGTAAAAGCTAGTCATACGTGGGTGACATTAAAGGATGTGGCAAGGTTTCCAAGGTAAGTCTCAGCCTCCTCATATGAAGGATGAAAGGACAGTCATTCTGGTCTGGTTCCCATTCTCTTCTGGCTGCCTCAAAACATTTTGGTGCATCAAAGCATGGATTTCATGGAGAGATCTTTTCCTTTTTATTTTTTTTAATGTTTATTTATTTATTTTGAGAGGGGGGTGGGGCCAGGGGCAGAGGGAGGGAGAGAGAGGATCCAAGCAGGCTCCATGCTCAGCACAGAGTCCGACACGGGGCTCCATCCCACAAACCACAAGATCATGACCTGAGCTGAAATCAAGAATTGGACACTGAACCAAATGAGCCACCGAGGTGCCCTGAGATCCTTCCTTTAATTGGGGATCCTTACTTATCACTAATCAGAGATATTTCCTAATCTTTTAGTTCTAACCCCAGATATTGAGATGCAGCCTTTTGCTTCTTTACTCTGAGCTTTTGTGAGTCTCCAACGTCTGTTAGATTTGTCCTCTTGTGAGACAAAGATTCCCTGATCCCTGCCATGACTGTGGTGTGTATGTGTGTAGAAAGAACCCCTTTCTTTTTTTTCCCAATATATGAAATTTATTGTCAAATTGGTTTCCATACAACACCCAGTGCTCATCCCAAAAGGTGCCCTCCTCAATGCCCATCACCCATGCTCCCCTCCCTCCCACCCCCCATCAACCCTCAGTTTGTTCTCAGTTTTTAAGAGTCTCTTATGCTTTGGCTCTCTCCCACTCTAACCTCTTTTTTTTTTTTCCTTCCCCTCCCCCATGGGTTTCTGTTAAGTTTCTCAGGATCCACATAAGAGTGAAAACATATGGTATCTGTCTTTCTCTGTATGGCTTATTTCACTTAGCATCACACTCTCCAGTTCCATCCACGTTGCTACAAAGGGCCATATTTCGTTCTTTCTCATTGCCATGTAGTACTCCATTGTGTATATAAACCACAGTTTCTTTATCCATTCATCAGTTGATGGACATTTAGGCTCTTTCCATAATTTGGCTATTGTTGAGAGTGCTGCTATAAACATTGGGGTACAAGTGCCCCTATGCATCAGTACTCCTGTATCCCTTGGGTAAATTCCTAGCAGTGCTATTGCTGGGCCATAGGGTAGGTCTATTTTTAATTTTCTGAGAAACCTCCACACTGTTTTCCAGAGTGGCTGCACCAATTTGCATTCCCACCAACAGTGCAAGAGGGTTCCCGTTTCTCCACATCCTCTCCAGCATCTATAGCCTCCTGATTTGTTCATTTTGGCCACTCTGACTGGCGTGAGGTGATATCAGAGTGTGGTTTTGATTTGTATTTCCCTGATAAGGAGCGATGTTGAGCATCTTTTCATGTGCCTGTTGGCCATCTGGATGTCTGAAAGAACCCCTTTCTACTAGGTGTCCAGACTTGAATTTGACATACTAATTGTGCATCCCCGTGACAGTTTTTATATTACGTTGTTTTTAAAAACAGCACTAAAAGGGGCACTGGGGTGGTTAAGTCTTTTAAGGGTCAGACTTGGGCTCATGTCATGATCTCACGGTTCACGAGTTCAAGCCCTGCGTCGGGCTCTGTGCTGACAGGTCGGAGCCTGGAGCCTGCTTCGGAGTCTGTGTCTCCCTATCTCCCTGCACCGCCCTCCCCACTCACTCTCTGTTTCTGTCTGTCAAAAATAAATAAACATTGAAAAAAAAAATTTTAAACCAAAAATAAACAAACAAGTGAACAAGCGAGGAGATTGGAGTATGGCATTCATTATTTACATGAGGATCTTATTATTATTTATTAGTAGTAATTTTAGTATTAATTCTGATTTGTTCTTGATAAATCTGCTTTCTATTTATCTTCAAGTGATAAATTTTTAATAGAACAAATTCTTTGTGTTATTGAAAAAGGCTGCATTTACATAATGCCAAACATAATTTTTCCAAATTGCATAGTTAAGATAAATAATTTATTGCCATTGATAGCAAGGAGGTTTTTTGTTTAACTCTCACGACCTCAAAATTATTGGTTACTTTATTGAAAAAAAAAATACCCACAAGTTGTTCTACTGGTGTGTATTTTTGGTCCCAGAAACTTCTATCTTGAGTCATGATGGCACTAAGAGCCGCGCTCAAGGGCCTAGTGTGTATCCCCCGCGAGGATTCGGACGCACGTGGGCTTTCTGATATGTTTTGTGGGGCTGACCACTTTGCACACGAAAGAGCCTCCAGGAAAGAACGTCATTCCGGGGAAAGGTAAGATAAAAGAGTATGAATTTGTCTCTAACAACCAATTAGTGACAGGGGAGAGAGGGCAACTTGGCTGTACTGCTCAGACTTTTTTGTGACCAGCAGAAGGTACATGGTTTGGGGGGGCACACGGTGATGACAGAACAAAACATGTAGAGAACTTAGCCCTTGATTCAGTGCATGGGGACACTGGGTGCTAGGGGCTTGGAAGGCCAATGCATGGGAAGTAGGGCCATAATGGCCCATGTCCAGAGCCAACCTAGCCCCGTCTGTGCCAGCATGGGTGGTGGGGTCCCTACCAGGGCCTCCACATATATCTGCACGGACTCTGCATCTTAGGGTAGGCTGAGTAATGGCCTTCCCCAAAGATGCCTACATCCAGATCTCCTGAACCCATGAATATGTCAGCTCACATGGTAAAAGGGACATTGTGGAAGTGATTAAACAAAGAATCTGGACACCATGGGATTATCCTGGGTCATCTGGATGGGCCCAAAGTCATCACAAAAGTTCTTTTAAGAGGGAGGCTGGGGGATCCGAGTAAGGGTGAGAAGACATAGGGAAGAAAACAGAGGCCAGAGAGAAGATGCGGCCCAGCTGGCTTGGAGATGGAGGAAGCAGCCATGGGTCCGGGGAGGCAGGGAGCCCTAAAAGCTGGATAGGACAGGAGGCAGACTCTCCCCCAGAGCCTTCAGAGGGCACACGGGCTTGCACACACCCTGGACTGCAGCCCAGTGAAAACGATTTCACACTTGTGACATACAGAGCTGTAGGATGATAAAATTGTGTTGTTTTAAGCCACGAAATGTGTGATAATGACACAGCGTGTGTAAATCCACATGTCTTCCTCCCCAGAGATGCCATCCTTAGGGACACTGATCAGCATGGTGCTCCCTAGAGTCAGGTGATGTGGCTTTCCCTCTGGTCACTGACGGGGAAAAGAGGCCAGGGAAACTGTGTTTGCCAAGCAAGTCAAGGACTCAGGCTGTCTGTTCCCTGGCAGTCTCTTCCTCCTTCCGTTGGTTACTTCCCAAGAAAAGGACCTCTCCATCCTCCGCTCTACCCTCCTGAGGCCCTCTTCCCCACCCAGGTGATCAGGAAGCAGGTGGCGGGTCCTTTCCAAGTTCTGGCACGCCGTCTTCCCAGCCTTCACACCCACGGACCCACATGGAGGCAACGTGACTGTTTTATTGAACAGCCAGGAGAGCTTCCAGAAATAGCTCCAGATGGAAGGACAAGAACGAGGGACCTCACCCAATGAGCTTGCCTCCTCCCCAGAGGGGAAACGTGTCACACTGTGTCTTCAGAGAGTGTTTCGGGGCATCCCTCTAACTTCCAGTGTTCCTGTGTCCCCCCAGTCCCCCTCATCCTTCTACACTTCCTCTTCAAACTCTCTGTCCTACCTAATCTGATGACCCCAATCATTCCCTCAAAACCCCCACCAGACCTACCTACAAAAGAGGCCCTGGACACCCGCCCCAGGGCGGGACTTGTAAACTCTCGTTCCTCAGGTGGCATCGTCATGCTTCCCTCATCCCACTTCTTTGTTGTTACAACAGAATCCAGCAGGAGACCTGGGCCTTAAAACGGAAGGGAAAGGAGATGCTTTACGTCCACAGAATGGGGGCAGCTGGCCCCCAGGCGACCTGTGAGAAAACATACCGTGGCTCAAGTTCGTTTTCCTCCTAAAGAGTGTTCAGTCTGAAATCACATGGGGCAGTCTTCCCACTGCCAGAACTTGGACCTCACCCCTCAGGCAAATATCACCAAGGTGTACTGGGGCCAAGGAGCAAGTAACTCCCTGCCGTGACTGCTTTCGTTATCAGGAGCCCTAGTATTTATCATCATCAGGAGCCAGACACAACCATCCGGGGGGTGTGGCACCCTGTCCATCGATTCCCCAAATTTCTCTCTCGATAGGAGGCAGGTGGCGTTTTGGGATTGGCCCGACAAAAGAAGCAACAGACCATAGAGAGTAAGAATTGGTAGGATTAACATTGCTAGAGGAACAATACTGTGTGCTCGTATGAAAAATCCCCAGATAATGACTTTCTGAACTAGTTGGAAGAATTTAACGGAGGCTGAATTTCTTACAATCCTGTGGGCAAGGCCTGAGTCAGAAAAATACCTCGTGTTGCTGTTATTTCAAAACTGGTTTTCCTCCAGGCTGCTGTAATCTGGAGAAACATATGTTAAATATGTTACCTTTCACGAAGAACTAGTAAATCTAATTGTTTGCAATTTGTTTCATTTTAATTTTTCCCCATATTTTTATTCATGGTAACAACATATTGTAATAACAATAAAAGAAATTAAAAGTGAGGGAAATTCTCCAGGCATCTGCCTATGAATGCAATTCTTTTATTTTCCATGTTTCCTCCCAGGAATTATCTATATGCTGGGAAGGCAGTTCTCTGCGACTTCCCAGAATGAAAGATTTAGAAGAAAGGCAGAACTCTGCGTCTAAAAAGTTAGGGGACATTGGCCACATCACTTAACATCTTGGGTATCAGTTTCCTCATATTTAAAATGAGACTATTGGACTTGTTGAGTTTTTAATGCATCCTTCCAGTTTAAAAAAATATTTTTATGCTTTTATACTTGCGACGGAATGAGTCTTACTTGGAAGCATCATATTTGGGGAACTGGAAATGTTTAAAAGCTGAGAGAATGGTGCTGGTGAGTGAAAATGGTGATTAGGAATGCCACAAACAATAGACAGGAGCAGAAACTGAAACTCAACGGTAACCGTCTGGTAAACAGACTTTAAAATAGCTGCTTGTTTTGTTCTAATTCTAGAATTTCCCAAACTTGTTTGCGAGGCTTAAAGTTTTTCTAACAACGGCTTAGCCTTCTGTCAAGAAATATATCCACCATTAACCACAGAAATATTACATATTTTTAAAGTTTATTTATTTAGTTTGAGAGAGAGAGAGAGAGAAACTTGAGCGAAGGAGGAACAGAGAGAGGGAGAGAGAGAGAGACTCCCAAGCAGGCTCTGCATTGTTAGCACAGAGCCTGAAGCAGGGCTCGAACTCATGAACTATGAGATCATGACCTGAGCCAAAATCAAGAGTCAGAAGCTTAACTGACTGAGTCACCCAGGCACCCCAACCACCGGCATGTTATATTAATGTCGTTAAAGATCAACAAAGGATCAAAAAAATATTCTTCCTTTTAAAATTTTATGGTTGCGTGCCATATATACAGTTTGGAATGATGCTTGTCTTAATCCATTCGGGCTGCTATGATAAAACTACCAGAGACTGGAGGGCTTAAACGACAAGTATTTATTTCTCATAGTTCTGGAGGCTGGAAAGTTCAAGATCAAGGTACTAGCAAATCCTGCTTCTGGTCAGAGTGTCTTCCTGGTCCGAGGAGGATCCCTTTGAGTGTCTTCTTACGAGGGCACTAATCCCGTTCGTGAGGGCTCCACCCTCACACCCACCTCCCGAAGACCCCACCTCTTAATACCATCACTTCAGGGGTCAGGATTTCAACCTACGAATTGGGGTGAGCCCAAACATTCAGTTATTAGCAGTGTTGGATCAAAGGGGCTGTTGTCTCCACCGTGGACTGCTGTTAAAGGTGTACTTATCTTTAGCTTGTTTTCACTACCACTTTGAATCAAGATGTTCTGGCCAGAAGTATGGGACCTTATTTTAACGAGATGAAAATAACAGTGGGTACAAATCTTTCAAGTGCTTTTACAGGCAGCTAGATGATTTCCTTTCCCCACCAGTTCAATGAGAACTGTTCTCAAATAGGTGGATCACAGACGTAGAGCACAGCTCGGTCAGTAAACCCGCTCCTGAACGTCACATGCAACAAGGATCTCCACGTTGAGGCTCAAGGCATGGACGTTCCGGAACCAGGTTATTATTCTGTAATTCTGACCGTTCGTGAGTTGAACTACATACAGGCAGTCCTTCCTTTTGCAGTACTCTGTTAACTGAAATGTATGGCTCGATATTATTGCAGATGGGATCTCAGTTAGCAGAGAATTGTGTAAAGCAAGGACACAGTCCCCCCGTGCACACGTTTTAGATAACATGGCGCCTTGCAAAGGTGAGAGCGTTCTGTATCACAATCTGGACACGAAGCCCCTATTTCAACCTCAAGAACTTCTGATGGCTACACAAGATTTGGCAGAGTTCTGTTCAGAGTTGTAAGGTCTGCAAAGGGACTGACGGCCACGTGAGCAAGGGTCATCTTAACTTCATTGCCAAGCAGTGCTATCTTAACGTATGAACTCCCGCAATATTTTTTTTTTTTTTGGATGTTACAGTGCCTGTGATGTTTCTGATGAATCACTTTGAGGCTGAGTAAATTTGATGATTGTCACGAAGTAAGAAGAGGTATTAAACGACAAAGGGCAAGTAAACGCTAACTCAAATGTCAAATTGGAGCACGGTGTTGAGAAGCATTCTGAGGTCCCATGTGGAGTTGACAGGTACGTGTAGAACAGCTTCTCAGTTATGTAGACGGTGGAGAATGTATGCCACATACTTACCACTCTTGCATAAGTACTAGATGATATTATTACATATCATAGTAATGTTAAATCAGCTTCTGTTATAAATGCTACGTATAAAACATACAGAGAGGGATTCCTGGGTGGCTCAGTCTGTTCAATGTCTGACTCTTGATTTTGGCTCAGTTCATGATCTCATGGTCATGAGACAGAGTCCTAGGGTCAGGCCCCGTGCTGGGCAGGGAGCCTGCTTGGGATTCTCTCTCTCCCTCTCTCTCTGCCATTCCCTCCACTCACGCTCTCTCTCAAAATAAATAAAGAAACATTAAAAAACATTTTACAGGGGCGCCTGGGTGGCGCAGTCGGTTAAGCGTCCGACTTCAGCCAGGTCACGATCTCGCGGTCCGTGAGTTTGAGCCCCGCGTCAGGCTCTGGGCTGATGGCTCGGAGCCTGGAGCCTGTTTCCGATTCTGTGTCTCCCTCTCTCTCTGCCCCTCCCCCGTTCATGCTCTGTCTCTCTCTGTCCCCCCCCCCAAAAAAAAAAAAAAAATTTTAAAAATAGAGAGTTCTAGTAGGATTCAGACCATATTCATAGGTCTTCAGATACAGCAAACCTTTTCCAGGTTCCAGAAACTGAGAAAGCTATATCCTGTATGCACTGACAGAGGGGGTGACAAGTAAACCCCAATTGAACTCAGCCCAGGAACTGTCCAAGAAGTTGCGGTATGGCAATGGTCATTCCATATATGTTCTATGATCTTTTTCTCACAAGACACATCACTAAGGCCAATGTGTACTTTTCATATATGCCTCCGAGCCAACATCAATCACCTTGACTGATCTCTGATTTCAGACAAAGGTGCAATGGATATTTTCATTTAAACGAAACTTACAAGGCTTACAAGGGTAAGCTTGTACTGACAATGCCTCACTTCAAACATGCACACGGCATCTTTTCTCCTCCAGAAGCCTGGCCATATTTTCTTTGAGGATCATGTTCTCTTCAATACTGCAGGGACCTGAATGGCCAGCTGGCACATGTATGTAAAAATGGAGTTAAAGTCACGGAGCGAAATCCCTCAGTCAGCAGGGGACTGAAGCCAGTAGAGTAAATGGACGTGCGTCACTCCCTCAGGTGGGCAATTCTGAGATGTATCTTACACATTTCTCCGGAACTACTAGTGGAAAGGAGCCCCCATTGCCTACAGTGATGACCTTGATAATGCATCTTTTGTCAAGTTTTCCTCCCTCTCTGTTTTATTCTCCCCTCCCTCTCACTCTTGATTCCTGGGATTGTCTTCCAAATAAAATGCCTGAATATAAGTCTTCATCTCAGGCTCTTCTTTAGAGGAACTTATTATTAAACAGTACTCTTTAAAGTTGCAAGGATCATATAGTTAATGTTGCTGAAAACCACATGATAAATGGATGGTCTGAGGCCATATTTCATGAAGAATATTCTGTTTTTCATCAATGGAAATTGTACAAGATCCTACTAAGAAGGAAAAGGTCTGTAGCTTGGGTCAAAATGGCACAACAAATGCCTATGCTTGCTTGCCATTCCCACACAAAATTAGAAATGACAAAAAAAAAAGAGATTCTTTATAACATGCTGGAACCCAAAAGACTGCCATTGATGGATTGAAAATCTGGAGACATCCTTGATTTCTTCTTCCAAAAGGAAGACAAGTTTGATAGCCAATAGCACATGCAGAATAGGACTTCTATAAAAGGTAGAGGCACCTCCACAGAGGCTCTAAGCCCAGAGGTAATAGGGTCAGGAAGCAGGAAGGGGGTCTAGGGCAATTGCCTGGGTGATTGTTTTGGTAAACCACGGGAACAGCTAAGAAGTCTGGTGTTTCTCCTCCCTACTCCTTCATCCGGCAGTAATTTGTATCTAGTGGCTCATAGATACAGCAGGGCTCTTTAACCCCAAGCTGGAGCAGTGAGTGTGGGCACTGGATCCAGAGAATCAGAGCAGTGTCCAACATCTTTGAGGATACTCATGACTAACGGGGGGGCTGCACCAAATGGTAAGCTACTTACATCCCCAAGCAGAATTAGAATTTATTCCTCCCATAACAAATGCTAACAGCAGTTCCCAAGAATTTCCACAGACAGGGGCACAGAGAATCTCAAACATAAAGCACATAACCAAAATTACCACGCATTTTAGTACATCAATATGATGTCATCGCATTCAGCAAAGAGTAGAACTAACACCCCAAAAAACAGAGTTAATAGTAAAGAGACGAAGACATAAGGAAATATAATCATAT
This sequence comes from Lynx canadensis, assembly GCF_007474595.2. Taxonomy (NCBI): domain Eukaryota; kingdom Metazoa; phylum Chordata; class Mammalia; order Carnivora; family Felidae; genus Lynx; species Lynx canadensis. The sequence continues at coordinate 227,645,364 of NC_044303.2, read as the reverse complement.
GACAATTTAGCATCTGATGAAAGTGCTATTCAATTTTAGTGACAAGTAGATGGAATAGCCACTAAATAAGAAAATGTTATTTAGCTTTCTTCCTCATTTTTTTATAATAAAAGTAAATTTCAGGTGAAAGGAGAGTATTAAAAGACAACATGGTTAAATATTTTTCCAGTTTGGGCAGGAGAAAGACCTAAGAAAGGTAAAAAAAGGGGCGCCTGGGTGGCGCAGTCGGTTAAGCGTCCGACTTCAGCCAGGTCACGATCTCGCGGTCCGTGAGTTCCAGCCCCGCGTCAGGCTCTGGGCTGATGGCTCAGAGCCTGGAGCCTGTTTCCGATTCTGTGTCTCCCTCTCTCTCTGCCCCTCCCCCGTCCATGCTCTGTCTCTCTCTGTCCCAAAAATAAATAAAAAACGTTGAAAAAAAAAATTAAAAAAAAAAAAAAAGAAAGGTAAAAAAAACCTAGAAGGAACTAAAGTTTCAAATAGTTGCATTGAAATAAAATAAAAAACAGAGTGAAAAAGTGGGAAAAATTGCAACGCCCCCGGCGGAAAAATAGCTTATCACTTTCAAATATAGTGTATGGTTTTGTTAAGGTTATGAGGAAGTAAGCATTCATAAATTGCTAATGCAACCTCTTTGGAGGACAATTGGGTAACGTTTGTCAACATTTTATTTATTTTTTATTTTTTTAATAAATTTTTAAAATGTTTTTATTTATTTTTGAGAGAGAGAGAGAGAGAGAGGCAGAAAGAGAGGGAGACACAGAATCTGAAGCAGGCTTCATTCAGGCCCTGAGCTGTCAGCACAGAGCCGGAGTCAGGGTTCAAACTCATGGACCACGAGATCGTGACCTGAGCTGAAGTGGGATTCTCAACTGACTGAGCCATCCAAGTGTCCCTGTCAAAATTTTAAACGTGTGTACATTTAGACTTGGAAACTCCATTTCTAGGGACTCATTCTGTAACATATTCACACTATGTGAAAAAGCTAAATATGCAGACATGTTTACTACAGTATTGTTTGTAATGGCAAAAAAAAAAAAAAAAACCAGTGATAATCTTAATATTTCACAATAAGACAGTACATAAATAATTTATGGTGATCCATAGAGGAAGTTTTGAGAAAGTATTTTTTAAAGAGATAATTCTGTATGTATGGATACAAAATTACCTCCAAAATTTTATGAGTGAAATAATGGAAAGAAACCCAAAAACAGTCATATTTCAGAAGTATGTTTAACATACCAACTTTTTTGTTTAAAAAACATATAGGCTCACAGATAAATATATGCTAAATATGCATAGAAAATTTCTGGAATTCTATACCCACAAAAAAGAAACTGTTGATATAACTTGCTTTCCAGAAGCCTCTGCTGGTTCTGGCTAGGAGGAAGACTTAATTTTTTATTTGTCCATTGAAGCTTTTATTTGGGGGGGAGGTTTGCTTTTATGATAAGCATGAATCATCTTTTCAATGAAAAATTTTTAAAAATTAAAGTGTCATCATTAATCTCAGAAATATAGGATAGGATAAATCAGGAGTAGGCTGCTATAAAATAACTCTTTAGATGTCTTGAAAATGAAAAAAACATGATCATTTAAATTTTAAAAATCTAAGGAGATAGAATGGACTAAACAGATTAGCTAATAAAGACTGAATTCAGAAGCTAAAACCTCAAGTTGTGAATGTTCACAGATTAAAACACAAAATAGCAAAGAAATACAAAAAATAAAAGAAAAAATTAAGAAACCTGGAAAATAGATCCAGAAATTCCTTTATCTGTATAATAAGAGTTCTGATGAAAGAGAATAAGTATAAATGGCAAGGAAGAATCACTCACATTAATAGAATATTTTCCATGAATTTTCAGATGGAAAGAACCATGTGAATGTCAAATAATTTGAATAAAATAACATCCACACCCAGACCTACCACAATGGAATTTGAAAAATAAGAATAATGGAGAAAAAACCCTAAGCAAACCTATGTTATTGCAGCGTTATTTACAATAGCCAAGCTGTGGAAACAACCTAAGTGCCTGTCAACAAGCAAATGGACAAAGATGATGTGCTGTGTACACACACACACACACACACACACACACACACAGTGGAATATTATTCATCCATGAGAAAAAAGGAAACTCTGCCATTTACAACTACTTAGATGAAACCAGAGGGCATTATGTTAATGAGATTAGTCAAATAGAGAAAGGCAAATACTATGTGATATCACCTATATTTGGAATCTAAAAAAGCTGAACTTAGAGTAGAGTGGTGGTTACCAGGGGCTGGGGAATGGAGGCAATGGGAAGATATGGGACAAAAGGTACAAACTTCCAGTTATAAGATCAACAACTTTCTAGAGCTCTAATGTATAGCACGATGATAATAGGTAATACTATTGTATAAGTATGTATACTTCAAAGTTGCTAAGAGAGTAGGTCTTAAATGTTCTTACCACAAAAAAGAAATAGTAATTATGCGAGGTGGTAGAGAGTTGGCTAATGCTGTGTTGGTGATCATTTTGCAGTATATATAAGTGTATCAAATCAATGTGTTCTATGTCAACTCAAGCAATTGTATGATAATTATATTTCCAGAAGGCTGGGACAAAAAGAATGATGTATGAATGCTCATAAACAGCACAGACAGTAGAAGACAATGGAGCAATATATTCACGGTTTAAAAAAGGGAAAATGATCCTCCCATTATTACCCACTCAGCAAAGTGTTGTCAGGGTAAGCACCACACTCACTCAGAGGAGAGGACGCTATAAACAAACTTCCCCAGGAACCTGGACATTTGCTGGGTGAGGCTGGGTGAATATCTTCAGACAATCGATCAGTTTAGTTGAAAGCAAACATTTTGTTCTCTTAGTAAAATATAAACAAAAGAACAAGAATATTTCATCAAGCTCTTCAGGGAATTATCTTTAAGTTAAGAACTTTGATGATTTCAATATATATCTGGTAAAGCTGATTAAAATCCGTTGGGTAATAAATGTAGCCCAAACATTTCATTCGGACAAAGCACTTACACGCGTGAAAATAAGTATATGCGTACAGAGACACGCACACAGACACATGCAGATTCCACCACCGGTGCTATGAATCATTATAGCCCAAATAGTTTAGCAAACACAATCCTTTATGCTGAAAAGTGGATTGAAGGGTGAAAATCACTGGATAATGTATTCCAACACTTTCCCAAGTCCTCCACCAGTTTTCCCATTTTTTTTTCTGGTTCTAATTCTTTTTGACAAATTATCTAGATACCTGGGTCAAGAGTATATTTCACCTCGTCTTATAAAACTACCTTTCTTTGTCAATGTAGATGTCATACCTGAGTCCCCTACGTGGGCAGCCCAAGTACGCAATAGGGAAGTTTTGCCTTACATTAAAAATTTAACAGAAAATAGTTTCTGCGGTAAGTATCGCAGCACCAAATGTTTTGCGCCCCCTCGTCTGTTGAAGTGTTTTACGCTTCTTTGCTTTACTGAAATAGCAGAAACATCTGCAACTCCTCCCTCAATCACTATAACACTTTATGAGCCGCAGATATACAAATAGTATCAGCTATGTGCAGTAACCTTATTCTTGGTGTTATTAATTACTTTCCATCATCCTACCGCTCAGCTGTTCGGATTGCAAAACAGATCATCTGTTTTGCAACTGACAATCAACAGTCGTGGATTTAAGTTAGCTATTTGACAAGTAGGTCCCTTTGCAAAGAGTGTCGTGTTAATTATTTCGAGAATCCGTGCCAAGGGAAGCCTTTGCTTGTTCTCCTGTAAGTCATGTTCATTTGCTTCTGTTTGTCTCCTTTTCTCTCCCTCCTCTACAAAATTTTTAGACGTCTAATATCTAGACACTCTAGGAAACAATTAAGTTGTTTTAACCTTTTGTGTAGCAAATTCATTCCAAATCTTAGACCAGCCTCTGATCATAATTCTATGTACACTGTTCTGACATCACATAAAAGATAAATATAAATGATAAGCATATCGGATCGAATATATTTTCCCAGATCGTTTGGATTGTGTTTTGCTTGCGTCTCAGTTTCTGGGGAAAATGATGATTAATGAATCACTAAATGCACATGACCAGAAGTTCACATGGGAAAAAGGTAAATTGGGAAACTTTCTATTCAAAGGTTGTGAGCAAATGATGTGTGAAATTGTTGACAAATTGCCTTCATTAAGCTTTTGAAGTGGACATTTTTTTTTCATAAATTTGGCTTCTGTTCAAATAGAGCCATGCAGAGTTTTGAGACATTGTCAAGGTATAATCTGCACTAATGTTTGTCCTTGAAAACTTTTATTTTTGGGAAAATTGGAGAAAGGTTAAAGTAGTGTTCTCCTTGGCAGTACTTACAGGGATAACACTCAAATCGAGAACATGGATTTAAATGCTGTCCCACTGGGGCGCCTGGGTGGTTCAGTCCGTTAAGTGTCCGACTTCGGCTCAGGTCATGATCTCGCGGTCCGTGGGTTCGCGCCCCGCGTCGGGCTCTGGGCTGATGGCTCGGAGCCTGGAGCCTGCTTCGGATTCTGTGTCTCCCTCTCTCTCTGCCCCTCCCCCGTTCATGCTGTCTCTCTGTGTCTCAAAAATAAATAAACGTTAAAAAAATTTAAATGCTGTCCCATTATCCCCTAGATGCACAAAGAGAGCAGGGATGCAATACAAAGACCGTTTTTTCCAATTGTTGATCTCTCAGAAATGACACCCTCTGACTGGGGGGTCCCATATGGACCCTTAAAATTTTGCTCATCCCGTTAATGTTGTCTCTTTTCAGCTCAGTATCATGTAGTGTCATGGACAAAACCATGGTCTTGTAGTCTCTTGGGGGTTTAAACTCCAGTTCTGCTCTTTCCTAGGGGTGGTGTTGCAGACAACCAGCTGAATCTCTCTGTGCCTCGATATTCTCATCAGAAATTGAAAATAATATCTACAAAATAACATTCGGCTGATATATATTTTTTTAATTTTTAAAGTTTATTTGTTTATATTGAGAGAGAGAGAGCACAAGTGGGGGAAGAGCAGGAGAGAGAGAGAGAGACAGACAGACAGAGAGACAGAGAGAGAGAGATAGAATCCCAAATAGTCTCCACATGGTCAGCGCCGAGCCCGCCTCATGAACTGTGAGATCATGACCTGAGCTGAAGTCGGTTGCTTAACCGACTGAGCCCTCCAGGTGCCCCGAGAATTAAATTTTAATTTGAGAATAATATATAAAGTACCTAGCTGCTACTTGGCACACAATAGAGTTAAGAAATACGATAACGTGTACTATTACCCATTTGGATACTCAGCAGAAACTTTGCTCTGCACTTTGGATCTGAAATGCCAAACATTATCCAGTTTTCTGTCAACTTTTATATTTATCTATAAGTCCATTATGTGGGGTCTTTACTTTTGGTTCCTATAGGACCTGTCCACATTCAAGCCTTCTTTCCTCTGGGAATCGTCTTGGCATCGGGTATTTTGATGACATCTTTATACAATAATTCCTGCTTCTCAAAATGCTTTCCTGAAGATCTTCTCCTTTCTTCTTCACACAACTCTCCACTGGGTAAAAAGACATATACAGCCAATGCCAGTGTGGAGACTAAGATCCAAAAATCCTGCCGCCCTGTCTCCAGCTGCCCGTAAATGTCGACAAGTATAAGCCGGTGTGGGCTCTTTATCAGGTAGGTTTTTCTGACAGAGTGTGTCCTTTCTAATAGTTTACCATCTGAAAGACATAGAACTTTGTCTCAGATCGTTAAGGAATCGGGTATCATCTCCCAAAAAATGGCTAACATTTTCCAGTCATCAATTTTGCAGACAAATATCCTGCCAGATGTAGGTTCGAGCATAGACTGAATCTGCGAAATACCAATTTGTTTTCAATCCATGGTAAAGAAGAGTTGTTCCATAAATTCCTGTCCAGTTCTTGTTGTTTCAACCGATGCTCAGTCCTCCTTCTTTTTATGTAGTACAGACTCAGCAAGGGTCTTGTGGAGCTTCAGTCTCAAGAGTGAATTTCAGGAGGCACTTGCGTGGCTCAGTCGGTTAAGTGTCTGACTCTTGATTTCAGCTCAGGTCATATCTCACACTTGTGAGACTGAGCCCAGCATCAGGCTGGGGGTTCTCTCTCCCTCTCTGTCTGCCCCTCCCCCACTCTCTTGCACGTGCATCCTCTCTCTATCTCAAAAAAAAATTTTTTTTTTTTTTTTTTTTTTATTTTTTTTAAATTTTTTTTTTTTTTAAATGTTTATTTATTTTTGGGACAGAGAGAGACAGAGCATGAACGGGGGAGGGGCAGAGAGAGAGGGAGACACAGAATCGGAAACAGGCTCCAGGCTCCGAGCCATCAGCCCAGAGCCTGACGCGGGGCTCGAACTCACGGACCGCGAGATCGTGACCTGGCTGAAGTCGGACGCTTAACCGACTGCGCCACCCAGGCGCCCCAAAAAAATTTTTTTTTAAAAGACTGAATTCAGAGTTTGAACTCGACTGTTTGGCTTCTGGTGTATACTTCAGCCATAAAATTTGCCATTTTTTGGTGGAAGGAATAACAGCCGTGGTTGGAAGGTCAGTAACATTGTGCCTCAGGTAAGTCACTATTTGACCAACGTGACTACAATGATCCTATCAAATGTCTTCTAAATTCAGACATTTGAATGCCACAGTGGACTAAAACGTCCAGATCTACATGTCCCCTCAGCTTGAGAGTCAAGGTCGGGAGAGGATGCTTAAGATATCAGGACGGGGGTGTCTTTGTCCCCTGAGCTTCCTACGACCTGGAGGATTTCAGAGTATTGGTTTGAAAGAAAGGCGGAACTGTGGTGTTTCACGAGGGGCCCCTCATCTCCAGGCGGTCTCGGTGAGAAGCCGATCTACTCCAGGGATAGCTGGAATCAGACAAAGAGTGCCTCAATATGCCCAGTTCTTGATCCATGTTCTAGGGAAACTGAAAGATATAAGCGGTCATTTTCTGTGGATCTGGGTGTCTCCTTCTGTCTCACGTTGCCTTTGGGAGACATGTGGCTAGAGTGACTCCTAATGTAACAGTTTGGGAAGAGAAATCGTCACCCAGGTGTATATATTTATGAACCGCGTATCCAATTATGTATCTATTCAAGTCATATATGTATAATCAGCACGCCAAGACTGCTTAAAATTGCAAAAATCATTGAAAAGTAATGGGACTCTTCCTAACATTTTACTGTCGGAGCCTCGCTGTTAACTTCTGTTAAAGTAACTTGCTGTGACTTTGCAAAAGTCACTCCGTAGCTGTAGACCTCAGCTTCCTTTCCTGTGATTTACCTGTAAGAATAACCCTTCTTTGTGTTTAGATTCTGTGATGATTGCTTCTTCCACCAATCCCTACCAGGCTATGAAGCACATTTCTGTCGATCTTGTACTTAATTCTCCTTTTAAGTTGGTTCTTGATGTCATTTTTACTATTTCACTGGTATCAAAGAAATGTATACACTGGGATTAGTGGGAAATATCAATGCGTCTACCCCACTGAGGGGCAGCACTCTGTACTAAAGTACGGGAAGCACCTGGTGGGCAACCTCCAGCTACTACCATGAGCTTTAGAAGTTAAAGCTATTGCAAGGCTCACCATCCCTGGGCTACTCAACAGCTTTCATCATGAAGCAATGAAAATTTCTCTTTAATCCAGAATGTACATGAGGCTAAGAGTTGTTGATGATTCCTGGAATGTACATTTTGTAAAGTTTTAGACGTAAAATCGATAAGCATTACAATTTCGTAGACGTCATTATTAACTTGCCCATGGGATGCTGCAATTAAGTGAAAGATGGCATAGAGGCAGATCTTCTAGCTGACAGATAAAGGCGATGATGCACAGGAGGGTGACCAGTTATTCTGAGTAGACAGATAAGAAAACGTGCATCTTGTCTCTTGTGAAATATTTACCAGAGGGGTCTCCTGGAAGAGTTGTGGCGTCCCCCTATGCCTTTCTAAAGATCTTTTACTCTAAGAGAGATGATCTCCATTGATGAAAGAGAGATTAGCATGAACAAGACAGAACAATCTTTCCATCTGTTTCTCTTCTGCCTATGTCCTTCTATTGCATTGTGACTTAAGCTTTGTCTAGCTAACCTGAAACTACTGTCATTTTGAAGGTATGAGCAACCAGCCATTCAGAAAAAAAAAATCAGTCTCGGTTGGCCCTGACTCAAAGTTTGAATTAATTTCCAAGGCAACAGAGAAAATATAACTTTATTTAGACACTAAAAGAACTGTAGTCTTAGTTTTGACTTTCAATTCTACTTTCGATTTCAAAAATATATCTTGGTTTTCTTTTTGCAGGGTCAAATTCTTTTATTGAGTACCATTCTTTCTCGTTGATCCAAGTGACCTGAAGTTCAAGAACTACCTCCGACTGTGATCATATTGTGAGTATTTTCATCTTGATGAAACCATTCTACCATTTTGTTTTCTCAAGATAAATCATAACACCCACCTGAGAATGCACAGCCTGTCTATGCTTGGAGAAATGCATCTCTGCCTTCTCCAGTCTTTCAAGGTGTAAGGATTGACATCTGAGGAGGAGTTGGTCCACACACCATCAAGCAAGGACAAACCTGTATGTCAGTGTCATGAGAGTGCTCCGCCTGGCTTCTGCAATGGATTGATTATTTTTCCAAATAGTTCAAAACATCTGCTAGTGCCTAAAATCTCTCATTGATTTCTGGATTGCCTGTTTGGTTATGTAATACTTACACGGAGCACACCAGGCTACTCTCTAGTTTACTTCCAGATATAACTTCGGGGCTGATGTTAATCTGTAAAAGCACACGGGATTTGGATTTTGGCAATCCTGAAGACAGCCTCGCTCTCTACACACCATCTTAATGGTTGATGTAAGCCAATGGGTCCTGAATTTTACCTCCCGCAAGCTGGCAATTCCTAACTGATTAACTTCAACTCTGGAATTGGCTTCTACCCATTGGGTTGATGAAGCCAACGTCTGCTCTCCTTAAGGTCGTGATCCTGAGCGTACTGAGATCATTAAAGGCCGGGGGTGCGGGTGGGGGGAGAATGAGATGGTTTTTTTTGTATGTGACGATAGAGATTCCTTACTAAAAACCCCTTTATTTTAACATTATGCAGAGACTGACTTTTAAAAGACAAACCAGTAAACCAATCGGCAACATAATTCTACTCAGCCTATAAACAAAGGAAAAAAATGATAGCTGCTTTCAGGATTTATTTCAATATAAAAGGAACGACTAGTATCATTAAAACACATGATAGAATATGATTAATACAGACGATAAAGGTACACTTTCTTTTGGTGCTCCAACTCGGACGAAATTATCATCTGATGAGCTTCTCTTTTGGGTTAAATAGAAACTTCTCTAAAACTATTTTTTTTTTAATGGATTCTTTATAACCAAAGTATTTTTTTCTATTTGGGGCTTGATTTAAAATATTTAAGATATTTAAAATCAGTTTCAGTCCTGTACAACTTTAATACAGATCAAGTGTTTTAAAATATTTATGATAGAGAAAATGATTCCATCTGGGCAGGGAATTTATTACTGGAATATCATACCAATTTGAATTGAAGCCACTGTGAGATTAATTTCTTCTCTGCTGCTGGAATATAAATGTGTTCTAACAGCTGCTTTCTGTAACTAAAGTGCAGTTATTTGCATACAGTATCTCCTACTCAATGAAATCCTATATATCCGAGGAAGTTTGAATGGCTTAAACAACAAACAAAGATTGATTATCAACGCAATGCCAACCGGGGATTTACTATAAATAACAAAGTATCAGCCTGTGCCTGTTTTGAAATCGACAGTTGTTATTTAAAGCTTTCAGAGAGATAATCATGAATTTCAGAAGAACTTGCTGATGTTTAAAAAAAAACAAGAATTATACAGAGGGGAAAGATGGCCTTGATCAAACAACATGTTTTTCAGATTTATTAGTGATTAACATGTCAGACACTGTCTTTCGGATTACATTCCCTTTCACCAAGGCTAAGAGCTGAAATGATGAACATTTTTACAGTAATAGCATGTCATGAAAGATGTACAATAATTTAGACATTTATGTAATATGACTGGGGATCTGAGTAGGTACAGTTAGTGCCCATAATTTAGGCACTGATGATAATAAGGGAGAAAGGTTTCAAAGTAGGAAGCTACACTTGTCGTATTTTTTTTTCAGGGACAGTCCCATCTGACCGAGAGGCCATAGACACAAGCAAAAGGCATGGAAGTCAGTATACCTTTAAGAAAAGTGAGAAGGACCACCTGCCTTTTAGAAGCAAATAGAAATGAACAGACCCATTAAAATGGAGACTAATTGAGAGTCAAACTGATTTGTGAACAAAGTGACACTAAATCAGATTCTCATGTTAGTTCTTAAAAGTCATATTTTCTTGTGTTTTCCTCTTAGGAAGAATTTTGCTGAGTTAGCTGAATGTGACTTTGGCTGGAGAGCTCTCTATTCTAAGTAAATCAGTCACTGACAGACTGCGTCTTAAGGCAGCACTGGAGAGAGGACAGAGTCAGGAAATCCAAGATCTATATGTCCGTATCTCTCTGTTTATAATGATCTCAGAATGAGTCAAAAGGTAGTTTCTGGAAAGAAGGGAATAGAGAAAGTGTAAAAGGGGGGGGTACTCTATGTGCATTCAGGTTGCAAAAAGATTTGAACTCAATTTATTGTAGAAGTCTATATTCCGTGAAAACTACCAAGTTGTTCTCAAACAAAAGATAACAATTAGCCACTGGATATGTTTATAGTGCACCTCCCCGTAGCAAAATCTCTAATTTTACTCTTCATAGAACATGAGGTCATTTTATAAACAACTGAAGAAAATGCCGTGAGTAGCAAATGAGGGTGTGAAGTAGGCAAGGGGGCAAGCTAACAAGGTCAGCAAGTCTGTTACTTACATAGAGTCTGGAACCCTGAGAATCCCACTCAACTGTCACATTCCGGAGATGGCCGTATCTATGGTCAGCATTTGCTACACAAATGGTGATTTTGAATCATTCTTGGGAGAGGAAAGGAGGAGGTTGTACATTCAACCACTTAGTTCTTGCCTTTCTGTTGGTAGGAATGTAAAGGGAAGTATGAAATTGTGGTCTACATTATTCAGAGGTTTTCTTTTTTTATTAGAAAATCAACTATTCTTGCGCCTTTTACTGAGAGACTGGAAAGGGAAAAGTAATATTTAAGGCTCATTAGGGAATATTTTTTTCTCCCTTCTTTCTCCCTCTTTTCAACTCCTAAGACCTAATTTCGGGTGCATCAGAGTTGGTCTTGTATATTGTCTTGTGTATTGTGCAGCTCACCCAACCCAAAGTAACAGCACTGAGACTCTACCCCAAAAGGGCTGCTGCCTATCTGTGCTGAACACCAGAACCTTGAGTGAAGCTATTGTTTGAGGTTCACCTGAATCCCTTATGTGCCATTACAGTGGCAGAGGGAGGGGGCATTTCTTTACCTTCAGACTCCATAAGGACACAGAAAAGTAGAGAATGCCCGGGCACCCATAATAGAATGAGAAATGCATATAATTTACTACAGAGTTGACATAAATAAAATAGGAATAAACATACCCACCTACAAATGCCAGGTAGTGTTCTATTAATGAGCATGTGGAGTTGTAAGAGCCTGGGGTTTACTCAAGCTATGTCATCCCTACCTTATGAATCTTTCCTTTAATTACTAACAGTTCTCTAATCCATATCTGCTATACCCTCGGATTTTTGGTAAGGAACATCTTGATCTTTCTTTCTCCAACCATATGGACCTTTTTGGAAATGCTATTTGCAGTGGCTACATTTCGTCTGGCACACTGGAGGACTGTATGGTGATTTCTCTACTACTCCTCGCCTTTATTCTTTTGACATTTAATGGTAGACTCTCTTCTCTGTGCCAATCATGCCTCTTGGTTCTTGCCCTCAAGGAGCTCAAAGTTGACTGGGAGATGGACAAATAAAAAAAGATTAGGAGGAGGGGAACACAGGCATATGTCATTTGTGGGTGAGAGGAGTCGGAGACAATGGTGGCCTTCTGGACTCAATGATCCCTTTCCTTTCTCCATGACTTAAGAGGATGGATTAAATGGAGAGAAACCTCTGGCCTTAGGAGCAATTTGGGAGATGACGGCACCAACCTCATATTGTCCTTTTAGCAGATAAAATCAAATTGTAGACCAAACACCTGTTCTATCTACACTATGTCTCTCAAGAATGATGAATTTCAGATTTTGATAATTCCGGAAGGAAATTTCACCTTTTGTGAATGGTACATTTGCACCATTTTTATGAAGCTTAGCATCAACACCCTTAATTTCCTGTTTAACATATCATTTTTTTAAAAAAAATAAAAACTGACTTAAATATAAAACGCTTTTTAAGCTGAAGATAATTTTAAGGGGGACACATCCTGTATTAGGGACTATTACTAATGATTTAAATTTGTTATTAATATTTAAATCCTTGTTCAGAATAAAACTTACATTACAGAGTGAAAGTAGACCAACCTATTTCCTCAAGATATATGTTGTTTTCTTCAGAATGCATTAACCAGTATGGGGATTTCCAAAATTGTTGCTAGCTACGTGTCCTCGGGCAAACTCCTAACTTCTACGGGCATGACTTTTCTTGTTTTCAGAAAGGAAACGATTGAAAAGATAGTCTCTTAGGTGACTTCAAATCCTCAATTGGTTTCTAAGTTTCTCCTAATGGTCCTGTGAGTGAGTTAATAAGAGAGCTGTATGAGCTGATGCAAATTCTTCTCAAGAGCAGCAAGATGTACATACTCGGGGGAGGGAAAGTATTGGGAAAATAGAATTAAGACAAAGGAAGTGCTGTTGGCCTTCCCTTGAATAACAAAACCAACATTGTGGATTTTTATAGCCTGACTGACAGGAAAAATCCGACAACAACTAGATTACCGAGAGCTTTGGTTTCAAAAGTTGTTAGGACTTGGCAACACTCTAATGCTTTATGGAGACAATGCCTTTGGGAGAAAAGTCCTGCTGCTGGCCTGTCACTGAGGAAAGGAGACTGGTAGCTCTAAAACATTTCCCCTGATGGCCCAACTGTATTAAAACTGTTACCCATTTTCCATACCTTCCATCCCCAGTGGTAGGGACTGGGCTTAGCCCTAGATTGGTTGCAATTTGCTAGTGTTGGGTGAGTTTCCATCTTGATGGATGTTCTTAACTGGATTTCTGATCAGCTGAATGAGTGAGGTCTATGGGCCTTATAGATGACATTTGAGAGATATCTGCTTCATTTAGTTGCTGCTTGGTGGGAACAAATAAGTCAGGGGCAGCTTGGAGGAGGGGGTTGTGGATGGCGCTTGGAAAATGACAATGTGCACTAAAGCACTGGGAAACCTTGCAGAACAGAGCCCCTTGCAATCTGATGTGCACCCAAGAATATTTTTACCACCCTCTTCTCCACTCAAATCCACTCGCATCTCATGGGATTCACCTTGGGACACGCTTGAATGCAATTTGTTGTGATTAGAAGCAGGGTAGTTCTAGTTATTGATCAAGTGGTCACTTTAAGATCGTTGCCAGAACCTGAGTCAGTGGGTTTAGAAAGGAATATTTTTCATTCAAAAAGCTGGCAGCCATGTGTATCCTGAGGAGTGAAGAGAGTCATTAAAAAAAAAAAATTTTTTTTTTTTTTTATGGGGGCACCTGGGTGGCTCAGTCGCTTAAATGTTCGACTCTTGGTTTCAGCTCAGGCCATGATCTCACAGTTCTTGAGTTCGAGCCCCACATGGGGCTCCCTGCTGATAGCGTGGAGCCTGCCTGGGATTTTCTCTCTCCCTGTCTCTCTGCCCTTCCTCTGCTCTGTCTCTCAAAATAAATAAACTTAAACATTTTTTTTAAATTTATTTTTTTAATGTTTATTTATTTGTGAGACCCAGAGAGACAGAGCATGAGTGGGGGAGGGGCAGAGAGAGGAGACACAGAATCCAAAGCAGGCTCCAGGCTCTGAGCTGTCAGCACAGAGCCCGATGTGGGGCTTGAACTCACAAACCTTGAGATCATGACCTGAGCCGAAGTCGGACACTCAACCAAATGAGCTACCCAGGTGCCCCAAGAGAGTCGTGTTAGATAGAACATAGGATGACTGGGGGACCAATGGGAGAAGCCTAGGCAAGGCAGATACCCCTTGTTCAGCTGGAGCATCAACTGTCATGTTGAAATTAAAAATATTTCTTTTCATATTTTATCCCTTGATAATGAGAAATTATTTAGAAAGTTTCAAGCTGGGTATGAAGCAGAGATAGTGCTGGGAAGTATTGGCTCTATTGTTTGTCCAAAGAACCTACATTCATGGAACACATTATTGGATACTGGTCTAGAGTATGCTCTTTGGAAAATGTGGTTCTGTTCAGTCTCTTAATCTCTCCTTCCTAGAACCTAGCAGGGCCCATATACCTCTATACCTCCTAGTGTGCCCTGGGTCCCTTGTGCTGGTCCAACTATTTTCAAGTTGTTCTTCACTGAGCCAGAGACTGGCTTTACCTCTTTTGGATGGACAGGTTTCACGTCTCATCTATGATTGAAAGCCAGCAGCAGAATGCAGCCTGTGACTTGTTGGTCAAGCCAAGGTCTTGACTTTTACCTCTAAGCCCATCCCCTATCCTCCTGAATTGTCATTCTTCTCTTCCTCAAAGATGACAACAGGGGTGTTCTACCACGATAGCTTGCTTCGGGAGCACCTTACCATTTTGTTGGGTCTCCCTTTTGATGTGGACGGCTCCTTTGTCAGTTCCAAATACGGCTTTGCTCACTGAGAATAAGAGAAGTGACTCCGTGTATATTCTCTGTTGGCCTGTGGTCACAGTTCCTTTCACTTGCCAGGCAAAAGTTGGGGCCAGTGTGAGAGAAGGTCTTCCCAGGAGGAGGCAGTCATGTTGACATTATACATTTTGTCCACTGGTCTCTTTACACTCAGGGAAACAAACACTCCCATCTTAGGAGGATAGAGCTAATATAGCATTTTCCATTCACCCCAAAGACAATTGTGTTAGTGTGTCTAGTGTGTCTAGATGTTTTTTCTTTCTCTTTTAGCAATTCTATTTCTTTTCCTGTTCGTTAGGCAACAACATCGACTTCATTTACTCAGTTTGTCACCAATGTATTCATTTATTATGTACTGAATATAATACACTGAGTGTAAAAGAAAAAAAAAAACATGGTCTCTGCTCTTGAGAAGTTCAGAATCCAGAAAACATTTATGTAAGCAGCCAACAAAAATGGTCAGTTAGTATTATATAGAAAATACAGCGTAGATATAAAAAATTAGTGACTGGGTAGGAGAGGAATGGAGGGAGGTTGCTGTCATCCTGAACATGAAGAAATTATTAGATCTGTTCTTTGAAAGGACAGCAGAAATTTTTCAAGTAAAGAAAGGCATGTGAATGTATTTAGGAGATATGAATGAGGCCGGGGGGAAAGAGAGGGAAGGTTGTTCTTTGCTGGTGATCCATACTGTTTACGAATCTAAGCATTATTAATAGAGAAAAGTGGAGCCCATAGAAACAAATCTCTCCTAATGTACTGCCTCTTCTTTACCCTCAACGCCCGCTGAAGTGCCCTCTCTTTCTTCTTCATATTATGAGTTTATGAGGCAAGACAGGAGGAAATAAAACAAAATGTGTTTATATCATAGAAAATCGTGTTTCTGTAAAACTAGAACGACCCTTTTCCCAAAGACAATGTAATTAGTATTTCTATTTAACAGGCTAGTACGTTCATCAGAATTACTCTTATTATTCTAGAGTCTTGCTTCATCAAATGCCCACTGCTGCATCAGAGCCAGGCAACACTGAGACATTTATTGGCACACTCAGATGATGTTTCCAGAATGCAAGTGTTTACGGTATTGGATAGTACAAGATAGCAACAAATATTGGTGTATGGGTGGGGACGGGATGGAAAAGCTTTTTTTTTTTTTTAATGTTTATTTATTTCTGAGACAGAGAGAGACGGAACAGAGAGGGAGACACAGAATCCGAAGCAGGCTCCTGGCTCCGAGCTGTCGGCACAGAGCCCGACGCAGGGCTCGAACTCACAAACCGTGAGATCATGACCTGAGCCGAAGTTGGTTGCTCAACTGACTGAGCCGCCCAGGCGCCCCGGGAAACCTTTAATATCAAGCACAGGGTCTTTGCTCACCCTTCAGGGCTTGTGACAAGAGCTATTTAGTCAAACTTGCCTTTTATTTTTTTTTTTTTTATCAGAAATACTTAGCTAAAAATAAAATGTGTGTAGACAAACCGCCAAAGTTTAGGAGCTTCTGCAGAGGGGCTGAATAACGATCATAATGGAACTATGAGGTTCAGTAATTAGCTTTGTAAATTATCACATATATGCTAAGTAACTGATTTGGCAATTGACGAAGGCGGTCCTAGGGATGCACGAGTGATTGGACAGGACAGTTTAAACCAAGGGCCTGGGAATAAATTTTTGGAGGGCAGGAGGGTGAAGGCAGTTGGAAATCAGTCGGCATCCATTAAACTGTTAACCCTCAGGGATATAGGCGCGTCCAGCATCTGCTACAATTTCTAGTGAAGGGAAGAGAGGGAATTATGGTTGGGGCTATGTGGGTGAAAGGGAATGTTATCTAGAACATACCTGGAAGGGTTAACCTCAGATGGGAGCGTGGAAAGAATAAGAGGCACAGATCCATGGGACTGAGTGGAAACGTGGGCCTAGAAAGTTCTCTTGTTTCTGTTTTCTTAGCAGATTAAAAAATTCAAGTCATCAGCTGAGAATGAGGATTCGTGGGTGCTGATGAAGGTTGAGGAGACAGATGGTATGAAGCAGCCATCTAGGAGAGTGGGGCACTAGATGGCTGGGACAACGGAGCACGGTGGGCAGGTCCATTTTGGGTTAGGGTACTGGTGTATTTTTCTCAGCCACATTCAGCTGAAGTCAGTACAATATTTAAGTAGATAGACAGTTGGTTTTCTGGGTTGTGGTTTGGCCAATTAAGTGCAATAACACAGCATGAGGTCGTAGGAGTTGAAAATGATTTTTAATGATGGATAGGAACTAATCTTCTTAAAGAGGGAACTGAGACTGTGAGGGCAGTTTGGGACGGTGCAAAGTGGGTCAGATCACTGGATGGTGGGTCTGCATGTAGCGAACGTTGTCACATTTCAGTAGCGTGAGGTGAGGAAAAAGAACCCAACTAAGTTATGGTAATATAGGAAGTGGGCTGGAAAGATGGGAGGCCATTATTGGAAACGTGTACTTGAAGTGAGTTTATAGTGGTGCCAGTGGCTGAGGTGGGACAGAGACTATACTCATTCAATAAAGGGGCTTTGTGATCCATCAACTCCTGGGGTGTTGGAAGGATCATCTCCCTGTATATTGAAATCGCTGGGAACGTGGACAAGCGATGTCCACATGGGAATGTGGACAAGGGAGTTTGGAGAGTGGAAAATGAAGCAAGCACTGAAATCTTCAAAAGATGAGCCAGAGTCATCTCTGGGGTCTGCGTATAACCACACCCAGGAGGGACAGTTGATGTTATCAGGTGATGATGTTGGGATTCAGAACCGGGGTTTAAGGAGGCTTGGATAAATGACCTGGAAGCTTTGGCAAGATGCATGTCATTGGATTTGGATTCAGTGGAGTGGTTTGGAAAACAGAAACAAAACCAAAACACAATAGGGAGAGAATGGGAAGTGAGAAAGTATGGGCAGTGAGCATAGATGGCTCTTCAAGGAATTTTGAAATGAAAGGGCAAAGAGAAATCGGGCAGAATGTAGAAGACGTGGGCCAGTTCCTGAGGGAACAGGAACCCTGGAAACTCTCTCGGTGAAGATTCGTGTAGAGGTTTCCCAGGAAGTGTTCTCCGCCATAGTTCTGGTACGGAGTGCTGGGGAGCAGGGCTGGGCAGAGGGAAATGTTGGGCGGCAATGTAGCTACAAGCACAGCCTAAGCAGATGAAGGAGTTTTGAAGCTGAGACGGATCTTCAGAGATTACGGAAGTAATCAGGCCTGCACAACCTACCTCTCCGTTCCTAGATACAACAACTTACTTGTGTGTGATTCCTGTCTAATTGTTCTCTCAAGTTTAATGTGTCCAGAGCACATCTCTGGATACCAAACTGCCCCTCCGGACAACCAGTCTTATGGTGCTTTTCCCCCATCTTTCCAACCACCATCCACCCTCTTGTTCCAGCAGAAACCTGGAGGCCACCTTTCATTTTCCTCTTATTTCATGCAAGACGCAGTCTGGTGAGTTTTGCTGGCTCTGCCTCCAAAATACACCTTGAATCTGGCCATTTTTTACTTTCTCCCACTATTGTGCTAATCAAAGTCCCTTTTTTTTTCCCCCACCTGTTCTAGGGCTGGGGCATCTTAACGGGTCTCTGGGCTTCTAAGAGTCTGTCAGTTCTCCACACTAAAACCTGCTGATCTGAAAAGTATGTCAAATCAAATCAGTTCCCTACGGAAAATCACCCTGCTTTGCGTTACAATTAAAAGAAGTTCAAAATTATTATCATGCTCACAAAACCCTACGTGATCTGACTTGTGTTCCTTTTCCAGCAAACCTGTAAAGTTTCCACTTATTCACAACATTCAGTCCATATTGGCTGCAAGAGATTATTTTTCTTAATTCTTCAGTCTCCTGTCCTGTGACCTTGTAATGCACAAAAGTGAGCCACGCAGCTCCCTCGTGTATTGGATTGAGACTTAGCCATGCGACTCTCTTTTGTTTGTGATGCTTATGAAGTTTAAAGTGTGCTTGCAAAGTTTGGTCTGGCCTTTCTGAGTCCTGTGACCCACTCTGAGGCACTAGATACCTTCACCCCTTCGGCCTGGACTCCAGGGGGACTTGCGGGGGAAAGCTGAACTTGATCTGAATTCTGGCACCAAGCCCAGGTCACCCACAAGCCTGAATAAAAGCAGCCCCACTTGCTCTACAGTCCTGTGGGCAACAAAGTGAGACATGCATTGGGTTTGGGGATAGTCTGTTACATCACATCATCGTAGCAATAGCTGTTTGATACACTGGCCCCCTGTTGGCTTTGGAATACACCAAGCTCATTCTAGTCTTAGGGACTTTACATGTGTTGTTTCCTCTGTCTGGAATACTCTTTTCCCCACATCTGCATATGGCTGCATTCTTTTCATTGTTCGACTCTCAGCACAAATGTCACATCCACAGAAACGCATTCTCTGATCACTCCAGCCGTAGTAGCCATTGCCACAAAAAAAATCACCTCCTATACACCTTGCATAAAGCCTTTTCCAATCACACCCTACGTGCCCGATTTCAGCTAGAAATGGGAGGGGGGTAGTTGGCTCAATACTGACAGTTCTTTGAGTTTTGCAGAGAAAGGTGACATATATGTGGAAACTGCTTATATCAGGGAATTGACTTATCACTACCAGAGAACAAAAACGCACTTTTTTGCCCTTGAAGCAAATTGTAAGTTCTATTAAAACTTCTTTTTCAAGAAAGTCACAATGGGGGCACCTGGGTGGCTCAGTCGGTTAAGCGTCCGACTTCAGCTCAGGTCACGATCTCGCAGTCCGTGAGTTTGAGCCCCACGTGGGGCTCTGGGCTGATGGCTCAGAGCCTGGAGCCTGCTTCCGATTCTGTGTCTCCCTCTCTCTCTGCCCCTCCCCTGTTCATGCTCTGTCTCTTTCTGTCTCAAAAATAAATAAAACGCTAAAAAAAATTAAAAAAAAAAAGTCACAGTGAATTCCAGGAAAGTTTTATATTATTCATAGCTGAGAGAGAAAATGTGCTGTAATATTCCATTGTTATTTTGCATCTTTCTTACTAGCATGAGATTTTGGTTTTAAGTACAGACTAAGTCTTGATAAAGACATTGAAATACAATTTGTTCATGTGGAGTAAATGTGTATTATTTATATATACAGTAATATATTAGATATGATCGAAAGTGAATAGAGTATCATTTTAACAGGCCAGTATTGTGGGAATTTTGCTGTTTTGTACACGTATATTTCCACATAATTCAAGTTTCATGTTTAAGTTTCAATCTATCAACATTTTTTTTTAGTGTTTATTTATTTTTGAGAGAGAGAGAGAGAAGGAGAGAGAGAGAGCGAGGGACGGGCAGAGAGAGACAGAGACACAGAACCTAAAGCAGGCTCCAGGCCCTGAACCATCAGCACGAGCCCGACGTGGGCCTCGAACTCACAAACCGTGAGATCGTGACCTGAGCCAAAGTCGGACGCTTAACCAACTGAACCACCTAGGCGCCCCATGAGTATTGATCTATTTTAATACAGTTTAACTATTATGAATGGAAATATTGCTATATCGTCTACTTTTTCCTCCTTCTTAAATGAACAAAATACATATTTCTTAGGTATGCACTTGGCCTTAAGTAACAGAAAATCTAACAGTGCCCTGAAGACAGTTTTTATCCTTCCATGATAGTTGAGTTTGGAGGTGGGAGGTTGCTGATCTTGTTCCAGTGGCTTTATGTCTTCAGGACTCTAGGTGACCATCATTATAATTCTCTTGGCGTCTCCTTTAAATTCACAGGATGGCTACCAGAGTTTCAAAGAAACAGTAGAGTTGAATGTAGGAAGAAAAGAAAGGAAACAGTGGCAAAGCTATCTCCGAGTTTTATTTCCATAGCCAAATCTATTCCAGGTGCCGCTGGTGAATTTTGCTTACATTTCGTTGGCCAGGATATTGCCATACGGCCATTCATGACTGCTGGGGATTCTGGGAAAACAAGTATTTACCTTTTGAACTAGAGAGAGGAGAAAGGCAAGGGAGAAGGAAAGGGGAAATGTGTGTTGCGTGAGCCAGCCAACAGTATTTGAAATATAATAGTTTTATGTATTAACTGTTAAACAGTAAAGTGGTGTTTTGGGGGGTTACTAAAGACTTAAGTTATGTGTATGTTCACCGTTATTACTGCGCTCTCGCTTTCTCTTTCTCTTTCTCTTTCTCTTTCTCTTTCTCTTTCTCTCTCTCCCTCTCTCCCACAGTGTGGGGTGATTGTTAGGGACATCAGGGCAGCCAGAGACTACATTTCCCAGATTCCTTTGTACCATTGTGGCCATCTAACTTGTCCTTACCGGTGAGTTGTGAGCAGATGTGATATGATATGACTTTCCGCTTACTCCTGGTGCCTTCTGCCAGCTGCATGTGGATGATGTGGTTGGTGAGTCTACAAGGTGGAAGAAGCCGGATCCATGAATGAAGAATAATCTCCAGTGGACTAATGACATGTGCTTAGACTGTTTTGTGAGCCAAAAGTAAACTTCTGTTGTATTAAGCCAGGTTACTAAAATGTACACGTTCGTTTGTTACAGGTGCTAACATTACCTTATCTAAGGCAAGGACGCATGTTTACATCACCCCGGGTTTTTCATTTGTTTCTTGTTTCCGTTTTTATTCAGTTTTTCCATGTCCCTGTAGAGACTTCTGTCATCACCCTCTCTATAACTAGCCTTAACTTTGTGCAGTTTGTCAAATACATTGAGCAATACTCCTTCCCATGCCTTGCTTCTAATTTTCTGTGTTCTTTTTAAAAATTTATTTTTTATTTTTATTTTCTTATTTTTTAATTTTTATTTAAATCCAAGTTCGTTCACATAGAGTGTAATAATAGTGTCAGGAGTAAAATGTAGTGATTCATCACTTACATAAAACACCCAGAGCTCATCCCAACACGCACCCTCCTTAATGCCCATCCCCTATCTAGCCCATCCCCCCACCCAACACCCTTCCAGCAACCCTCAGTTTGTTTTCTGTATTTAAGAGTCTTTTCTGGTTTGCTAATTTGCTGTCTTCTAACAAGCCAGATAATTAAGTGTGTTAGGACTCTGAATGCTATAATACTCAGCGAAGCACATGAACTTTGTGATGCCGGATTGGGCTATTGTGGGGTCTTGGGTGGCTTATCCCTGTTATGGGATACTTACTTGATAAAGGACCAGTATAAATAAATATGGAATTACCTGTTGCACGCAGAATCAAGGGTGATGTGCAACTGTTTGGGAGTGTGTGAATATTGCGATAGTTTGGATTAGAGCAACTCGCTATTTGGTTTTTCAGGGCTGGAAGGGAAACTTTGGTGAGGAGATGATTTCCAGAGTCCCGTATAAACTATTAAGCCATCTATTTACTTTATTATGATCAAAATATATAAATTAAATTTCCGAGATATCCAGCCATTCATCATTGTGGCTATGATGAAGATTCACGTTGCATAACGAATATTGGGTTTGAAATCTAATTAAGTTTCACAGATGTCAGAAGATGTATCGTTCTTTATTAAGTTAAACACATACTATCTCTGTCGAAAGCTGGGCTTTGTCCAGAACTTGGGTGGCACGTGACGGCATGAAATTGGGGGCGGAAAGTGGTGAGACATATCATAGGCTTTGCAAACTGATCTTGGTTCCAGTCTTGCTGTGCACCATTACAGGATTTACTCATTTCTCTGAGCCTCAGTATCCTCATCCATAAAGTGGAGTCTAGAAGCACTGCCTGATTAAGTTGCGAGCATTAAGTGAGACATGCAAACAGTTAATTCAAAACAGCACAGTGGCAATAATAAAATACAATTGGTCCACGTTCTTTTTCCTCTCCTCTCATTCTGCAGGTTAATTAATAACATACTAAATGTTGTTGGCGGGGGCGACATAAGCATCTATACCTTTATTTTCTACTTGAAACAAATATTTGCCTTGTGAAGAATCCAGCTTCATATTTCGATAATAAATTGATATTAACTTAAAAACAATATTTTCTCTTTCAGATAACATACACTTAAACACAGGTCGACTCGAGAACTAAGTTGACATCTTCCCATATAACTGCAGTAAGAACATGGAAATCTAACCATATTCTGAAATGTGAAAATAACTAAAGATAAGCAGGTGATTCAGATTTTTGAAGGCAACTCAGCATGCTCAAGAGGAAAAATAAAGTCACCATAAATGTGAATAAAGTACTGTTTGGCTCATTTTTTTCCTTTTACAAGCTGGATTTCTTATGACCATTTGAATATTTCCTAACATGGGTTTCATGAGAAACTTGATTTTGTCTATAGCATTCCCAAGGAAGCAGTGTTTAATGACTTGCTCCTTTGCACGCCTCTCAGCCTAAGTCTCGCTGAAGAAAAGACGTGCTCTGATTGGTTCCTGGCATTTGGGCTCCATGAATATAGTTATAGGCAGCCTGTCCCTCACCAGCGCCAAGGGCAGGAGATTAACCTGAACTTGGGTGGCTCGACCCCCAGAGAAAATGGGGGCCTAAGGTGTTATAAATCCAGCTGCTTTTGAATTCAATATTCTAAAAATATGCTACTAGAAAAGAACATATTCTTGCTACTCAGAGAGTGGATATATTTATTATAGTGGCTGAAAGGTCACTGCTGAAAAATAGAAACAGAGAGGTAAATATCAACTAAAACATAGGTTTTTCTACTCTTATCAGGTCTACATAGGACAAAGAAAATGGACAATTTAATTTAGCAATTCATCGACAGACTCTGTTAATTCTCATAAAACGGAATTCATGGTTTTGGGTACGGACCACTTTTGGCTTCTTTGCCTAAGTCTAGACTCAGATGTAAATTTGATTAACACTAAGGAATCATTTCGCATTAAGACTTTTGCTCTCCCAGGGGAGCATATGTATATGAAGGGGATGTGGGAGGCATTGTAAATGGTAGCACAGAAAGAATATGCAGAAATAGTTCTAATGGCAAGAAAAGGGCTTCTTTTTTTCAAATTATACTTTTATTTCGAGATAATTGTAGATTGTCTTGCACCTGTAAAAAAAGAATACAAATGGATCCCATTTATCTTTTACCCAACTTCTCCCCATGGTAACATCTTATAACACTATAGTATAATGTCACGACCCTGATACTGACATGGAAACGGTTGAGATATATTCCTCATCATGAAAAATCTATGTTGCCCTTTCATAATCCTTCACTTCCCTTTTGAACTCACCTTAATCTGTTCAACCACGAAGCTGCTCTCCACTTCTAGGACTTTCATATTTTAAGAATTTGGGGGCCGCCTGGGTGGCGCAGTCGGTTAAGCGTCCGACTTCAGCCAGGTAACGATCTCGCGGTCCGTGAGTTCGAGCCCCGCGTCAGGCTCTGGGCTGATGGCTCAGAGCCTGGAGCCTGTTTCCGATTTTGTGTCTCCCTCTCTCTCTGCCCCTCCCCCGTTCATGCTCTGTCTCTCTCTGTCCCAAAAATAAATAAACGTTGAAAAAAAAAATTAAAAAAAAAAAAAGAATTTGGGGAGGTTTTAGCCATTATTTCTTCAAGTAGATTTTCAGCTCTTCCCTCTTTTTCATCTCCTTCTGAGATGCTGACGACACTAATGTTAGATCTTTTATCATAATCCCGCCTGTCCCTGTGGCTTTGTCCTTTTTTCTTTCTCCTTGTTCTTCAGATTCAGTAATATCCATTGTCCTGTTTTCCAATTCACTGATTCTCTCTTTGGCCTCTTGCATTCTGCTGGTCAGCCCACCCACTGAGCTTTCCCATTTTGGTTCTGAAATTCCTGTTTGGCTCCTTCTTCATATCTTCTGTTCCTTTGCTCAGGCTTTCTGCTTGTTTCATGCATCACAAGCGTTTGTGCAATTGTTCATTGAGTACCTTTTTCTATGGCTGCCTTAAAATCTCTGCCCGATAATTCTAGCATCTCTATCATCTTGGTGCTGGTTTCTGTTGATTGTCTTCTTTCGTTCATTTGAAATCTTCCTGGTACTTGGTATGACAAGTGTTTTCCATTGAAACCTGGTCATTTTCTTATGCTACCACGAGACTATGGGTCGTAATATAAAATTAACATATAATATTAATACATAAAGTTAAAGCCTTCTGTTTTAACTGTGCCGCCTTATCACTGCCAGGTGGAGACAGAAGTTCAGGTTTCCCACTCAACCACTGTTGACACTGGAGGCAAGGGGCTCCTCCTTACTCCTGGGTGGTGTGAGAATTTCTGGCTACCCACATCGTCTGTACTGATGCTGTGGTGGGGTTGCCCTGTGACTCCTGGATGATGCTAAAAGTCCTGATTCGCTGCCAGGACATACTACTCTACTCTAGGTCTAGCAAGGAGGGAGGGAGCACTTGCTGACTCCCCCCCTTACGGACAAGGGCAGGTGGGTAATCGGGGCAGTCTGATCATGGGCTCTCACTTGGCCAAGAAACCAACCATGACTTCCACAACTGACAAGCTCCCACTGGAAGCCCACAGTTGGAATCTTGGTGAAACTGGTTCCCAAAGCACCAGTTCCTGTGTTCCCGGAACAAGGTTGGAAGGCACTGGTTGGAGAAAAACAATAGTTGCCTAGTATTGTTGTTTTGGAGTAATTTAGAATGCTTACTTGTTTTTTGATCTTTTCAGTGGTTGCAGCCTCTTAAAAAAGGCAGAGAGAGAAAGTGGAATAACATTCAAAGTACTTTATCTCTTTGTTCAACATTCATTTACTCTGCAAGTTTTTACTGAGTAATTACTTTGTGTCAAAAATTTTGCTAGATATTAGGAACACAAGGGTGAAAACCACACTATCCGTTTCTCAATAAGCTTACAAATCTCTATGTGTTTGCTAACTGGGTAAAAAGATAGGAATTTTTGGTTAAAATCATTTATTTGTACAATATCTTAATTAAAAAATCAAAATAAATACATGTGAATACATTTTTATTTTTGGCAGGAATTTTCCTTCTTTTTGCTTAACCATGTTTCCATGCAAGCTTTTATTGTAACTATGACAACATGTATTTATATTTTATAACCAGAAGATGTTAAAAATCAAGTGTTTTTTTTTTTCTATTTTGTTTTAAACTGGGGTTTGTTAAACGGGATCATCTCTGTTCTCCCTCATGGTAGGCAATAGAGACTTGAATATATGTAAAGACTTTAATTGCAAAGTTGATAAATGTCGTGAGTCACTATAATTTTCTTGTCACTGTTAGCTCTGCTCTGATATTAAAGACCCTGGGCGGTGACCCAACCATAAAGGGGTGACAGTGACCAAGATGCATAATGGCTAGGTTGAGAGAGGCAGTGACCCTCCTCTGTGAGAAGAAGACTTGAGAACCTGAATACATCTATCATTTACCACCTGGGTGACTCCACGTATTTAAAGTTTTGAGCCTCAGTTTCTTCTGCTGTTGGTGTCCTGACTCGTAGAGCTCAGAAGAAGGCCTGAGATCATCAAAAAGACAACTGCATGTAAAAAAAAAGCAGGTTGTTAGCTCTACTTTTGAGATGAGCTTCCAGTGATTCACTACTTTTTGCTGGGTTTGTCTTCAATTACGCCTCCAAAAGGATCAGATTCAGGAAAGTTCCTTAAATAGTGATGGAAAATTACAAAGACCAGGTGAGCGGAAAACCACTTTGGATGAAGGTAATGTGGATTCAGCTCATTTCTGGATTGGGATTGGAGTCTCTGAAAATCCATTTAACTCTTCCCATTTTTTTCTATTAAATATTATTTATTTTGAGAGAGAGAGAGAGAGAGAGAGAGAGAGAGAGAGAGAGAACACATGCACAAGCAGGGGAGGGGCAGAGAGAGGGAGGGAGAGAATCCCAAGCAGGCTCCAGGCGGTCAGCACAGAGCCCCATGCAGGGCTCCATCCCGCCAACTGTGAGATCATGGCCTGAGCTGAAATCAAGAATCAGACACTTAAATGACTGAGCCACCCAGATGCCCCTTCCAAATTTTGGACCCCCATACCTCCTATTTAGGGCCTGTGACACAAGATTTTAATTTAACACTAAGGATATGGGAAACACATACTATCACCCAGGCAGTATGCTAGACTCTATATAAAAAGTGAATTAAAATGGAGTCCTTAATCTCTTCGGACTAGGGAGGTTGAAATGTCACCAGAATGACACAAACCTATTTAAACCTGTCCTTGAAAAGAGATACGTTTATGACATTTTCTTTCAATACATGATTTATCCTGCACACAAAGTCTGGACTTTAGAATATTGAAACATGATGCTTTATCTTATTTTTAAGAAAGACAATTGTGCCAAATTTAAGGAAATTACCCCAATACAACCTCAATTTCTGCAGGTGGTTGAAAGCTCTTGAAGGAATAGGTAATTACAAAAGCCCTGGTTCTCCATGCAGTTGTATTACACATGCTTCTGTATTTTGCATGTATACGTATCATGACGTGTGACTCACTTAATTTATGTACGCATGTTTAATTTAACTTCATACATCTAACACCGATAAGGAGAAACTGTGCTGTGTGTTTGCCTCTCCTCAAAGAAATTTGCGCTGTGACGTCCCAGGTCTTTACAAAGATGCAATGTTACCGAATTTTAGGTATTTACACGGAAAGGGACTACATGAAGAAGAACTTGCTTTTTCTATTTAATGGAGGGAATACCAAAGGGCCCCTTTAAGGCTCTAGAAGTGCCAGATAAGTCTCCAAAAGAGGCTGTGATGTACTAAACAAAGGATATCACCAACCAGGAGGAGGAAAAAAAAAAAAGTCATCGAAACGGGGAGAAAAATACACTTCCTGGCTAGGAAGCTCTTAAAAGTTCTGAGCCAGGAAACCTTCCACCGGGGCGGGGAATGTCTTTGGCTCTCCAGTGACTCCCTGCTAAGTTCCCCTCAAGTTTTCCCTCCCTCTCTCCTCCATTCCCCGCCTCAGTCCCCAAACGTGGGAGCCACAGGAGAATGCCCGCAGAGATACCTGACTTTGTCAGACAGAACCCGACTCCGGTGCCTGTTTATTTTAAAGGACCCCGCACCCAAAATAGGCCGTATCGGCAGGCAAACCCAAGGGATTCCAAACGACGCCTGGAAGCTCATCTTACAAGTCGGGGGCCAAAGCCTGCAAAAGAACAATAGTAAAACAGAGCCAGGAGCGCGTTCCTCCGTTCAAACTGCTTCCCCGGTGGCGCCCGGGCCTGCGGCGAGGCCGGGGCCGGGAGCCGGAGCCCCGAAAAGGCGCGCTGCCCCTTTAAAAGGCCGCGCATCTCCGGGCCGGCCTTCCTCCCCGGGGCTCCAGCTGTGATTGACGCTGGGCGGCGAGAGGAGGCGCCTGGCGCTAACAAAAGTCCGGCCCGCGGGCGAGCGGCGCCGGGCCGCGAGTCTCCGCTCGCTCGGGGCACCCGCAACAAGTGGCCGCCGCGCCCTCCCCGGGGAAGCCGCGGGCGCGCAGGGGCGCCGGGAGGAGGCGGCCGAGCCGGGGAGCCCCGGGCGCCCGCGCGGCTCAGCGCCCACCGCAGAGGGATCGGGGCGGGCGGATGGGGACCCGGCGGCGGCGGCGCGGCGAGCCTCTGGGCGGCCCCGGGGCGCGGGCTCTCCGCGGCGCTGCGCCCGCTGGCCCGGAACGCGGATTCTAAGAGCGGCGGCTGCCCCCGGCCCCACCCGGAGCCATCGGGGGTGCCAGGCGGGGACGCAGCGCCCCCTCCCACCGGAGTGCAAGGGGCCGCCCCCGGCCGGAGCCTGGCCCCGGAGCGTGGGGTATGCGCAGCTAACGGTCCCGTCGGGCGGGCTTTCCTCTGGCGGAGCGCGCAGGCGGTGCGCCCCAGCTATGGAGTGTCCGGGGAGACGGCGGGCATGACGGCGGCAGGATGGGCGCGAACAATGGCAAACAGTACGGCAGCGAGGGTGAGTGGGCCGCCCGTCCTCAGCCTCCCGGATCGCGCCCCCCTCCTCTCTCTCCCCCTCGCCCTCCCGTCTGGGGAGGAAGGTTCTCGCACGCTACCGTGGCGCACCCCTGCTCGGCACCCTGTCGGGGCCGTCACCTTTCCCTTTGGCGCTGAGCGTTCGGGGGCCCCGAGGATGCGTTCCCACCGTGGGGGGCTCTTTAAGCAACTTCCCAGGTTGTCTTTGGGAGGGCTCGAGTTGCATTTCTGCCGTATTTCTGAGCACATGTGCCTCAACTTTCCTTCCCTAAGCATCTGGGGTTTAGGGCGATGGTTTGGCAGATGGCGGAAGACGGTTTTGAAAAATAACGCTGAGAAAACTTTCCCAGGCCTTTGTGCTCCAGTCCCCGGGACTCTCCTGTAAGCAGGAACAACTTCTGTTAGAAGAAGTTAAGTTTCCATTCTCAGCTCAAGGCCCCTGAGCTGACGGTTTCGTGAAACACCACCTACGGGCCTCGCGAGGCGAGGAGTGGCCGGGGGCTTTGTCTGGTCTCTCTCGGGGCTCAGGACGGGCGAAGGACCATCTGTTACGTGGGGCTGGAAATTGCACAGAAATATTGCCTGTCAAGTGGGAAGTTGGAAGTTGGGGAAACTTTAAACTCCACCTACCCCTAAAAGGATGATGGATGTGTGGGTTGGCTTCTCCCTCGCTCCTCCTCCTCTTTGCATAAAACCGTAGTATTGTAACCGAGTTGATTAACAGCTTGCCCCCGATTTGCATCCTGCATAGGCATTTCCCGCGGTTCAAAAGTTGGGAAGGTTTGTCTTTCGCGAACTTGGCTGGAGGGGAGTGGAAGAGACAGGATCGCTTTTATACCGCCCCCCCACCCCCTCCCACCCCCTCCCACCCCCTCCCACCCCCTCCCCAGGGCAGGCTGTTACAAACCGGGTCCAGCGCCTGCAGACTGGTAGGAATGCAGAGTGGCTATTCAGCATGTGGTGTTAGGGAAACTTCTATCATCCTGTTCAGAACTTTGAGGTGTGGTCACAGAACGTGGATGTCTATCCCCGTGTGTGTCTGTGTTCCTTCTCAGCAGCTTTGCGCAATTACAGCAAATTTACCCGCCCTAAAAAAACCATACCCACAAGAACCTTTTGTTTAAATCATTCTTTTCCAGATCACAATGTTTTGAATTGTATATATATAGTCTCCTTATTCTGGGCAGTTTTGTGGGAGAGATTTTTTTTTTTTTTGATCATTTAATTAAAAACAAAAAAAGTTTAGCAGTTGTCTTTTTAAATAGCCCATGCGAAAATATGCCAACAAAGATTATTGGAGAATCTTGGCCACTGCCCAGAACTTCTTAATGTTTTAAAAATTTGTGGAATAATGAAAGATTAAGCCTTCTTGCTCTGAGTATTAAAAAGCTTTCAGGGCGTAAAATGTGTGCTTGTCAATTCTGGATGTGCATACATTGTGATCCTTGAACACTGTTGGGCGGTGGGGAGGACGCCCCAAGAGTTAAGTGGAATCAGGGCTCTGTGTTGTTGAATGAAACCACTCCCAACACCCCTGATTCTCTGCAACTTGTTCTTCTATCCCAGCGTTCTCGTATGGTGCAGTGTGTGGTGTATGACGACTTCCTGTCTGAACAGTGGAGTTTTCAACCCTTGGGAGAGAAAAGGAGAGACAGAGAACTAATGATCTCCAGCTGTTATCCGTAAATGCTACCTCTGCATTTTCACTTCGGCTGAAGTGAAATTTTACTGGGATCAGATTTAGATACACTGTGGAACTTTTTATAGGGAAAGCCTCTTGGGCTCAGCTGATTCAGGGGAACCAATAGGAAGCTTCGGGCGGTAACTGAGTTTTGGCTGGAGGGACACATTGTGCTTAGTTTTCATAGACTCTGTTCAAATGCTGGGAGATTCCTCTGTGATCGGTAAGGAAAAAATAAGAGAAAGAGAAGTAACGTGAACTTAAAAAAAACATCTTTTCCCCCAGTGACATTAGACCCCTCCTAAATAGGGTTATAACATATGTACAGTAGACCATTGAACAATGTGTGGCTTAGGGGCACCAACTTCCCCTGGAGTCTAAAATCTGAGTATAACTTTTGACACATCCCAAACTTAACCACAAGAGCCTACTGTTGACCAGAAGCTTTACTGATAGCAGACAGTTGATTTCTACTCATGCATACATATTTTGTATGTTATATGTGTTACATACTGCATTCTTAGAGCTAGAGCAAAGAAAATGTTATTAAGAAAGTCTTAAGGAAGAGAAGATAGATTTGCAATTCCGTACTGTGTTTATAAAAAAAATTTACATGTAAGTGACTCCACACAGTTCAAACCGGGTTGTACAAAGGTCAACTGTAATTGGTATTGGTCAGCTTTGTTACAGTGTGTCATCGGGTGGTAACATACATGCAAATAAGCCTGTTGGAATTCAACGTGTCAGTGTCACCTTGTTTTTTAATCTAAGATGTCAAATTTCAAAGAGAGTGGACTCAACCCTTCAACACAGTATCTCCATTAAGGAGACTGAGACTTAAGACAGTTTCAGTAGGTTTAGTACAAGTTAGGTATACTTTGAAGTAAGATTTATTTCAGAGATTTATTTCAAACCATACCTAACTTGAAATGAAAGGGGGGAATTATTAGTGGATGCATATCCATAGAATGCAGTGAGAGACCGCTCCACTCTGAAACATAGGTGTTTGAGTATACTTTAAAAATCTGCACTTTAGGGGCGCCTGGGTGGCTCAGTCGGTTAAGCGTCCGACTTCAACTCAGGTCACGATCTCGCGGTCCATGAGTTTGAGCCCCGCGTCGGGCTCTGGGCTGACTGCTTGCTCAGAGCCTGGAGCCTGCTTCGGATTCTGTGTCTCCCTCTCTCTCTGCCCCTCCCCCGTTCATGCTCTGTCTCTCTCTGTCTCAAAAATAAATAAACGTTAAAAAAAATTAAAGAAAAATCTGCACTTTAAGTATATTTTAGGGTTGACACCACCAATGTAAATGCAAGCCACCTTCCTTTTACAGTGAGTGTTCAATTATTGGAATGTTTAAAACTTCAGGATTTCTTATGTAATCTTATTTCTCCTGCTACTGAAAAGCACTCTGTACATTAAAACAACAAAAATGCTTCCTGAGGCTTACCGTAGCAGGTGCAACAGGGCAGACATTTCCAGTTCTGTGTAATTCAAGGATGCGTGTGGCATAAGCATCACCCTGGAGCTTGTGAACAATGCAGAATCTTGGGCTCCTCCTAGAATTGAATCATTTGTCATGTACTTGTTAAAACTTGGGGAAGTTCTTGTGTAGGGCAGAGCATTAATTTGGGAGTCTGTAAATTTGAGTCCCGCTTCAATTTAGCTTCTGTGACCTTGCTCAGTTCTCCTGAAATCATGGTTTTCTCTTTTCTTTTTTCTTTTCTTTTCTTTTCTTTTCTTTTCTTTTCTTTTCTTTTCTTTTCTTTTCTTTTTCTTTCTTCTTTCTTTCTTTCTTTCTTTCTTTCTTTCTTTCTTTCTTTCGAGTGAGGAGAGAAATTCCTTATTGGCATTACTTGTCAAGATCTAATTCTTGAGTACATGGTCATTCATTTTATTTTGCTCTCCTAATGCCTTAATGGACCACTTAATGGAGATTAACCTTGGAAGGTGTGTTATAATAGGGAATATAGTAAATATAATATATAGGGAATATCATAATAGGGAAGTTAAGACTGTTAGTTATTGCCATGAAATCCATAAGCGCCCCTCCCCCCTTGTCACCCTCTTTTCCTTCACCTCTGTCTTCTTCACTTGTTCCCCCCACCCCTCACCTCTCCTAATAAATCAGTCCTGGACTCCCTGCTTTTCTTCCTAAATTCAAAATCTGTGTAAATAATGGGTGTTTCCAAAGTGTTTTGTTTTGCTAAATACTCAGTGACTATTCAGGTTAATGGTTTAATTTGTAACCCCATCTCCTTCTCCCCTCCACTGCCAACTTGGATTTTGCTCCAGGAAAAAGTTACCATACCAATCCTGATCTTTAGATTTCTAGAAACATACATGAATGTCTAAATGATTAGGATGTTCTGATAAATTCTTTCAGGGAAGGCTGTTTTTTTTTTCCCCCTTTATCTTCTTTCATAAGGTGTCAATTTCAGCCTGTGTGTAGAAATCTGGAGAATGAGTTGGAGTGAAGCTTGTGACCATTAGCTTTGACTCCAGTTAAGTCAAAGAAACAGATCTCCCTGTTCTAGTAGGAAGGGACCGGCTGCTTTTCCTTCCTTTTAAGGTGTCTGAGCCTCACCCTCACTTACTCAGTAGTTTCAGCTTTAATACGCAGTTAACAGCTCCTTTGCAAAATCCTGGGTGTTGTTGAATTGGAGCTGATGAGGACACCGTGATGGGGTTTGACTCTTGGTTTCTCTGCTGCTCTTATCAAGTGCCTTGGGTGCCCTTTCACCGTCTCAGACCTGTGCTGTTGGATATCAGGATAGTCAGCTGCCTGAACACATAAATCATCACTAATCCATCACCACCTCGGGAAACAGATCTTGGAATAATGATAATAATGGCAGCTAATGTTTATTGAAAGTTTCCTGTGTCCAAGCATTCTTCTAAGCCATTGACGTACACTGACTCACGTAACCCTCATGACAGTCCTAAAGGCAGGCACTCCTAAGGTCCTCATTTTACCAATGGGGAAACACAGCTGTAGAGAACATGACCTTTTCCCCCAGGTCCTACAGCTGGTGTAGGTGGCACTGGGACTCCCGGCCAAGTCTGTCTAAGCCCAGAGTCACTTATTCGTTCGTTCAACTAATGTATGTTGACTTCTTATTTCTTACTATGTGCCAGGAACTCTTCTGGACAGTTGGGATACATC
Organism: Lynx canadensis; assembly: GCF_007474595.2. Classification (NCBI taxonomy): domain Eukaryota; kingdom Metazoa; phylum Chordata; class Mammalia; order Carnivora; family Felidae; genus Lynx; species Lynx canadensis. The sequence continues at coordinate 227,611,863 of NC_044303.2, read as the reverse complement.
AGTAAACGGAGTAAGATCCTGTACTTGTCAATCTTTTCTTCGTGAGTGTGTGTGTGTGTGTGTGTGTAGGTGTTTGTGCGCGTGTGCGTGCGCGCATGCACGTTGGGAGGGAGGGGAAGTGGAACAATTAACGTGTGCATACACACCCAGTAATTCAGTCACCCTTGTGATACATTCTAAGGGGCTAATGTCTCTGAATAAAAACAGTCATCAGATTATTTGGAGACTGGGAGGACGAGACTGTTGCAATTTTAGTCGGTCACTGTTGGCCTTTTTGGAAAGTTGACATTTGGACCAGGACTTAAAGGAAGTTGAAGACTGATCCTTGAGGATCCATCCAGGTAGCACATTGACTATAACTTGGAACCACTGTGTTATACCAAGGTGAATACGTTCTGTTCTGGGGAGCGTAAGTCATCATCTTATGCAAGTGTAACATCATTAGCTCTCCATAATAGCTACAGTGGAACCGAGTCAGTTTTGGTCACTGGGCATTTTTTTTTTTTTTTTTTTTGGCCTAGAATCTTTGCAAATATCTTTTTATCTAATTATATTACGTTAGCTGTGTTGTGACTGCTTTTGGGTTGGAGAAGCCTAGGACCAGGGGATATTGCCTGACTTCACTGGATATGTGAAGACAACCCCAAAGATCTCCAAAGTTCTTAGATAGAGATAGGTCTTCATCTTTTGCCTCCAGTAAATAATTTCATTCTGATGACAATCAAGAGAAACTGTACTGATTCTACTGTTCGGTTTAAATCAAAGCATTAGTATAGCTCCTGGGACCATCTTGGATCTGAGGGTGAGAAGAGATTTTCAGAGATTTGGGGAATGTTTTATGTTTAAAATGAGAAGGAAAAGAGAGGGAGCGTTTGTTTTCCCCTGAGAATCAACTCACAAAAGCTTTGTCTTGACTCCCTCTGCCCTTTGAGAGAAAACGAATTCTGGATTGGTTTTGAGTAATAACTTTTGCCTTCAGCCTTTATCTACTGGTGTCCCTCTGGAAGCTGTGCAAATTACTTGGCTGTGTAACTGGTGGGGCAGTCTAGATGGGGATTTTAAGATGGTGTTAAGGGTGTATTAAAATATATGACATAATCTTGAATAAAATCAAGAGTGAGTCAATTCTCTGAATAATGAAGAAGGGAATAAATGAAGTTTAGAAACTTAACTCATTAAAGGGGCGCCTGGGTGGCTCCATGGGTTAGGCTTCCAACTTGAGCTCAGGTCAAGATCTTGAGGTCAGTGAGTTCGAGGCCTGCATCAGGCTGTGTGCTGATAGGGGGTGGGGTGGGGTGGGGTGGGGGTGGGGTGGGGCGGGGTGGGGGTGGGGTGGCTGGAGCCTGCTTTGAATTCTGTCTCCCTCTTTCTCTGCCCCTCCCCCACTCATGCTCTGTCTCTCTCTTTCTCTCTCTCAAAAATAAATAAATGTTAAAAAAAAGAAACAATTCATTAAAAAAATAGTATTTGAAGAACTGTCGTGCTGAAAAAATTAAATCGCAAGATGCCTAGCAACGACCAATTGTATTTGAGTTACTAGAGGGTAGATTTGGCCGAGTCTGAGTAAGACCCCATGATTGGAGCTGACCACCTCTGAGATAGGCTTCCCAGTGACTGGGTGAGTCATCAGACATGGGAAGGAGGTGATTAAAGGATGATGTGCTAGAGATTTCTGCATTGACCAAGGGGTATGTTATAGGACCCTATGCCCAGTTCCCTTGCAAATATTCGGTCATGTGAAGTTATGTTTGATAAAGGTTATTGTTTGATTCTAACTCATTTTACTGCTTCACTTCCCCTCTCCCGAATACAGCTCTATCATTTTAGGTGTTAAAAAATATTTCCCCACTTTCCCTGGGTTATTCTCTTTCTCTCTCTTCGTCTCCACCTGTTACATGTTTGTGTTTATGTCTAGCTAGATATATTTAGGTGTTAATTCGAAAAATCTACTGATTTTATTGACTTTCCTGCCTTTTGTGAACATAAGCTCCAGCACCAAAAATTGGGTTTGATAAGTGACTTGTCCGTATTTTCAGTGTAGTAACAGACACTGACTCTACCTATGGTGTTACTTTTCACTTTTATTATTAACCTTGAAACATGTTGATCTGCTGAACTTGAAGCAAGACCTTTAACTGTGCTCATGTTGAGTGTCTTGAATACATGGTTTACTTTGTACATAAGACTTTTAATTGGCATTACTGGTTAGTGAAATTCGATCAGAAGCTGCAAATTGCCTGGGATCACACAAAGACAGCATCTTCCTAAGAAGCTCTGGTATTTTGTTCCGCACGATGTGTACCGTGAGTGAGACGTAGCAACAGATCTTCTGTGTAGTAACGGAGGCCAGATCAGCTGACCTTTGCCAGAATGTAGCTCTTTTTTGTTTTCGTTCTTTTGGTTCTAGTTACAGAAATTTCGGACCCTGCTTCCACCTACTCACGGCATTAAATCTGCAGGGAGAATAGACTTGCTCTAAAAACGTTCAGTCTCTGAGAAGCTAGGCAGGGATGCAGATGCTTTTAGAGCAAGATGAGAAGTCCTGATTCACAGGGGGACCCTGCTTCCCCACGTGTGCTAAGTGTGGAGGTAAGTGGTCAGGGGAAAGTGTGAATAGGGATAGAGTTACTCTCTAAACGAGGACAGCTCTGGATAGTACCTGCACTTCCAGAAGTATCTAAAGGATGTTTCGAAACAACAGCAACAAACAGGTGAGTTGGATTGACTGTAGCTTAGACCCTTGGGAGAAGCTAAATGTTTGTTAAGAGACTTTCCCTAGTTGTTCCTCAAATCCTCATGTGGTTTATTTCATGGAAAGTGATTCCTGCAGGTTCTGTAAGTGAGGACCTTGAAATGTTTCAGAAAAGGGCAGGACCATCTCACTAGGGTCCCTAGTCAGGGTCCCTCTCAAACATGCACATTGCCACAAAGGAGAATGGCAGCCTTTGGGCAGATGCCCTTAAAATATGCTAGCCGATGGGGTGCCTGGGTGGCTCAGTCAGTTGGGTGTCCGACTTTGGCTCAGGTCATGATCTCGCAATTCGTGGGTTTGAGCCCCATGTTGGGCTCCGTCCTGACAGCTCAGAGCCTGGAGCCTGATTTGGATTCTGTGTCTCCGTCTCTCTCTGCCCCTTCCCGGTTCCTGCTCTGTCTGTCTCTCCCTCCTTCAAAAATAAATAAACATTTAAAAAAAATGTGCTAGTTAATACCCCAAAGATGGACAACTTTAAAACGTCTGACATGAATAATCATTAACCATCTCTGAATTTTCCTCGGTAATGAAGTATGAACACATGGTCAACATTTTCCCCATTCCATGGTTGAAGAAGTGTAGACTGTTTCTGGAGCCGTAAATCTCTATTAGGTCCTGCATTAGATGTGCTCATTCTATCAATTCCTATTTAAATTTGAAACCAGTAACAAAATGAAAAACAGTTGTTAACACTGCATGAACTCATAATTGTAACGTTAGAAGCCTTGAGCAATGTGTAGAAATGTTATTAAAACATTTTTTGTTTGCTACCCTTTCTGTGGTAAATTCCTTTGCAGCATTTTTCAAGCAGATGCAGCCGTGGAAAGTGCATCAAACTTTCTAGAGAAAAATTTCAGGAATTATTCGTGTACTTGTGGATTGACCTTCTGGCTGCAAGTAACCCACTTCTTGGCAAGGTGGAGAAGTCAGGAAAAGGCTACTTAGACATGTAGTACAACCCTCTGGCCCGGTGAAGTACTCGGGTCAGATCATGGTAGCATCTGGGTTAAGCCCAAGTCAAAGGCCAGGCCTGACGGGTTCTCACTGTCAGACGTGGGTCAGAGCCCAGAAGGAGCAGCAGGTAGGAGACCTCGCGTGCCCTGGAAGAAGGAACGCAAGTTCAAGGAAGGGGGAAAAGAACAAATTCAGAGAGAATGGGAATGAGGGCAATGGTTGTCTCCTAATGTAAAGAACAGGATCAATGTTGTGCTCAACTCTTGCTTTCTTAAAAACATCTCAGCCCGCGCGGCCCCTGGGTGGCTGAGTCGTTTGAGTGCCCGGCTTCGGCTCAGGTCATGATCTCGTGGTTCATGGGTTCAAGCCCCTTGTTGGGCTGTGGGCTGACAGCTCAGGGCCTGGAGCCTGCTTCGGATTCTCCTTTGCCCCTCCCCTGCTCACACACACTCTCCCTCTCCCTCTCTCTCTCTCAAAAATAATAAAAAAATCTGAGCTCACAGATCAAAATGATTATTAATAAATACTAGTATTTCCAAGTTTACTCTATTTGCTGTCAGTTTAGTAATAGTAATTCACATTTATTGAGCACTTATTAGGTGCTGCCTTCCCCCTCTGTGCACTCTACACACGCTTTTCTTGTAGTTCATGGCAGCCGCTCAGGGGGCACTGATGACTCCATTTTACAGGTGCCAACAGGGAAGCCGAGAGGCTCGTCCCTGCCCAGGGCACACAGCTGGTGAGCGGCCCGTGACGACGGCAGTCCCTGGTGGTGCTGGAGTCTGTGGCCCTTTCCGCTGTGCACATGACCCCCTCCTGCCTGGACATCGTAGGTGTGCAGCCAAAACTTTTCCCAATCTTTGTTTTGTTTGTGTATTTCAGAGAATTGCAGTGGCTGAGAAGTAGCCCTTAAACAAAAAAAAAATGGTGACAGTTTTATGGATTAGGAGATCCAAAATGAAAAACTTTTTTTTTCTTCTAATTTTCTTTAATTTTTTTGAGAGAGGGCACAAGCAGGGGAGGGGCAGACAGAGAGACAGAGTGTGAGGGAGAGAGAGAATATTAAGCAGGTTCCATGCCCAGCACAGAGCCTGAGGCGGGTGCTCGATCCCACAATCCTGGGGTCACTGACCTGAGCCAAAATCAAGAGTCAGCCTGAAGCAGGCTCCAGGCTCTGAGCTGTCAGCACAGAGCCCGACACGGGGCTCGAACCCACGAACTGAAATCATGACCTGAGCCAAAGTCAGACGCTTGACGGACGGAGCCACCCAGGCGCCCCGAAGGATGTGTTTTGAAGGAAACTCTCAACTCATTTGACCTGGGTCTCCCAGGGATAGATTACCTGCTCATTAGGCAACAATCTGCCGACAAACTGGCGGGCTAACGAGCATCTACAATGGCATCAGCACGTGAAATAATTAGCATATTCTGTAATTAGGATATTCTGTACCGTCTGCCTGAAATGCCATCCTCTAGAATCTCCACAGCATTATGTACTTGTCACTGGCCTTTGTTCTGGGTAGCCTGGGGACCTGCTCCCAAACAAAAGCTAGCGGAGGACTAAGAAAGGTGCACACGTTTTCTTTCCTCCCTCAATAGTCGATGGGTTCTACCTTCTATTTCCCTCTGGTTGCAGAACCGTGGATTTGAAACAGCTGTTAATACGGAGAATTATTCCAATATGTACTGGGGAATTTGGCCTTCTCCTTTGCCAGCTCCTGGGAGACTTCTCCATAAGTATGTCTCTGAAATTGCTTTGGAAACTATAAAGCTTTTCAGACATTAATCTTATTTATCGTCACAGGGACGGTGGAAGGGGCGTCCGTCATTATCCCCAGTTTATAGGTGAGGAAACTGAGGCCTCGACAGAGTAAGTGACTTGCCTTGATTTTACGCTGAAGATTAGGTGAGGTCATTTTGATTCTAAATATACTACACTTTCCACGATACCATCACTCCCCCTTAAGTGCTACAGGAAAACAAGAATATAATCATGCTAGAGGGTTATCACCAGGAATTCTTGGCAGTATTTTTTTTTTTTTTTTTTAATTTTTTTTTTTTTTTTTTTCAACGTTTATTTATTTTTCGGACAGAGAGAGACAGAGCATGAACGGGGGAGGGGCAGAGAGAGAGGGAGACACAGAATCGGAAACAGGCTCCAGGCTCTGAGCCATCAGCCCAGAGCCTGACGCGGGGCTCGAACTCCCGGACCGCGAGATCGTGACCTGGCCGAAGTCGGACGCTTAACCGACTGCGCCACCCAGGCGCCCCAGCAGTATTTTATTTATTTATTAATCTATCTATCTATTTACTTTTAGAGAGAGAGGGTGCAAGTGAGTGAGGGGTTGAGAGAGGGAGAGAGAGCGAAGCAGAGCTCGCCTGAAGCGGGGCCTGAGATCACCCCGTGCCGGTCTCAAACTCAGGAACCTTGAGATCATGACCTGAGCCAAAGTCAGGTGCGTAACCAGCCGGGCCCCTGGGTGCCTTTGACGGTATTTTAAATTGCTCTTACCCCAGGATAGAAATGGGGATCTGCAAGCCTCCATCCTTTAATCGCTTTTCAGCTCTGCTAGACGCAGAGAAGTCTGCCTTCCGAGTGGTCATACTCAGCCATGGGTGTGCGGGAGCAGCCTCATGGTGATAAGATGATCAGAAGGAGAATGCAGAGTAAATTGTTGGAAATATTGGTGACAAGGGAGGGGGGCTTGGTAGTTCAGTCAGTTAAGCATCCAGTTGCGGCTCAGGTCATGATCTCATGGTTTGTGAGTTCAGGCCCTGCATGGGGCTCTCTGCTGTCCCTGCGGAGCCCGCTTTGGATCCTCTGTCCCCTTCTCCCTGCCCCTCCCCAGCTCTTGCTCTCATGAGTGCGCGCGCTCTCCCTCTCAAAAATAATAAACATAAAAAACAAAACATGTTCACAGCAAGATGACATTATTGTTTGGAATGCCCTTGCTAATTGGCAAAACTCAGGTGGGGCTTGGGGGTGTTTCCCTCCCTGACAACGTCTGCTCCGGATGCTTTAGAGAAAGTTATGTCACTGCCTGGGAGATCAGAGAATCACCTCTAAAACTGGGGACTCTGAGCGTGACAGGAATCCTGGTTCTCTTCCATCTTCTGTGTCCTTTGCTGTTGAATGACCACCTTTCCCAGAGGCCTTTGGAAGTGGTGAGGACCTGGGGCAGGTCTTTTAGGATGAGTTGGTATGAAGTCAGTGAGGTTCTACCATTGTGATAGAAATTCGCGTTGTTCATTTAGTCTTTAATTGCTTTACTCTCCAGGCACTGTCTTCTAGCTTAGTCTCATTTGTTTTTCTATTTCTTGGTCCTTTGTATTCATTCATTATTCATCCTACATGTGCTCCCCCAGATGTGACTGCAACCCTGCTCATAGAGTAGGCCTGAAATACACGTTTTTGTTGTTAAATGATGAAATGAACATGAATCTGTGGCCATGGTCTTTGTTGGATCTAAGAAAGGCTCATGAAAACGCTGTAGTAGTTTCATGAGTGTTTCTGGGACTCAGACATTTTAACTCTAAAAACATATTTTTCTGGACACGTGTCTTCTTCCGAGGATATTCTAACTTGGACCCTTATTTTTTATCAGGCAGTGCCATCTTCTTATGGATGAAATAGTGTAACTTGTGTATTTAAGGAACAATGAAATGTCTGTTTTTTAGGATTGCTGAAGGCAATTGTTGAAGACTTTGACTTCACTGCCTTACAGTATTTCAGCTGTTTTCGTGATTAGTATTGAGTGGGACACTGCTGTGTATATTTTACTGAAAAGTATATTGTTGGGTCATATTTGCCTAAACGGACTTGGAAGTTGGTTTTATGCGACAATTTAAGCAAATCATTAACCTAGAACACATTTATAAAATGTGATCTTTAAATTAATAAACGATTCCTTTGGCCCTGTGTTCTCTGGATTAAACGTTCATAGGGTTCTAAATCCTTTTAAATTTGTATATTGCTCTACTTCACGCTAAGTGCCTTGGGTCTCCATTTTTATCTTTATTCTTATGCAAAATATAAAAGTTATTATGTGTGTCTGGCATGATTGGAATGGCTTCTAGATCTTATGCCTCTGGCTTCCCACATTACTAAAATCAGAAGTGATTGAGGAAAAAAAAAACCATTATTGAGCTGTGTGTGTGGTATATGGATGTGTTCGTGTACTTGAAACCATATTTAAATAACCTTTTTCTATAAATTAAGTGAAATCTATTATTCTTCACACCTATTTTTTTCCCCCTGTGGGTGGAGAGAAATACATATCCTATAAGGAATTTAAGAAATACAACTAAAATTAAAATGGCATTTGTTTCTCTAATAATATGGTATGTTAGAGGAATAGCTTCAAACAAAAGGATACCGTAGGAATTGGGCGAAAGAAAAAACAAATAGCCCAACACAGGAGCTTTTTGAGACGGAACTTAGGATAGAGGTACCGTACTGTATGAACAAGGACTTGAAATAGTTCTATGACCTGAAATCCACTTGAAGCTGTATGGTTTCGTTTGTTTACTCGAATGTGTGTTCTGCTCACATGAATGGATGTAATATCGCATTGGTGGGAATTTTACATTGCATGACACTGAGCCTGGTTGACATTTGCTTTGAAGTGGCAGAATGTACATTCGGAATCATAGGCAACATTGACATGCTCATTTTTGTCTTTTTAAAAAAATTTTTTCAAGATCAATGGCTACTCCATTGGTTGGAAGGATTTACGTCACCCCATTTGGACAATGTGCATTGCATATACTCGTATGAAAGTAAATTTCAAGACCTGACATTTCTGTCCTGAACATCTTACTCTTGACATTTCATTTTGTATCCCCTCTGCTTATTTAATTATATTTTAATAATTTTCTCTATTTTCCAGCTCTCTTGAAAGACCTCTCCTGTTGATTATCCTATGAGCTTGTTTTGAGACACAGCGTCTCCTTGGGGAGTCTTTCTCTACTCCTAAAGCCATAAGAACGTGAACTAAGCAATAAAAAGCCAATTCCCTCCTCTTGGTTGTGCTTCAAATAGTCATTTCTTTGATACGGGCTAATAAAAACAGGAAAAGGATCAGTTTTAAATGCTTTGCTTTGGGGTTGCTTTACCTCCAGTAAGGAAAATTGCCTCACAAGGGGGAGCACGGGTAATAAAGATACAGCTAACTGAGTAATTGTAGTCAGTCTAATGTCGAAATCCCCAGGCTGTTGCCTGCAAATCTGATTTCATCTTGGGATTGCTGTGTGTCCACCATGGTGTGCAGATTTGAATTTGCTGCTGCTACTGATTATCTCTTCACCGTCATTGAAGATGAATTTCAGATGCTACTGGAGATTTTTGATATGGGTGGGTTCTTCTTTCCTTAGCCATATTTGTAAGTCTTAAGGTAGTTAACAGAAAGCCTTTGGATGTTGACCAAGAATGAAATATGGAATACAGTCATGGAAATTTTAGTAGTGAAAGTGACCATAGATCACCTTACAGAGAGATCGAGGCACAAAGAAATGACACAACTATGCCAAGGCCTGCAGAGAGCAAGGCTTTAGGATACTAACATGGATTCTCTTAGTTTCTTTTTAATCTATGTCTTTGTTCGTCACCATGCTTCACACCCTTTTCCTCTTACTTAAGATTCAAGGTGAATGTCATGTCCGCTCCACCTCTCTACCCTGTGGCCTCTGCAGGACCGACCCTCTCACACCCTCAGCTGCACAGGGTCTTGATACTGATAACTCACAGCCCAGTGCCTCTCCAGAAATTATTGTCACCCAAGGCCAGGAGCGGCCCCCATCACATGACTAGTTGAGGCGGAATACCATTTGGGACAATTCAGAAGGGCCCTCTTGGGTCCACGTTCCCCATGGAATTGGCTGAGTCTTGTGTTGCGGAGGCCTTCTGTCCCTGTCCAGTCTGCCTTCTCCCTTGCCTCTTGTAAGTGTGATCCCAAGCCGAATTCCCAATAAACTGCACCTAAAATCTGCACAGAAACTGTTTACCGGGGAAACATAAGACAACAGAGAAGTTAGAATAAGGTGCTACTCTTGGTGGTCAAGGGCAGGCTGGCACTGCTGGGAAAATTATCTTCTTCCTGGGCATCCTGGCTGTCCTTAAAGGGAGTCTTCAGCTGAGAGGTAAGAGACAGGGACTGGTTTTCTGCTTGGGGACATAGGCTCATCCTGTCACTGTATAGATTAGGAAAGCAAGCCTCCTACCCTAAAGTGACTTGACCAATAGCGCGTAGCTACTTGGCAAAAGAGCAAAAATGAGCTCGTAGTACCTGTCTGCTGCTGTTGGGGCTGATTTTGAAGAGCCATATTGGAATTTGTTCAGAGTCGTTCTGCTGCTATAACTCGGAATTGACTGCAGATGGATCTAGAGACCCTTCATCTGTCTGATCCATTTGTTCAGCTCTGGCACTGAAATCCGACGTCTCAATAATTCCTACGTGGTCTGATTTTGCCGATTGTCCACTGTCCTTTGAAGAGTGATCGCTGCAGCTCACCACAGTTGGTAGTGGAACAGTGAAGAAGAAAAAGGAAGTAGAAACAGATGGTCATAGTTGTTTTTGCCTGAAATCAGCATTTCGTGTTAACTGGCTATTAAGAGAATTGGGAAATTGGCAGGGCTTATTACATGATAGACCGGTGGCAAGTACACGTTCATTGCACAGATGAAACACGCAGCAGTGCGTTGAAATAGTCGTAAGCAAAATGAAAAATGACTACAAATTAATATGGAGTCTCAGGATCATCCTAAATAGTTTATTGGTCATTTTATTATGCTCAAATAATGTTCCGTGGAGATTATCAAACTATTATAAGCGCAGCGTCACTATGATCCCGAGAAATTTGGAAGTAATTGAAAAGCAAATTATTAGTTTGTTATTATTGCTACTACAAGGATGCAGATTTTATACAATTTCCTTGGCATAATTAAGCAGCTCCGCTTCTGGAAAATGTTCTTTGACTCCCATTGTCTGTAAATTAAGTCAAAATTGATTTTATTTGGTACTCAAGGCCCTATGTATGCTGTAGGCACATTGCCTTCCCAGCTTTCTCTCAGGCTGCCCTTCTGTATGCACTTTGTACCCCAGCCGAACCGGAAACCTCAGAGTGCCCCAAGCGTATCTTTTATTTTCCGAGATTTGTGTCTTTTGTCACACTGGTCCTTTTTGTCTTGGACCTTTCTTCTCCTGTGCTTACCTACCAATGACATTTTCTTTGATTTCCCTCAGATACATCTTTGTTTCTTAAAAAAATTTGTTTTAACGTTTATTACTTTTAAGAGAGACAGACAGAGCATGCGCTGGGGAGGGGCGGGGGAGGGGGGAGAGACACAGAAACCGAAGCAGGCCCCAGGCTCTGAGCTGTCAGCCCAGAGCCTGACGCAGGCCTCGAACCCACGAACCATGAGCCTAAATCCGACACTTAACCGACTGGGCCGCCAAAGTACCCCAGATACATCTTTGTTTATGATGCTTAACCCCTTGCTTTGAGGAAACACGTCAGGCATTCCTGACTGGCGTTCCTCTTTCTTCCCTCCGAACCACTATGGAATTTTTTTTTTCTAAGTTTATTTATTTATTTTTGTGTGAGAGAGCGAGAGAGCGAGAGAGCGAGTGAGCAGGGGAGGGTTAGAGAGAAAGAGGGACAGAGAGAATCCCACACAGGCTCCGCACCATCAGTACAGAGCCTGACGTGGGGCTCGCACGCACGAACTGTAAGATCATGACTTGAGCTGAAGTTAAGAGTCAAACGCTTAACCTACTGAGCCACACAGGTGCCTCCCCGCCAGCGGTGTTTTACTTCTATGGAAGTTTTATGTCCTACTTTGATTTCAGCTGCCCTCATCTCTCGAATTCATAAATACTTGTAGATATCCCTGTGCCAGAATCTGTGCTAGGCGTTGGGAGATTCAAAAACGTGAGAAGCTGATCTTCACCCTAGGGTCTCCAGTCTAGTGAGTGGGATATAACACAGTACAAGAGGAGCCATGTAGGGGGCCACTAAAGCACGTAGTGGAGGGCACAAGCCTGGCTGTGATGACCCTTAGCTGGGGATGTTCATAGGGACTTCTTATCTGAGATGACCTCGAATTGAGTCTAAAAAGTTGAATAAGGGCTTGCCCGGTGTGGCTGAGAAGGAGGAGGTGAGCGGAACCACGGAAGGTCAGGCAAAGAAGCAGGAACCGTTGGGTGAGCTACAGGGGAGAAGAGAGTGGTCCAAGCGGAACATCACACCTGGAAAGGTAGGCAGGTTTGCGTCGTTGTGAAAGATGACGAAGGCGGACGGCAGGAGGGAGCCAGTGGCAAAGGTTCAGTGACGTCCGCCGTGGACAGATTTACAGAGATCACTGGAGAAGCCTGTGGATGACTCTTCTCCGCTCCTTGTGTTTACTTCCATGTGGACAGAGTGTCATTAATATAACTCCAGGCCTGGAGAATTTACCTGTTGGTAAATTTGGGAGAAATGCAGTCAACATCTGAGCTCCTTTCTGTTTTCCTCTTGAGAGGGAAATGCCCTTGGGGAGCACCTTCTCTGGCAGAAGCTCTTCTTTGAATAGAATTCCATGAGTAGACTGACTAGCTTTGGTCTCATGCCTGCCAGCCCTTGGGTTCATCGCTAGCCACTTAGCTGTAGACCTAAAACCACAACTTCTGAACTAGAGTTTTCAGAAACAAAGGTGTCATTTTTCTATCTGCCACTCCTTAAAAAAAATTTTTTTTTGAATTTTAGAGAGAACGAGAGAGAGAAAGCAGGAGAGAGGGAAAGAGAGAGAACCTTAAGCTGAGCATGGAGTCTGACAAGGGGCTTGATCCCAGGACCTTGGGATCATGACCTGAGTCAAAATCAAGAGTTGGACTTTCAACCAACTGGGGCACCCAGGTGCCCCTGCCACTCCTTTTTAAAATTATTTCCTCAATTTGTTTTGAACCTGGGTGGGAAAAAGTGGTGCTTTTCACTGAGCCGCATCAAGATCCTAATGTAGTATGTGGTGGGAGATAGGAAGAATAGATAAATGTGAGCAGATAAATATCTGAATTAATGCAGTGGTATAATGATTGAAGAGGCTGGTGTGGGTTTCAGGGATGAAAAGAAGGTAGAAGGAACAGGACTTGGTGACTAGTTGGCTAAGGAGATGAGTGCAATGGGACACTCTAGAAAGACTCTGCCTTCAGGCTTGGGTGGTTGCAGGCCACAATCGTTCACCTACCGTAACTTTCTGATTGAAGTGAGTTACCATTGAGTAACTGTCTCCAGGCCAGGACAGTTAGTCTGGCCTTTCCTTTCTCCTTGGTCATTCCCACCCATCGGACAAGTTTTCAGGGACTGAGCCACTTGGGCGTTTGTCCACCCAAGTTGTTCTTTCCTTTATTAATTCATTTAGCTAGCAGATATTTATTGATTTCCTTCCATGTGTCAATACCTATCTTGGCTTGCCCATGACATACAGTGATGAATAAAACATTCACGTGTCCTCTGCAAACTGACTCAGAGGGTCTAGTGGGGGAGCCAGAAAAGCAAGGTGCTGGTCCAACAGCTTTGAAGCCAAACAACCTGAGTTAGAATCTGGATGGACACTGCCACTTGCGAGACAGGTGGCCTCATCAGAACCTTATTTATTTATTGATTGATTTTTCCAGTTTTTAAGAAATGCTTCTTTATTTTTGAGAGAGAGAGAGAGAGAGATAGAGAGAGAGAGATCAGGGGAGGGGCAGAGAGCGAGGGGACAGAGGATCCGGAGCAGAGTGCACCGACAGCAGCAAGCCCAACTTGGGGCTTGAACTCACGAACCGTGAGATCGTGACCTGAGCTGAAGTTCGATGCTTAACCAGCTAAGCCACCCCGGCGCCCCATCAGAGCCTTATTTTTAAGGTAGCCAAGTCAGTATCTACCTCAAATGCTACTTTCACGCTTTCTAAATTCTCCTGATTTGGCCCAGGAAACTAGTGGATCGACTTTGAGTAAATTCTGCCAGAAACTTAGAAAATTGGAAAAAAAAAAGTTGTTTTTGGAATTCATCTTTGAAACAGGAAATTCCTGTCTATAGCTGAAAGAAGTCACAGGAGCGGTGGAGGTTATGCTCTATTTCTCCCTCTTTTGGACAGTCCCTTTAGATCGCACTTGACGGAGGGCAGTTAGAATGCGGTTTATTTTTTGGTTAAGTTTTCATTTTTGAGTTATAATTGCATCAGGGATCTGGAAAAGAGTCTGAGCTCTCTTTTCATGATGGCAAATCTAGACCTTCCTGGGAAGTAGAGAAAGAAGGTGTTTGCGAGGTTTGAAGACAGACCTCGTGTTAATAGGGAAGAACACTCCGATTTGTAGATGTTCGTGCCATTTCATACAATAATGGACTTAAAAAATTTTTTTTCAGTTTACTTATTTTGAGAGACAGAGCAGAGGAGGGGCAGAGAGAGAGGGAGAGAGAGAATCCCAGGCAGGCTCCATGCTGTCAGTATGGAGCCCAACATGGGGCTTGAACTCACGAGCCATGAGATCATGACCTGAGCCGAAACCAAGAGTTGGATGCTTAACCGACTGAGCCACCCAGGCGCCCCAATAATGGACTTTGTAAAGGTTCTAAACTTGGTGGCGAAAATCCCATTGTTTCAAGAGTCCTTGCTTGATTCAATGTAGAATACTATTCACATAATACAAATTGTGTGAGTATGTGTGTGTGTGCGTGTATGTGTATGTATATGTGTACTTTATTGTTCCTATTTGGGACATAGACCAAATTCTATGCTATGCACCAAATCCTGCCATTATTGTATGAAATGGCACGAGCATCTACAAATCGGAGTGTCGTTCCCTATTAATAGGAGGTCTGTCTTCAAACCTCGCAAACACCTTATTTCTCTACTTCCTAGGAAGGTCTAGATTTGCTGTGATTTCAGTTTGTCCCCCAATGTCCCACACCACGGAAATTGAAAAAGGTAGGTGAATTAGAAGGTGGTACAGAAGTAATGATTCCTAGTGGGTAATATCTGCTTTGTCTGAAATCACTGTTCTTTAAGCAAGAACAAAAATGCCCCGGTTTTGTCCTGTAAGTTTTTTTCCCTATGCATGGAAAGAAATAACGGTATCTTGTAAGGAATTTAAGAAATACAATTAAAATTAAAGTATCGTTTGTTTCTTTAATAGTATGGTGTCCATCCTACGGCTGTGATCTGCTTTCATTTATGTCAGAGAACCCTGTGTGTTTTTTAGTTTTTTTAGATTTTTTTAAGTGTTTATTTACTTTGAGAGAGATGGAGACAGAGCGAGAGCCGGAGAGGGGTAGAGAGAGAGGGAGACACCGAATCTGAAGCAGGCTCCAGGCTCTGAGCTGTCAGCACAGAGCCCGACGCTGGGCTCGAACTCACGAGCTGTGAGATCATGACCTGCGCTGACGTTGGACGCTTAACCGAAGGAGCCACCCAGGCGCCCCCAGAGAACCCTGTGTTTTAAAGCTGGATGGGACTCGAGGGATGACTTAGTTCAGTGCGCTCCCCTTTGGGGACCAACAGGAAGTTGAGGCACCGAATGCTGGAAAAGCCTTTGGCAATGTCCCCTATGAGGTACAATAGCCAGCACGGTGGCTAAGAGTTGGACTCCCTGGGTTTCAAACTGGCTCTGCCAGTTACCGGTTGCGTGATCTTGTGCGAGTTGCGTAACCTCTCTGCCTCAGTTTACACACCTGGAATTTGGAGTTAGTAGCAGTTTTTCCCTCTGAGGGTTGTCAGGGACTGGATTAAATGAGTAGGTATGAAGCAGTGGCGTCTGACACAGCAAATGCCGCTATTGGTCTACAATGATCTGCATTTCGTCAAATCTGAGATACCGTGAGGCCACTTCTTCCTTTATTTTTTCCCTCATTGTGAGTTTTTATTTGTTCTTCATCTAGATTCTGGTTGGTTAACGCACAGGGCAGTAGTGGTGTCGGGCGTCGAATTCGGTGACTCCTCACTTACATCCAACAGTGCTGCTCACAACGTGTGCCCCCCTCAGTACCCATCATCGTCTAGACCACCCCCCACTCCGCCTCCCTCCATCAACCCTCGGTTTGTTCTCCATCCTGAAGAGTCTCTCGTGGTTTTCTTCCCTCTCTTCTCTCCCCCTCCCCCCCCCCCGCCACCTTCCCAAACGTTCATCCGTTTTGCTTCTTCGCCACTGCTTTCTGGATCTCAAAATGCATGACTGGCAGGGTTCACAAAATCATGGTGTGATCTGCCACAATGATTTGAAGGTCCTGTGGATTGTCAGATGGAGGTGAAATGGACAGTGAGAGGGCGGGGCTTGGAATCAATGAAATTGGGTGCTGTTATTATTATTAGTAAGCCGGACTTAAGGTAGAGCTTCAACTAGAAGCTGGGTCTCCTCATCCAGCCCCTCGCCGGTTATTCTTCATTGTCCATCTGGGGTATGTTTTTGTATACAGTACGGTTTCAGACACGTGCACTTTGGGAAATGAAAATTTTAGCTGTTTACTCTGAGCACACGGAGCCTGCCCCTCTTGGGGTGACGTCGTTCGACTTAAAGCTGTTGTGACACTTAAGTTTTGTGGCTCCAAGTCCTAAAAGTCAACGAAGGGTGATGCTCCTATCTTATTGCAGAAAGGAGGCTAACGAAACGCCCAGATTTCCCTGAAAGAATGAGGCTGCTCTTTCCACCCATGCTTACAGGCTGAGGGGTAATGAAACTGTAGGTTTCTATTTGTTATTGCTTCATATTTGGGTCGGTTAAGCCTTTTTTTTTTTTTTTTTTTTTTAATTTTAGCGAGAGCAAGAGTCAGTGAGCATGTGAGCGGGGAAGAGGGGCAGAGGGAGAGAGATTGAGAATCTCAAGCAGGCTCCATGTTCAGCCCTGACGTGGGGCTCCATCCCATGACCCCGGGATCCTGACCTGAGCCATAATTAAGAGCAGTCAACTGACTGAGCCATCCAGGTGCCCCGTGTTGGTTAAATCTTTAAACAATGATACGTGTCTTTCTACTGAGCAGATATTCAAATTCATCTGAAACTTTTAATCGTAATCAGAAAATGCTGTTTTTATTGCTGGTAAAGTTCATCCAACAATGGAGCCCCGGGGCTTCCATTTTAAGATTCTCATCAACCCACTTGGGGGCCAAAACCATGTACATTTTATAGGTGTCTATGTGAATCCCCATAGGAGCGCCTAAATGAGGGCTTTTGTGAGTACATTTAAGGCTTTGGGCCAGAATTTTCTGTTTGATTTGTTCCTTCATTAGTATTTTATTATTTGTACTGCTCTAGATGACCTGTCCACCCTCCCTGGGGGCTCCCTCCCCCACACGTTCCCCTCTCTCTTGCCCTTATCCTCCCTTCCCTTCCCCCCAACTTACCACTCTCTCTTCGTTCTATGTCTCTGTCTCTCCAAAGTTTATATTTGACTCTTGTCGCTGGGCAGTCTGCCCGGTTTGGTTTATTTGTTTCTCATAATTGTATTTAGAGCCTCAGTTACATGTTTCAGATGGATGTTTCAAATGGCATTTTGTCTCCTTCACAACACAAGTATTTTCCTGGAGTTTTGCAGTGTTTTACAATAAAAATGCAACCTTGACCTCTCCAGAGTGGAGCTTTACAAAACGAGTACCCAAATCGATGAGAAGGTATTCTGAATATCCCTAAATTAACTCTTACTGTCCCAGGTCTCTGAGTTATGGAATAAAAGCAAGTAACTTACTGGTTAGGCTGATTGATGCTAACTGTTTGCATTTATCTCTTCAACAAAAATAATCTGCTGCGTTCAGTTTTATGGAGGGTAAGCACATTGATGATAGTGTAAAAGAATGCCAGGTGTCCTTCATACTGAAATGGGAGCTCATGTCAGCTTTGAACTGAAGGTGCAGCCTGGGGCACCTGGGGGCCCAGTCGGTTGAGCGTTTGACATCCGCTCAAGTCACGATCTCACGGTTTGTGGGTTCGAGCCCCCCGTATTGGGCTTTGTGCTGTGAGCACAGAGCCTGCTTGCGATCCTCTCTCCACTCCCCCCTCTCTTCCTCAAAATAAATAAACGTTTAAAAAAATGAAATGGAGGTACAACTCTAAGCACTTCCTCCTTTAGTGTCAGCCCAAAGTCTGTTGCTACTTTGAGAAAACTGTGGTTTGAAGCCTTCTGTTATTCTGTGATGTTCTAGCAAAATCTCTAAGCTTTAAAAAGCAGGTCTTTCTATGATGATAATAGTTCTTTCTGACTGCACATTCACTATTTTAGATATTCCAGACACTGTATTGTCCAATCGGGTAGTAACTAGCAACTAGCCACATGTAGCTTTTAAAAGTTCAATTAACTACAATTAAATAAAATTAAAAACTCAGTTATCCAGGCATCGTAGCCACACTTCAAGGACTCAGTCTCCACATGTGACTACTATGTTGGGCAGCGAAGATATGGAGCACTTCCAGCATTGAGAAAATCCTGTTACAGAGGACTTAAGCTGGGGTAAATGGCACTAACTAGTAGGTTTCACAGAGTTTATTAGGGGAAAACTAAGCTGCTTTAACAAGAGAGGACAGGGGTGTCTGGGTGGCTCCATCGGTTAAGCGTCTGACTTCGGCTCTGCTCAGGATCTCATGGTTCATGAGTTCAAGCTCCGCGTTGGGCTCTGTGCTGCCAATGCAGAATCCACTTTGGATCCTCTGTCTTCCTCTCTTTCTGTCTCTCCCCTGCTCGTTCTCGTTCTCTTTCTCTCAAAAATAAAGAAACATTAAAAAAAAAAAAAAAACAAGGGCTGACAAAAATACAGTAAATGAAAGGATTTTAAAACCCTTGCCTGTAATAATATCCGGGAGGTGGGCAGTCCAGATTGCACACGGGGCTCTTCTCCGTAAATTATACCTGGATGCGATTCCTTCCATCTTTCTGGCTCAGCCTACCCGCGGCGTCTTTGGTGCATACGTGTTCCAGTTTAGAAGGAGAACAGACAGAATGCTAGGGCGAGTGGCCTTCTTACAGGTTGCACATGACCCAGACATTGATGACGTCACTTTTGTTCACATCCTATGCTCCAAATGGAGCCATTCATCCACCCCCACTCTGCAAGTGAATCGAGGGACGGTGTCCCATAGCTTGGTGGGATGTGTTCAGCTTAAACTATTACTGGAGAAAGAGAATGGATTTGAGGGAACAGTCAGCAGTTTCTACCACATCAGCTCGTGCCCACTGGAGGGATTTGCTATTTAAGGGGACGGTTTATTTGTCATAGTTAATGTGAGTGTTAGGAGAGATGGTATGTGGATTTAATTTAGATATTGCATGGCTCTCAGGTTTTATTTGTTGTCATTTAAGCAAATATAGTCATAAAACTCCAGTAAACTAGACTAGGACATTTTATACAGCTCATTTTGTTCTTGCACCGACCGCGTAACCTGAGCGTGTGTGGGGTGGCGTGGTTTAGATTCGCAGGTGGCACCCCAGAGCTGTGACTCCCTGACTGCTTTCAATGGAGATTAGAGTTGGGGCAGAGTTGGGGATTGGAAATATTGACCCTCCTGCTACTCTAAGCAAAAGGCTTGACTAAGGCAATGAAATATACTTCAACGGAGGAATGGATTTTATGGGCCATTCGTGTGCGTAAATGATGCTTCCTTCATGGGAGGCGGAAGGGCTCATTTCTGTAATGAACCAATAAACCTCTTCTGGAGAAACCCAAGACATTCTTTCCACGTTAGTAGAATTATCTTTTGCTTTCCTTTTTCTTGTTTAGAATCAAAATGGGAACTGTCTTTGTGCATCTGTGTGTGTGTGTGTGTGTGTGTGTGTGTGTGTGTGCGTGATTTCTCTACTACTTGTTGTTGCTGACCCATCTCTGTCTTAACTGGAACCTGGTAGGATTATAAAGTGTTAGAATGTACTTTGTGGAGTTGGTGTTATTATCTGTTGGTGACAGACCGTAACAGCAACTCATGCAATGAATTGCTGTGGGTCAGTGAATTCTCTTTTTTTCTTACTAACACACTGAATTTTATCTCTTCTCAGAGGGTGTGTTTGGCTGTTTTATCTATTTATCATAGGAGATTCAATTAAAATGTAATTTTCATTTCAGTTTTTAAAAGTTATGTTCAAGGTTTTATCTCCTCTAGCCCAATTTTCTGTAATTACTAACACATTGAATTTAGTCATAGAATATTGAAGTCTAGGGGTGCCTGGGTGGCTCAGTCAGTTAAGCGTCCGACTTCGGCCCAGATCACGATCTCATGGTTCGTGGGTTCGAGCCCCATGTCGGGCTCTGTGCTGACAGCTCGGAGCCCGGAGCCTGCTTTGGATTCTGTGTCTCCTTCTCTCTCTCCTCCTCCCCTACTCACGCTCTGTCTCTCTCAAAAATAAATAAACATTGAAAAAAATTAAAAAGAAAAGAATATTGAAGTCTACTGTGTATCCAGCACTAAATTAGTCCTTGTATACTGCCTTTTTTCTCTTCCTGCCTTCCCCCACCTTTTCTAGGACGTGAACTGTATCAAACGTAATTTATATGTCTCCTCTTCTTGACATTCCTCTACAGCGTGGAGTAATACTCAAAGAAACCCTTTGTTGGGTATTATTGGCTCAGGGTCAAGAGCGTGCAGTCTTTGATCAATTACTAACTCTCTAACCTTTGGGGTCTTCAACTATAACATGGAAGTGCTTTTAATAAGAGTATCTTAGGCCTCTATGACAATGACATGTTTTGTATAAAATGTTAACATATCGCTTGGTAGATGGTGAGTGCTAGATACAAATTATTCCTGGTTGTTATTAAAACTAAACCATGTGTGCCCAAAAAACACTTACTGAATAAGTCTGTTCAGCACTGTGTAGTCAAATACATCGTTTTGCGATGTCTGTTCCTAGTCAACGCTAGAAATGAAGAGTTTTGACTTCCTGAACATTCTTAGCATATTAATAGAGTTCCCCGGGTTAATATTAAATGGTCCTGCCCTCCGCCATTTAAAAAGTATTTTGAAGTGAGAATGACCGCTTCTTGAATAATCTGGGTTAGTTTGTTAAGAAGCTGCGACCGAACGCTTCTTCCACAGCCGTTCTATTTCCGTATCTAGCACTCGGATAAAAAACACATTTCTAAGATAATTGCTTGAGGACAAATTCTGAGGAACAGACGCTCGTATCAGCCAGGTATTCCCTTGGCTAAGTTGCAAGTTAAAGAATTTGATTAAGGCTCAGTAAAAACCCTCCTTTCGAAAACCTTACCGACCAACTGGGACCTTCACTGCCTTGTCAATAAAAATGAAGTCTCCGTGGCCCTCGTCCTCCCTAATGGGCTCCACTTCCAGCATTGTCCTCCAGGATCTAGTCAGCCTTTGGCTGTACCTTCTAGATCTCTAGCCAGAGAACAAAGAGACTTGGCTCCTGGGCCTCTAGAGGGGGAAAATCAGAGTTCAAGACCAGCTTATTTCACATCGGTGTTACATAATCAGATGCAACCAGAGCCACTGGTTTAAATTTTTTTTTTTTTCAACGTTTATTTATTTTTGGGACAGAGAGAGACAGAGCATGAACGGGGGAGGGGCAGAGAGAGAGGGAGACACAGAATCGGAAACAGGCTCCAGGCTCCGAGCCATCAGCCCAGAGCCCGACGCGGGGCTCGAACTCACGGACCGCGAGATCGTGACCTGGCTGAAGTCGGACGCTTAACCGACTGCGCCACCCAGGCGCCCCAGAGCCACTGGTTTTAGAGATGAGTTGATTCAAGAGCCAGTTAGGGCTTAGTACAGGCAGAATTTTGCTGATTGGTTGGGTATTAGAATAAAAGAGTCCCGGGGTGCCAGGGTGGTTCTGTCTCTGCCCCACCCCTGCTCGCACGCACGCCTGATCTCATTCTCTCTCTCTCTCTCTCTCTCTCAAAATAAAGAAGTAAATAAGTAAGTAAGTAAATAAATAAATACTTAAAAGAATAAGTAAGAGTCTGGGCATCTTCTACATTTCCGCTGTGGATGAATGGTCGAACGGGGGATGCAGTTCACCCATGAGAGGGAACGAAGAGGAGCATGATTTGGAGGCGTGATGGTGTGTTCCAGATGTGCTGAGTTTGGGGGTGACCGTGGGATGCCCAAATCGGAATGTCCAGTGGGCATTCAAGTCTGGAGCTTGAGAAGAAATCTGGGGCAGAGAGATTTTGGAGCAGCACCCTGTCGTTGAAATCGCTGGAGTGCACGAGGTTGGCCAAGGAGCACACATCTTAGGGAATGATACCGTGAGCCTGTGCAAGCCACACTTCCGCCTTAGTGCCCCGCGTGCTGTGGCTGTTCCATAAACCTTTGGTGAAAACGGCAAAATACTGATTGCCTCACGGAGATCAACTGGTTTCTCATTTTGGCTCCATAGAAATGACAGAACATTTTTGCAGGAGGATAAAGAGGGTATGGTCTGTGGTTATGAGAGATATTAAGCACTGTTTACATACAGGGAGCTGAGGGAATTTGTGAATGAGTTTCAGAGAGCCCACGGAGACTTGAAATTATATGCAGAAGGGGGGGAAGGAGCCATAACTTTGATCAGATTCTCAAAGAGACATGAAAACTATTGACTGAATGCCTGTGATCCTGGAGGCAAGTGGAGGGAACAAAGATCGCATCGGAATAACTCAGAAAGCCAGACAAATCACCTAGACAATGAGGGATCCCAGTTCCTGTGGGCTACGCTTCGCCCTGTGCCAGTGTTGTATAATATCGGAGGAATTTGGGGGTCAGGAGTTTCATAGTGTGGCTTGGCAGAATCAAAGGCCAAGATATGATGAGTTCTAGATGTGGATAATCTTCGAAGGACAAGGAATATAGGGAGGATTAAGGGTAATTTCCAAAATCTGGCCACTTCCTCCGCCAGAATATTCCCTCTCCTGTTTACTGCAGATAATGAGACGAGGAAGGCACTGTTGAGAATATTTAACAAAACATTCCTAGTTACTTGACGTAGGAGTAACATTTTTGTTTTCCTCTTCGGTATACTTTATTTGTCAGAGAAGTTTGAGGTTCGCAGCCCATGGGAGAGGAGGATCTGGAGATTTTTCATTTTCCCCCCGCCCCTGCCCCGCCACCCTCAGAGCCTCCCTTGTTACCCGCATTCCCTACCAGAGTGGCCCAGTTGTTACAGCCGAGGAACGTACGTGACGCATCATTATCACCCAGAGGCCAGAGTTCACGCTAAGGTTCACTCTTGGTGTTGCGCATTCTTTGGGTTTGACAAACGCGTCATGACACGGATCCACGATTAACGTATCAGACAGCATCGTTTCACGGCCCTGAAAATCCTCTGCGCTCCACACATTCATACCTCCCTCCCTACTCACCCTTGGCCATTGCTGATTTTTTTTCTTTTTTGCTGTCTCCATTTTGCTGCCCTTTCCAGAGCGTGATATAGTTGGAATCATACAGTATGTAGCCTTTTTAGACTGACTTCTTTGTCTTAGTAGAATGCATTTAAGGTTCCTGCCTGTCCTTTCGCCAGTTGATAGCTCATTGCTCTCTAGCACTGATAATATCCATTTGCCTGGATGGACCACAATGTATTCAGTCACTTAGCTGCTGCAGGACGTCTTGGCCGCTTCCGCGTTTGGGCAATGAGGAGTAAAGCTGCCGTAGGGGCACCTGGGTGGCTCAGTCGGTTAAGCGTCTGACTCTTGGTTTCAGCTCAGGGCATGAGCTCATGGTTCGTGGGATTGAGCCCCGAGTCAGGCTCTGACGGTGCAGAGCCTGCTTGGGATTCTCTCTCTCTCTCTCTGTCTCAAAATAAATAAACATTTTTTTTAAAGCTGCTATAAACATTCACGTGTAGGTTTTGTGCAGACGTAAGTTTTCAACTCCCTTGGGTCAATACCATGGAATGTGATTCTGGATCATGTGGTAAGAGTACGTTTGGTTTTCTAAGAAGCCTCCAAACTGTCTTCCCGAGTGACAGTGGCCTTTTGCATTCCCACCAGCAGCGATTGATGGTTCCTGTTGTTCCACACCCTTGCCGGCCTCTCGTGCTGTCAGCGTTCTGCATTTTGGCCATCCTGACAGGTGTGAAGTGGTATCTCGTTTTAATTTTCCTTTCCTTGCTGTCATGTGATGGGGAGCATCTTTCTACATGCTTGTTTTCCGCCTGTGTATCTTCTTGGGAGAGCGGCATTTTTAACGAGAGGGTAAATGGCAAGTTTTCGCTGAGACGTGAAAGCACAGTAGATACAACACAGCAGGGACCCCAGGCCAAATGCAGATCTGTTCGTGGCATTTCAAAAACCAGCTTTGTAGTCCTTGGATTGCTCGCTGCGTAGAGGCTAGAAAGGGTTGGATTATTGAAGAGGAAAAGAGATGATAAAAGTGACTGTCTTTAGAGAGAGCTCTTGGTGATGTGAGGGCCCCCTTCCCCGGCCGTAGGGGATGGGAGGGATGCCTGCCCTTCCCCTCAAGGCCACTGACAGGGGTTCATCCTGACTACTGGCGGTGCTCCCTGAAGTGGGAGGAGTGACAGAGCTATGGGGTTTTGCTCTTGCCCGAAAAATCTTCCTGGCTGGCTACTTCAGGGCACAGAGCAAAAGGAGTTTATAGGAAGAAAAATGCGTGAGTATCGCCCAAGGACACGAAGCGAGCTAAGGGCCAGATGGTCTTAGATGCCGTTAAATAGGTTCTGCTGGGGTTTGCTAACTGTCAGCAGAGGAAAGCCGGCAGTGGAGGGGGGGGGTATTGGACCTCGGGTTGCCGAGGGAGCAAGTGGCCAGCTAGAGAAAAGTGCCTCCTTGATATCAAGGGAACTGCCACGAGAGGGACTGAGACACGGTGAGGAGGGGTAACCCCTAGACTCCAGAAAAATGCCGTAAATATTAGCCAGACCCAAGTTCTGTGCAGGTCAAGTAAGATTTCTTCTTCTCGTCTTGTTTCTCCTCCCCCTAGGACTCTGTTTGCTGAGTTTTTATCCAGAAGCCGGGGAGGAGTTCCCCCCCTTTGGATATACCCTAATGGGGTAGAGGAGGACTAAAAGAAATTATGCTTTGTGAGTCCTGCTCATTCTTCGTGCCCGTTATGCATTAAAGGGGGGACACAATGAGAAAAACAGTTTGAAGTTTGTAACAATCGGCAGGAAAAAATTCTTGATCCTGTTTATTTCTGAGAACATGCCTTTCTTTTAGAAGGAGCTTATATCGCAAGGAATACTCTACTATTCTTCATCAGCTAATAAACGAGAAGAAATAGCCCCGATTGTGCTTTTCAGTGGGTTTGTTCTGCTCAGAAAACTCAAACGAAGACTGGTGTCTTCAGGGGGTCAACCAAAGATGCCAGAACCCACTCTTGTGTGTTCCAAGGCATAATTACATTGATAGGAGTGGGGGGGGAGGAGGAATAATTGGTTTGTGCTAAATCACAGGACAGAAATCAACAGATTCAACTTGACGCCGAAAGTCAAGTTTTCAAATTACTGGCATTCACGAGCTCAGAATATTAATGGCAAATGTGCTTAGGGAACCTGATACTCTCTCTTCTATGCGTCCTGGCATAGCCCAGTATTTAAATCTACTTAAATGCATCTACTCTATGAGAGGCCCCACACAGGCCAGTGTGCACTTGGAGGGGCCGGCGGGGAGCAGTGGGTCAGTGACATCGTCTTGGTATGATTGCAGCTAAAATGTGGGGGAAATCATTTTGTTTGCTTCCTTGTGGGTTTACACAAACTCAGAAAGCCTGTTGGGGTAATTCTTCCGTTCAGATGTAGAGACAGCGTCTATTAGAGGAGCCGGTAAAAAAAAGAAAATGTCGATGGAGAAGAAAATGAAAATGTATTCTTATGAGTGGTAGACAGAAGAAAAAATTCTCGAGGATAAACAGAAGGAAAAAGCGCACACACTTTTTATTAGCGTACAGGACTAAAATGATTTGCAGATGTTCGGCTGAGCGTTGCACATAAAACATACTTATATACCTGGGCTTTTTTTCCCCCTCACTTATTTTAATAGCTGAAGCATCTTTCTCTTGCGAACAGTTTATTCTAATGGCAATAAAAATGCAACAGCCCGACCTCATCATGCCCGATGGCGAAAGGCTTCTGTGGCGCCTTAGCTTGCTTTGTAGGGTTGAGCTCTGGTGGCTGATGGCAGTCATGTCTCACCAGGCACTTGGATGAATGAGGTTGTAAATAGGGAGCCACAGGAAAATAGCACAGCTTTTCAAATGGGACTCAGCTCTCGAGTTTCTCCTCACCCACCCCCACCCATGAAGTCCAGAGCAAGGATGTCGGGCCATCTTGGATTTCACAGAAGCCTTCCTTAAACTGAGTGATTCCTGCCAGTCCACACAGTGTTTCGTTGTTTCCCGGCTACCTCTTTTTTTTTAAATTTTTTTTTCAACGTTTATTTATTTTTGGGACAGAGGGAGACAGAGCATGAACGGGGGAGGGGCAGAGAGAGAGCGAGACACAGAATCGGAAACAGGCTCCAGGCTCCGAGCCATCAGCCCAGAGCCCGACGCGGGGCTCGAACTCACGGACCGCGAGATCGTGACCTGGCTGAAGTCGGACGCTTAACCGACTGCGCCACCCAGGCGCCCCCGGCTACCTCTTTTTCAGGTGGCTGTGGGTCATCTGTGAGTTTACCATTTGGGCTGCCATATTTTATCTTCGATAAAAGCTTCTGTTGATGAGGGAGACAGACGGGGGAGGCTTGGTATCCTGGAAGAGAGTTCGTTGGACAGTCGGTGATGTTTTATGAGGGTGTGGGCAGACGTTCCCCTGCTGGTTCATCCCCCTGTCGTGGTGCCTTCCTGAGAGGAGGTCATCTTTCCAACATACCTCTCCTAGGCTTTCTTTTGCAAGTCAAAGAATGCTATGTAAATAATATTGTGATTACTTTATAAAACACTGGCATTCTGCATGTAACTCAAAGTTATTCTTTTTTGAGTTTTTTTTTTTTTTAATAATTAACACGGTTCCTAATGAGGATCCTTCATTATACTCTCTTTAGGAGTTTTCAATAAATACAAACTCGAACTCACAAACTGTGAGATCATGACCTGAGCTGAAAACCAAGAGTCGGACGCTTAATCGACTGAGCCACCTGGGCGCCCCTTTTATCCATTTTTTAAAAACGTTTTTTATTTATTTTTGAGAGAGAGAATGAGAGAGAGAATGAGTGGGGGGGGGGGCAGAGAGAGAAAGACACACACACACACACACACACACACACAGAATCCCAAGCAGGCTCCACGCTGACGGCAGTGAGCCCGGTGTGGGGCTTAAACCCATGAGCCCTGAGATCCTGACCTGAGATGAAGTTAGACTCTCAACTGACTGAGACACCCAGGTACCCCTGATTATCCATTTTTTCCCCCAGACTAATATGCAAATAAAGCACCCTACTGGGTTTAACAGTGGTCACTGGAATAGACTATGGAAGAACCACTTTGGGGGAGATGAAAAGTCTTGAATCGAGCACTTTGCCTTAATTGACAGGAGTGATAGCATTAAAGAACTCATGAATCAGGGTCAGAGTTAACTTTCTCTTTTGCCTTCCAAACAAACATTTGTTCAACTGAAGGAACCCTTTTAAAAATAAAATGCCTAAAGTACATTTCGCTGATTGGCTCTCTAGTCCTTTTGTAGGGCAATTTGTTCCTGGCAATCAAAATTTTAAATTTGCTTTTAAATCTTTTACAGGGCCTTCTTACTTCTTGGCATCTGACCTTTAGGAAGACTTATTTGTTTGTTTCAACTGTATGGGACTAAGTCCCAATGTTTCCGCCTAGATTAAAAGTAAAACTCTCACCTCCCAAGGGGAAGTCTCCTGCCTACCTTTCTGATCCCCTATTCTTCCACCTGCTTCAAGGGAGACCAGCCAAGCCCTTAGCAGCTCTCCCATGTTCCGGGTATAATGATGTTCAGTGGTAGGAGAAAAAGAAAGAAGGTAAAATGTACCTTCCCTAGGGTTCATCGAGTTGTAAGATTTTTCTCTCATTTACTCTCTTTTCTTTCTCCCTGCATGTGTGTATGTGTGTGTTGGAGCCCGTTCGCTCATGTGCCCACGTGAAAATATGAACCTGCGTATACTGTATATTTTTTTGGCTGAATTTTTTACAAATACGGTGCAGATATAATGACCCCGCTCTCCCACATGAATCTCTTGGGAATAAAGACATTCTCTTACATAGTCACAATGCCAGTATCCCATCCAATACTGTTTGTCTTCAGATATAGAGGTTTTTTCTTTTCTTTTCCATTTTCTTATGCATTCAATTGTGTTTTTGGACATGGAACATAGTTACGAGGTTCCAAAGTTAGAACTGTGGGTATTAAAGGTGCAGTCAGGGAAGCGTCGACCCCTTCCCCATCTCCTTATCCCCTCCTCCTGTTCTTACTCATCCCTGTAGGAAGCTATTTTCATTCCTTTCTAGTTTACCCGTCCTCTGTTTCTTGTTGTAGAGGTAAGTTTGTGAGTGTGGATTTCCTTTCTCCTTCTTACTTACACTAAGGACAGCATGCTGTGTATACTCTTTGCGATGGAGCTTTCTTTCTCTTGCCTTCTTTTTAATGTTTTGTTTAATAATATATGCTGGCTATGACTCCCTGTAAGTTCTGAGAATCTTTCTCTCTAAATGAGGACTCCTTCGTTGACAGATAGAACTCTTTAGGAAGTAGGATAATTGATGGGGCACCTGGGTGGTTCAGTTGGTTAAGTGTCCGACTCCTGGTTTCGGCTCAGGTCGTGATCTCACGGTTCCTGGGATCGAACCCCGCTGGCAGTGCAGGGCCTGCTGGGGATTCTCTCTCTCCTCTCTCTCTGCCCCTCCCCCCACTCCCGCTCCCGCTCAAAGTTCATAAACAAACTTTAAAAAAATTCTATCTTCAGTTAATATGTAGCACTCTGATTCCTTATGTGTTTTCAAATAATTCTCGTGCAGATTTTTTCATTTGCTTTTCATAAAACTCTATGGCGTCAAGTGTGAGTGTCCGTACATTTTTTTGATGAGCCCATTTTATGTGATTAACACGTGGAGGTCCAGAGGCGTGGGAGACTTTTTTGCCATCACCCATTAGACTTTGCTATGAACGTCCTTCGTTAGCTTTGTAATGACAGGTTATTTCTAGTCACAGTTCTAGCACATTCCATAATTTAATATTTTCTCAATATAATTACTGTAATTATTTACTCGGGGACATATGCTCATGTATTCCCTACACTTAGACCTAGAGTTATCATTCTTTTAGAGTAGTTTCAACATTTGCAAAGAGCCAGAAGTTCCAAACTCCTGATTTTTTATTTCCTAAATCGTCAGTGACCTTTTGTGACAGTGGTAGACGTGAAACAGAGAGATCAACTTCAGAATCTGTCAGACCTTGTGCCTATCTTGATGGAGACAAACCTAAAATGTTCCAAATCGCAAATTCCTTTTCTGCTTCTTAACCATGAGATACACTAAAATATGAACAGGGATTACTCTGTTTTATGGTAATGTCCCCATGATTTTTATGCTCCTTTGTGCAAACAGAAACGGTGATTTGCTTTCGGGATACAGAAGAACTGGTCTCCTGAGCTAGAACAGGTTGGGGCCTCAGCTTGGTGAGTGGGGTTGATCTACCAGATGCCGGATGCCCTTTTCATGCTGAAGAAAGATTTGAGGTTCCTGAGCAAGAGAAAGTCTAAATATAAGTTTAATGGATGGGGAGTTGGCGGTGGAAGAGAGTCATTTTCTTCCAGTGTTTCCAAAAGGAAATCAGCAACCAACCCCAATTTAGTCCAACAACCGTTTATATGGTTTTTAATATATAACAGGCTTCGAGCTAGGCATCGGGGACAAACTGGTGGATGAAGCACATTCTCTCCTTGTAAGACTAGTCTACCAAGGGCAACATTATTCACTCAGGTCTGTGTCTTCATG
Organism: Lynx canadensis; assembly: GCF_007474595.2. Classification (NCBI taxonomy): domain Eukaryota; kingdom Metazoa; phylum Chordata; class Mammalia; order Carnivora; family Felidae; genus Lynx; species Lynx canadensis. The sequence goes on along the minus strand of NC_044303.2, from coordinate 227,582,310 downwards.
AAACTGGAAACATGCAGGGGGAAAGCACTGGTGGGTCAGTGGGCATTTGACCAGCAGGGTCTAGTTATCAGTCCCAGGCACGGAAGGGTAATAGACGAAGCAGGGTTAAGCTCAGTGAGAAGGGCTGTTGTGTAGTGACGACCATTGGACCACTGAGCCGGAGATGGGATATCTGTTTCTTTTAAAGTCTTCCAACTGTTTTGAAATGGTTCTCAAAATCAAATAGGCCCAGGACATAAATGCACTGGGTTGGCCAGATTTGCATTTGCTGCGTCCTCTGTCAGCAATTAGACTGCCCTTGCTTACTCATCCATACTTGCCGCCTATTTTAGTAGGTCAAGGGAATCCCAAATGAGCACTCACCAGAAATACACTTAAGTGGGTCTATGTGACAGTCAGAGTGTCCTTTTAAGAATTAATCATTTCATAAGCCACTTTTGACAATTACTGTTTTTCGTTGTCTGGTTGGATACTGCAGTTGCTCCTAGCATGTCGTTAAGACATCCGATAATGCCAGCTCAGACGTTTTTTGGTGTAACATCTGCAACACACACACACACACACACCCCATCCCTCCGCACATACCTTAAATGCCACCAAAAAATAGAAAAGAAAGAAAGATACATTCTATTACTTTAAGTTTTGGACCTAGGCTTATGTTTATGATTAATTTCAAAGTAGGCTATGGATACATAATTTGCTTGTGGGTAGGGAAATTAAACAGCCCCACTGGGGGTTATGTCTAGTCTTGGAACATTCCTTGTGTCTCTTTATTGCTTAAGAGCACAGCATAGTGTCCTGTTAATTACTCAGCAGTTTGCCTTTCTATGTGCAGCATGCGAACTTCACCTTCCTGAGCCCTCATTCGTTTTAGCCCATCTTATTTCTCATTTGTTAAATTTTCGGTTCGAGGTGCCAGTATATATCTCCTTTAGTGTTCCAAGGTAAAATCTACCAACGCCTGACTCTGAAGGATTATTGAGATTTTCTTTATACAGAGGAGGAAAGAAAAAGATCTTCCCGGAGACACAGCCCCCCTGCACGCTGGATACCTTTTGTAGGCAGAGATGGGTTGTCCCCACCCTACTGTTTCTGATCCATGGGAATACCTTTAGAACAATGAGGAAAACAAATTTACTCCTCCTTATCCTATCCTCTCCGCTCACACTGCTTCCGTATTTCCTATCACATACGCCATCGTCATCCTGGTTCAGGCACCAATCCTATTGCTAGGTCAGTGCACAAACCTTTCTTGAGAGCGGGCCCTGTGCCGGATACTTTACTAGCCCTTCGTTTCCTAACTTAGCATTATCTTATGAGTGATCTAATGCTTTACTGGCAGATATCAGTTCGTAATTTAGAAAGGGGAATTAGGAGCAATGGAGCCTGAGACTGGATGCCGCAGTAGCTGGGAATCAGCACGAACAAGATCCAAGGCCCCTCCTCGATACCATACTCTAGCAACAGCCTTGCCCACCAATCAGGTTGGCAAAAGAGCTTCAGCCCAGTGTGCCTTTTTTATTTATGTTACCATCTCTGGTTTTTCTCTGGGGTTATCGCCTCATTCATGGTGAGGGTTGCAGGCTCAGTTTTAATTCACCAGCCTTTGAAACTCACACACAAATGGCAGATTAAATCGAACAATAGCACTTTGGAAGGGCAACCGTCTATTTTCATATGGATTGCCATGTTCTTCAACTGAATGTGACTATATTTTTGCTGCTTTCAATTTTTAATGATTCTGATGATTCTACCCTCAATGTTCCCCTTTATTTACTACTGAGATCATTTATTGATTCCTCACCGACATTTAGTACATATTTATTGAATGGTTGCATCTGGTATCATGATAGACACTCTAGGGATAAAATAGATACTGTTCTTAATATGTTTGGGGTCTGGTTGTGAAGGCAGAACTTACGTGTCTTACAGTCACGAAATACATAGAAAAAAGTGGCCGGCAGGGTGTACTGGTTATCAGTATAATGGCAATTCCAAGAAGGGAAAGACCGTGACGGCTGTGGGAACTGGAGGGATCGTGCAGAGTGGAAGGAGTTGAGCTGATTCGTGGATGTTGGGTAGAGTTTATACCTGCTGTGTCCACCACTGCCCAGCATGGTAGCTACTGGCCAGAATGTGGCTGCAAAGCACTGAAGTATCACTCGTTTGTATCAAGACCTGCTGTAAGCGTGAAATACACACTGGATTTTGGACAATCTGGTGTAAGGAAATTTCAGTATGTCCTCAATATTTTATAGGGATTACTGTTGACATCATAAAACTGGATATATTGCACGAAATGAACTATGCTCAATCTTTAATTTTACCTTTTTTGACTTTTTAAAATATGGCTTCCAGAATGTTTGTTTGTCTGTTTATTTATTGATTTATTTTGAGACCGCATGGGCATGAGAAGGGGAGGGGCAGAGGGAGAGGGAGAGAGAGAATCCTGAGCAGGCTCCAAGCTGTCAGCACAGAGCCTGTTGTCTAGAGGCTCGTCGAGGGGCTCGATCTCACCAACCATGGGATCATGACCTGAGCCAAGATCAAGAGTAAGGCATTTAATCGACTGAGCCACCCAGGCACCCCTAGAACATTTGGAATTACATATAAGGCTCACAGGTTTGGCCTGCATTGTCTTTCTCTTGGAGCCACGCGTACATCAGATAGTAGGACTCATTGCAAATTGGGTGGGGTGGAGGGGCAGGGAAGGAGGAGGCAGTGGACAGGGTCCTGTGGCCTGACGTGGCCGTGAATCAAGTTGAAAGCCAGAGGAAAGAAGCTTTTTGAACACATTGTAGTTGGCACCCCAAGCTTGTTGGGAGAGTGGGAAATCCAGGTGGACATTCCCCGGGGGCATGCTCTAGCAGAATGGGTGTGCCTTTGACTTGGAGGAGAGGTTTGGATCAGAGATCTGGATTTGAGAGATGTCATTTTGCACTTAAAATTCCAGAAGGTACCCGGGGTTGTCAGATAGCGGAGGTACCTTGATGTGAACCCCGAGGGCTTGGTTTATGAGCTCCTTCCCAGACACCTTGCCTCTGCTATCCTGTGACTCCTGTTGAACTTGTGATGTTTGCACCCGGGAGTTGCATGTGTAAAGAAAACGAAGAAAACAGATTACCCCTTGGGAAATATTCCCCCTTCATGTTAGCCCTTAAAGATTGGCTGGGACTAAGCTGATGTTTGGGGAGGAAGCTGACAGCTTCGCGCAGAGGGTGTGAAGGGCGGAAATCCGTGAGAAATGACTGAAGGACTGGCAGGCTGCAGCAACGTGGGGAGTGTCCATTTGCAGGTGTCTCAGGCGCTTCCCAGGTTAAGATCTGAAAGCAGCGCCTGTTCTCAGGGGGAGGGTAGGGGGAGACCCAAGAAAGAGGCAGCCGCTCCAGGTTGGTAAGTGGCAGTTTTAATCACCAAAAGCAACTTGCGTATGAGGCTTGTCTTGGGTGGCAGCAAGGAGAATGAATCTCCGCACTCGTCCCCCAAATCTTACAAGTTTATAAAGAGGCCCTAACTGGGCCCAGTCATGTGTACCGAGCAGGTGTTTTCAGTCCCACACACCATCTCAAGGCTGTGTCCTTGGAGCAGCTTCTGGGAGTGAAACAGGCAAGTGGAACCCACCCACATTCCAAGGTCAGCGGAGGAGACGAAGAGCTGCTGAGTGCCTGGGTCCAGCTCACAGATCAGTCGACGGTCATGTCTTTTTGATGACCTTCCCCAGCAGAGGTATGAAATCAGGTCACGTGAGGGGGTTCTCTGTGCTGGGCTGCCTAGAGCTACAGGAGGATGGATGTGGGGTGCTCCCGGCAAGGAAATCAGAGTGACGGACACTGACAAATTGGGAAAGATCCCAGCCTGGCATTTTAGTTTCCTGTTTACCCATGCAAGGGTGGTAGGGCTTCTTTGTGCTAATTCACTCATAGACTGTCTTATGAGGCAGCCTACTATTTCATTCATTGATATATTATTAGCTTATAATTTAGAAAGGAAGATTAGGAGGAGTAACAGCGTAATGAGACTGAATGCCCCCTGGAGTTAATGAACTTGTTTGAAGGGTAAAACCAGGAACATTTTGAACAATGCTGCTTTATTAGAAAGCAGAAAGTCTCCAAAGGTGAGCACCTTTGAAAGGCAAAACTCATTTTGATGTTTGTGTTCAGGAATATACATTAAAAATTAATCCTAATTACTTCATTGACTTACCTCGCTAACAAGATTAAAAGTGATAATAGCCAACATTCATCAAACTGGGCTTATAGGTGCTAGTGGGGAAGAGTGCCCTCTGACTGCCTGTGTTGGCACGTAGGTGGGCATTTTGCTTACCTTCTCTGTTCCTCAATCTCCTCACCTATAAAATGGGTATAAGAACTGTTCCTACCTTGTACAATTTTGTTTTGGTCACTAAATGTTGAATACATAGGAAACACATAGCACATAGAGTAATTTCAAGGACATAGGAGGAGTTTGACAAGTATAAGTCACTAGTTTGTGGAATGCTTAGAGTTTTCTTCTGGGCCTCTTATAAAGAGGAGAAAATTACGTGTTGGACAAGTGAAGTCAGGAGGTGGCAGGTAAGTCATATAACCATTATGTAGCCCAAGCTTAGCCCAAATCTCAAGCTTGTGCTAAACCACCTGAGTCAGAAAACAACATGGGGGCCAAATCCTGACTGCTGCCTGCCTTTGCAAGGCCCTGGGGCTAACGATGGTTTTTATCGGATGGATTCTGTTGAGTGAAAGATAGAAAATTTGAACTCAAACCAAATTATGCCCACCCTCCCCCAAATATTTCCAAATTCTCATTAGCAGACTTGCATTCCATAGATGTTAGCATTCAGTTCTTACTGTATTTTGGATTTCACGTATAGAAGACGCAGAAATGTATTTTCTCTCTTGCTTTTCTAAGTATCTACATAAAAACCTTAATTTTGACACCCGACCTGCAAATGCATTGTAAAGACTCCCTTCTGGCCCTTTCCAGAAAGGGTTTGTGTCTGTCTCCGTCTCTGTTAGCCGCTGGGGTGGTCTGTGTGAGAAAGTTCCGAAAACCGGAGAACTGGTCATCACAAATAGGGTGCAGGGGACAGGAGCTGGGTGGCGTAGGAGGGTGAAGGAGGACACTTCCAGAAGCAGGCTGTGAATAGTCACGGGGCCGCTGCATGGAAGGTGCCCACAGAGATTTGGGCAGGACCCTGTGCCCCGTAGGAGCTTTTGAGCAAAGGCCGAGGAGGGAGTGTTTCTGAAGATGGCTTGTCTTAGGGAAGGAACATTGGCGAAATTTGTCGAAATAGAAACATTCTCCCAGATTACACTTTTCTTTCCACCTCTCAGGGGTGCTCTAAATAAAAAATGTCCTCAAAAGATGTAAGCCTAGAAGCTTGGCAAGACTTTTCAAAAGCAACTTGAAGTATTTTTATTTTCCCTTGAAGGAGGCTTGGAAAACTCATTTACATCGCTAAGCCGTCGGGAGATAGCCTGGGATAAAACCCTGTCCCAAATGGCTTCTGGGACGCATTTAATGGTCTCTGGTAGTTGACATGGTGCTGGAGGTGGCACGGAGCCCGTGGCGATCTGGATTTTGCCAAATAAAAACAGACCAAAGAGATGGAACCCTAGAGTGTGCTGTCGAGGCCTGCCAGGAGGTGTGGAGGCTACGTCAGCCTCGTTGCACAGAAGCAAGATGTGACCACAGACCTTGAATAACCTCCTGCCCAAGCTGGTGAGTGGCCCAGACGAGGGCCCGGGGCTTCCTGCAATGTTCCTTGTTGACTTTGCCGTCAGGCCTCTTGAAACCTTTTTGTTTCCGAAACTTCTGAGCACGTAAAGCAAGTTCGGATCCCTTTGTCGAGACCCGGATTCTCCTCAACTCTTCTTGGAGAATGCCCCGCCCTCCGTCCCGGGGACTGCCCCCAGGTCATGAGACCCCCGTCACCTGTCACCTTCCGCTTCACCTGGATCCTGACTCGAGGGGCGCCCCCCCCCCATTTCTGCCCCCCCCCCCCCCGAGCAGCTGAATCAGTTCAAGACTTAAACAGTAGCATACGAGCAAATGTTAAAATTGAAATCTGGGCTTTTGGCCATACAAAACAGGGTGGGAGTTATTATTTTCTGCCAATTTTGAGTAAAATGAACATCCACTTTTTTGGATTGGGAGAATGAGGCAGAAAACCTCTTCCTAGGAAGCCCCGGCCTTTCATCTCCCCGTGTTTGTGTGGTAGTCAACACTGCCACAGAATTGTCACGTTTCAGCAGGACAAAGGCTTGATTAGAGAAAACACTGCTGGCATAGGCTTTGGTCCATTAGTTTGTGTTCATTTGCATGTCCCTTGCTTTCTCGGAACGTGTGCCTGACCCGGGAGCATCTGTGTTTCCATGGAACCCTTTTCTTTAGCTGTTAGGCACCGACATTTGAATAGCTTCCTTTGCAAGGCAGAAAGCCCCCCGTGCCCTGCGAGCCTCTCTCGACAAAGCAGGGGAACAGAGCCTTGTTTCTGCATAATTATACAACTGGTAGTAACACTAGGGGTCTGTCCTGTATGCTTTATATGGGATATTATCAAGAACAAGAATTTTACTCTCTTGAACTTGGAAGGGGTTTTAGCAAGCGCGAGAGTAGTTAACCGTTGCCCCGAACGGTTAACCGATGGCTCAGTATCATGCTGTGCCGTAGTGACAAGAGCGGAGACTGATGCTCCGGCTGGGCTTTCTCTTGATCGTTCTCCAGTGACTAAAACAATTTTGCCTTTTTTTCTTTTTTGTTTTTTGTTTTTGGATATGGGATAAACCGTTGGCAATTAAAACAGGTATCAAGGATGTCTCTGAAGAAATTCGTTTTGTGCCTATTTGTTACTTTTCTGGATTGGGAGGTGGGGCTGTATTTTTATGTGTGTATGTGTGTATGTCTGTGTGTGCGAATGCAGCACTTAGAATATTTTTAGTGTTTATTTAGTTTTGAGAGAGAGAGAGAGAAGAAGGAAGGGACAGAGACAGAAGATCCGAAGCGTGCTCTACGCGGACAGCGGAGAGCCCGGTGTGGGGCTTGAACTCACAAACTGTGAGCTGATGACCAGAGCCGAAGTCGGACGCTTAACCGACTGAGCCACCCAGGCGCCCCTGAATGCGGTACTTTTGACGTCTGCTGTGGCCACAGGCTGGTGCTGGAAGAAGCGTGGAAATCAGTTGCACCCCAGGCTTCTCTCTCCAGCGGATGTCCGTGTGTCTTTTGCTCCAAAGACGCTTGTCTGTTCCTGTTTCTTTAGTATTCATTTCATCCCCCTATCGTCTTACCTATTTCAAGGAATCCCTTCTTTTTGAAGGAATTTATAGACATGAAATAACAAAAGGGGAGAAGGGCTCGTTGCTTCCATCTGTTGGAAGCCTTCCACTTGTCAATTACTACAATATATGGATTGTCAGGTTCCATGCTCACAAAAATCCACGAGCCGCTCATAAGGGTAATTACCTTTTTGCGGGGGGGGGGGGGGCACAGTGCCCCGGGACCTGTGTCATCCTGTAGGTTTCATTTATTTATCCAGTTTAATTCCATCAGTCGTCATGTCATTTGATGGACCTTCTTGGCCGCTTCCTCCTGTCCTGGTACAAAGACTTTCCTCCTCGGCTCACGACACAGCAGTCTCCTGGTCTTGCCCCTGTCTCCCCTGTGGCCCATCCCCCTCTGTGACAGTCACTACCCCCAGTCCGCCTCCGGGCCCTCTCCTTTCCCCATGCCATCATCTCTCCCTGGGCAGACTCACGTCTTCCATTAAGAACCACGGGTTAGTTTCATTGACTTGCACGTTTGTCTCTCTGGTCCAGACCTTCCCACCAGTTGCCACACTCCTGGACTCAGCGGACTGCCGAGATGAAATGTCAGTCTCATCTTGGCTGTTTCAAAGACACCTCACTTCAGAACACCCTAAGTCACACTCAGGATTTTTGCCTCTGTCTCTGGTCCTCTGGCCCGGACCGCTGAAGCAGTCTCCTACCTGCTGCACCCACACCACCCCTGCCTCCGCCAGTACGTCCTCCACTCTGTGGCCAGCGTGTTATTTTCAAAGGCCGATGTGACCTAACATCTCTCTGCTGAAGAGCAACCATCCATCTTGGAATAAGTATCTTAGAATAATCATCAAAATACTCACCGTGGTGCCCGCAGCCCCTGGCGTTTGGATCCCAGCCCCTTTTCCAGCTTTATCTGGTTTCAGTTTCCCTTCTCCCTACAGCGCCCCCTGCTACCCCCACTTGGCTGTTTTCGGCCACATTTGCATGCTCCTGCTCTCCCCAGAGTCTAAGCTCTTTGCCTGGAGTCCCTCTCTCTTCACTCCTTGCCTTGTTGCTCTCTTAGATTCTCCCTGGCTTCCTCTTAAGCCAGCCTCCCTCGCATATGTTTTCATTGTATGATGTCCTCCCTCTCTTGGAGCGCTTACCCCCCTTGGAATTTTACGTTTGTTCTTCTGATCGATTTATCCATTAAAGCTTATGTCTTCTACTCTACTGTAAACTCCACAAAGGTAGGATGGCTTCTGGAATTCCTAACCATTCGTTTCTCCACTACCTAGCTAGTGCTTGGCAAACAACAGACTCTTGATAAATAGAGGACAAATGAATACATTTCCAGTTTACAGATGAGGAAACTGAGGGTCGTAGAGGTTAATTGAGAACTTACTCAAGTGTCTTAGGTATGCATTGTTGAGTTGTAAATCCCAGAGTTCCCCACAAATTAGGCAAAGCAAAGGGGGCAAAAAGATAGAAGGTAATTATGCAGAATACAAGCGCAGGGCTTGAGCCGAGAAGAGAGACTTATCAGGCTCTGTCTTTCCCTTAGCACATGGGATTCTCATCCTTGCTCCTCTCTGTTCCTCTTCCCTCTTCAGCCCCCATTATCATCCACATCCAAGGTCTGGGGCCACTGAACAACAGACTCACAGGGAAAAACAGGGGGACGTCACATTCTCAGGCTCCTGGGGAAGAAGTCAAACTGTCGGGTCTTGCCTCTGAATCATCTCTGCCTGTTAGGTGTCCATCGCAGACCCTCTGTGCTCTGGGTGGGCCAGCGCCACCTGGTCCCATCCTGAGCATGGGTTGGAAGAGAGATGGGTGGGTGCGGGCGCCCCTGCAAAGCATCTTCCACCCCACGGTGGCAGAGTTGAAATGCGGGCTCTACAGCCTTGGGATCGTGCTACTCTGCATGTTCTTCCAACGTAAGCAGATCTCTGTCTGATTCATCTGTGACCTTTTACGTCCTCAGTAACACTTGCGCTTGGATATATATGGTGGTCCTGTCTACCGGTTGTGAGTGCTCCGTGTCTACCAGGCATCGCCAATGCATTTAAAAACTTCCTCTCATTCAACTTCTAACAGCCCCAAGAGGGGGTGGGTACTGTTCGTATAACCCTTTTGTTGGGCCAGAAGATGGGTCATAAGACAAGTTAGGTAATTGGATATGAGCCATGGCACTCAAAATCTTGAGCTTGCGAATGGAATCTTACATGCGCTGCCCTTGGAGAGTATGTGTACTTGAGATGTGCTTGGCGGGCCAGCAGTGTCACCCTCACCCAGAGCTTTGATAGAAATGTGGACGCTCAGGCCCCATCCCGGAAGGAGAGGATCCAATTGGCACGTGCCCAGCTGCCCAGCTGATCTGTGGCATATTCAGGTGGAAGGGCACCGGTTTAAAATTCCTGCGACCTGATTTTCATTTTGCTCTGAGTAAGACTTCCGCCATGGGAGGTGGTCGACGTCACATATTTCCCGCTTTGCCCATCTGTAGAACAGTGACATTTCTACAGGGTAGGTCCATGAACAAATACACATGAAAGTATCTGCTGCCTGGTGGGTGTTCTTGAAGGGTGAGTTCAATCAATTAAGTGCTTTTGGCAAAAACAGAAACAAAAACAAAAAACCAAAACAAGACCAGAAAACCAAAAAAAAAAAAAAAAACCAAAAAACCAGACTCACACTGTGAAATACGTAATCCTCAGTGAAAACAAGTGTTGTCGGCTTGTTTCCGCTAGAATAGATATGCCTCAAAGTGATTGGGCAATGAAGGCATTTCCAAAATACAGTTTCCTCATAGTCTGGCTTGTAAGGGTGCCATTCCTCATTTTTTTTCCCATTCGTTCAAATTTACCTTGTAATCAACAGACTTTTTACCAGTTCTTGTTGAAGTTAACACACATATGCACACACACACACGTGCATACACCACAAAACATCCGGCGAGAGCAGAAAAGCCAAGTCGTCACTTTTGATACAGAGGGCTCCTGTGTTGCTCAGAAATCAGAGGCTTATGTTGTAGGCCTGGCGATACAGCCCAAGGACAGATCTCGAATGGCGCGGACCACATGGGAAGCAGAAGTCAAAGCTGGCAGCTGTATCGCGGTTAAGATGTCTTCAACCTAGAGGCACTGGGGGTGGCTTGGTTGGTTAAGCATCCGACTTCAGGTCAGGTCACGATCTCATGGTTCATGGATTTGGGCTCCCCATTGGGCTCTGTGCGGACAGCTCCGAGCCTGGAGCCTGCTTCGGATTCTGTGTCTTCCTCTCTCTCTGCCTCTCCCCCGCTCACGCTCTGTGTCTCAAAAATAAATAAGTGTTCCTTTTTTTTTTTTTTTTTAAAGATATCTCCAGCCTCAAGTGACAGTCTAACTCGCGGGGTCTTTATCCCACGGGCACTGATCTGCGGGAGCTTCCCAGCATCCCCAGTTGGGCAGTAGCTGAACTTGGTTTAGCACCCCAGCGATGGCCTGGTTGAGGGTATAGGCCTCTTTGTGATCTTCTGTGTTCTTCCCCGTAGACAGTTGTTGTCACACAATGTTGTGTTCAGGAGGCAGAGCCGGGAAAGGAAATTTCTTCTGGTGCTCTTTTTGGATCGGGGAGAAAATCTTGTTCCCAGAATCGGGCCCCTCCCTGCTTTACGGTTCATTGGTCAGAGCCGGTCACAGCCCTGGGATAAAGGCTCTCTATCGGATACTTGAATCAAATTGGAGATGGGTTAGCAGAGAAGGACAGATGGATGGACACACGGCCCTTCCCACAGAAAGAGAGATGCCTTTTTTACTAGAGATGAAAATAAGGTATAATCTCCAGGGGCATTAGGGTTCTCCAGAGAAGCAGAGCCAATAAGCTTATATATATGTGCACACAATATATGGAAAATTTTGTTAATATATTTTACCCAAATTTTAAGTATATATATGTGTGTGTGTGTGTGTGTGTGTGTGTGTGTGTGTATCCTGTTGTTTCTGTGTCTCTGGAAAACCCTAGTGCATCTGGAGATTATGCCTTATTTTTATAATAGGATATGGACTATAATGAAATTTCTGATGAAGAATTGGCTCACACAATATAGAGGCTGAGAAGTTCCAAGACGTGAAGTCAGCAAACTGGAGAACGAAAGGATGTCGGTGTAATTCAGTCTGGGAACCAGGAGAGCCGGGAGTAAAAGTGCCTTTCGGAGGGCAGAAGACTGATGTCCCAGCTTTACCTTTTGGTTCTATGCCGGCCCTCAGATAGTTGCAGGATGAACATCCCTCACTGGGGAGGGCCACCTTCTGTGCTCAGCCTGGCATTCCACTTGCCGATATCTGCTGGAAATGGTCCCACAGACACACCCAGAAATACCATTTAACCAGGTATCTGAACATCCTGTGGCAAGTCAGGTCGACACGTAAAATTCACCCTCACGCCAGGATTGGGATGAAGCAAGGATAGTAGACTAGGAAAAATAATAAATCTTACGTTTATTTTTTTTGCTATGGCATCCATGTATCAGCATACTTGGACTAAAATGATTTTACATTTCATCCAGTCAGATTTTTAGACCCCTGTTCACTTTCTGCTCTCATGACTGCCTGGTTTGCGAAAAACCCCTGAGAAGTTAGGAGCGAAGCATCCCAGTATCTCTTTTATTGTGGCAAGTCAGAAAGGAAGTGAGGCGTAGGTGTGAACCACGTTTTGGAATTTTTCCAGCCTCCGTGATATCAAGGAAGAGCCAGCATCCCTTCTGTTTGGAGCTGGAGCCGCATGAGACTCGACTCTTTTCACCTTCGAAGCGATGTTTTTTTTTTTTTTTTTTTTTTTTAATTTTTTTTTTTTTCAACGTTTATTTATTTTTGGGACAGAGAGAGACAGAGCATGAACGGGGGAGGGGCAGAGAGAGAGGGAGACACAGAATTGGAAACAGGCTCCAGGCTCTGAGCCATCAGCCCAGAGCCCGACGCGGGGCTCGAACTCCCGGACCGCGAGATCGTGACCTGGCTGAAGTCGGACGCTTAACCGACTGCGCCACCCAGGCGCCCCATTGAAGCAATGTTTTAAAGCCAGAACCAATAATCAAAATGAGAAGTGGCTAAAGAGGCCAGATCCTTAACTCTGCCTAAAATGCGGCATTTTGTCATTCATGCGCAGGGACTTTTTATTTATTAGGTTTTATTGGCCTAGTTCCTCAGCCCTACAAACTTGTTAAAAGCGGAAATGAGACGATAACATTATAATTAGTAAAGGTTTAATTGTCTTTGAGATGTACCATAGCAACTTCTAATGCAATTCGACTCAGAATTCTGCCAATTACATTTAGTTTTTTAAATGTTTATTTATTTTTGACAGAGAGAGAGAGAGAGAGAGAGAGAGAGAGAGAGAGAGCAGAAGTGGGAGAGGGGCAGAGAGAGAGGGAGACACAGAATCCAAAGCGGGCTCCAGGCTCTGACCTGTCAGCACAGAGCCCGACGTGGGGCTCGAACTCACGGGCCGCGAGATCATGACCTGAGCCGAAGTCGAATGCTCAACCGACCGAGCCACCCGGGCGCCCTATCTGCCTAATTATATTTAAAGTGAGCCGTAGGTTATCTTAAATTGATGTACTGGAGGTTTAACACTTGTGAAAGTAAGACAAGTAAGGCATATGAACGTCTTACTTAGAATGACCCTGATTGTACCATTTCATAAAAAAGAACTTCATCTTCCTTTATTTTTTTTATTATTTTTTTTTAATATGAAATTTATTGTCACATTGGTTGCCATACAACACCCAGGGCTCATCCCAGCAGGTGCCCTCCTCCGTGCCCATCATGCACTTCCCCTCCCTCCCCACCCCCCATCAACCCTCAGTTTATTCTCAGTTTTTAAGAGTCTCTTATGGTTTGCCTCCTTCCCTCTCTAACTTTTTTCCCCCCGTTCCCCTCCCCCATGGTCTTCTGTTAAGCTGCTCTGTTGGTGCCAAGGACAGAAGGGTTGGGCATGCTCTGTCCAGAGTGGTGTGGCCCACAGGCTGGAGAGGTAATTGATGGAGAAATGCGTGAGAGGCTTTCAGCTTGGTGGAGTAGCCATTTGGGTTTGCTATTCCTGTTGGGTCGCTGGAAATGCAGGGAACTGGGGGGGGGGCACGGCACAAGGTGACCGCTTAGAGACAGGCAGCCGGGTGGCTCTGGGCAGGACCCCAGCTCTCCCTGTGCTCTTGCCAGTGTGTAACCCAGTGGGTAATGCTTGCAGTTAAATTGTGCCAGGAAGAGAGTAACATAAAACCTTAACGTCCTGTGACACAAAGGACAAATGTTGTATAATTCCACTCTCATGAAGTTGCTGGAACAGGTAACTTCGGAGAGACAGAAAGTAGGTTAGGGGTGTCCGGGGAGGGGTGAAGGGAGAGATGGGGAGTTTGTGGGCACAGAGCTTCTGTTTGGGGTGACCACAAATACAGGAAATAGTTGCACAACATTGTGAACGTAATTAATGCCACTAGACTGGGCACTTAAAAGTGGTTAAGACGGCAAGTGTTTTTGCCAAGATTTGCTAAAAGTGAAAAAAGAAAAGAAAGGGAGAAAACCTCCCAGGGGGATATTTTGCAGCGTGAACATCTTATTAACAGCACCAGCCTCAGCTGGGTTGGTTTTTCCGTCTCTTTCCGAGAGGATAAGTCTTCACTTCCCTTCAGAACACAGAGCACGGATTCTGGCTCATGCCTTGTTTTTTATTGCTGCCGGGCCAAGGGGAGCTGGCCAAGGGCACCACATAGGTGCCAGGCTGGGTTTGTCTCTAAATGGCATATGTGGTTTCTAAGTACCCAGCTCGCTATGCCCAAGGGATTGAATATGGAAATAGCTCGTTCCCAGAATCTGGATTCCAAAAATAAACTGGAGACTTTAAATTGGACCCAAGCAATAGCACCTCCTTGTAGGTGAGGGCACACATATGCGACCCTTTGGGTATTTGGATTTAAACCCACGTTGAATGGTGTCCAAGTCAGTTTATTTCAGAGAGAATTATTTTCTTCTCTCTTCTGAGGCTGCTTTTGTATCCTTTACAGTATCAGACACAAATCAGATGTATGTGTGTGTGCGTAGGAAAGCATCCACAGTTCTGGCATTTATAACAGTGGCTTGGGTTAGGACATATACCCTAGAGCTAGACCATCTAGATTCACATTCCTCCACGCAGGCCATGCCATCTCCACAAGGTACTTAATGCCCCATGGGTTGTTCTGGGAATTAAATGAGCTAACAGAGGTAAAACATTGAGGACAGTGCCTGGCACTTAGTAAATGCTCCCTGCGCATGAGTCATTGTGAGTAGCGGTCGTAGCGGTGGTCTAGTAGTTGTATGTTTGCTTGTTCCGACACTATATATGAAGCAACATATATGAAGTTGTGTTTGGGGAGGGAGAATGCATAGGAAGATAAAAGATTCAAGTTAAAGACACATCCAGAAGACGTGAAGTGCTGAGAGAAGGCATATGTCCAAAGCAACTGGAAACCCTTCAACCGGGTGCTGTTCAACTTAATCTAATGCGAGATTGTGAAAGGGCTGAGGTCCTATATTCACGTGACCATTGGAAGACTGAAGAGTCATGGTGTTGACAATGAAAAATATCACTGTGATAGAAATTACATCTGTACGTGTATCATATACGGGTGTGTGTGCGTGCGTTTGTGTTTCATAAGTGTCCCTGGACGTGTAGTCTTAACTTCCTTAATTTGCAACTGAGACAGTGGCATCGGGGAACTTAAGTGACTTGCCCTAAGTAATAGTCACTGAAAGTGGTCCAGAAATCTTTTATAGAAGACCCCTTTCATTATTCTGTGGGATAGTTTTACATACATCCCTTGAGCAGAGGACAAAAAAATTATTTTTTGCTGAGTTCCTGATTGTTCAAAATGCAGCTAGAATTTGATGAAGCAAAACGTCAATCAAAAAGAAAAAAGAGAGATTAGTGGAGTTAGAGCAAAGATTTGGAAGATTTGCAACATAGCTGATAACTGCTTTCGCAGTAAAAGACCTGGAGGCATGAATGATTAAGTTGAGGATAAGGAGTAGAACCTACAGTGAATAATGAAAGGCAAGGCAACATTCAGCAACGCACATTGTTTCTTTTCTTGCCCTAAGAATGAACTGCTCACTTCCTCCTGTGACTTCATGCAAAACCCGACAGGCACAGTCCTTTCTGTTTTTTTGGGGCATCCCTGACACCTACACATATGCTATGATCATGAAATACATGTCTTAACACTGGCATATGAGCTCGCTGATGACGTTTTCCACGTTTGTACCTTCCCATGTACTTAGCCAATACCTTGCACATTACTGCTACTCCTTAATAGTTTATTTTTTTAAGTTTATTTTTGTTTGGTTTTGAGAGAGAAATAGAGAGCAAGCAGGGGAGGGGCGGAGAGAGGGAGAGACAGAATCCCAAGCAGGGCCTCGAACTCATGAACTGGGAGATCGTGACCTGAGCCAAAGTCAAGAGTCTAACAGACTAAACCATCCAGGCGCCCCTCAGTATTAGTTTCTGAATAAATACTCAGTGAACATATAGCAGAAGAAATTAGTTCATGCAATTATAGGCAGTTGATTCTTATTTATTTATTAAAATTTGTTTTTAATGTTTATTGATTTTTGAGACAGAAAGAGAGAGTGAGCGAACACAGGGGCAGAGGGTAAGACACAGAATCCCAAGCAGGTTCCAGGCTCTGTGCTGTCAGCACAGAGCCCGATGCGGGGCTCAGACCCACGAACCATGAGATCATGACCCGAGCTGAAGTCGGAGGCTTACCCGACTGAGCCCCCCAGGTGCCCTAGCAATTGATTCTTTTTTTTTTCTTCAACGTTTTTTTTTGTTTTTTTTTTTAATTTATTTTTGGGACAGAGAGAGACAGAGCATGAACGGGGGAGGGGCAGAGAGAGAGGGAGACACAGAATCGGAAACAGGCTCCAGGCTCTGAGCCATCAGCCCAGAGCCTGATGCGGGGCTCGAACTCACGGACCGCGAGATCGTGACCTGGCTGAAGTCAGACGCTTAACCGACTGCGCCACCCAGGCGCCCCATCTAGCAATTGATTCTTAATAGCACCCACCCAATGACCTTAATAATACCCAGTGAAGTATTCTTTCTGGTTCCTCTACCTCCCAAATTCTGTTGAAGCTGGGTGAGATTTCTTTGTTAAAATACTACTAACAGTTATTTAAGAGGCTTCTCTTCAATGAACTACAGGTTTAAAAATATATAAATCATGTGACCATTGGAGACCAATCCCTTTACCACTATGAAAGGAAGCATTTAGAACCACATGGGATTCTGGGTGGACCAGCCACCTGGGTGCTCCACAGCCCATGCTTGTGCCTCTGTCCCGCTGGATTCTGGATTCTTCTCTCGTCAGGTCTTTCTCACCAGAGAGTAGGCCCAAGTGACTTGCTGTTTTGTATGCATTATGAAATTCATAAGCATGTTCACTACATGTATGAGGTATGGGGACTCATAATAAAGTGTAAACTCACAGTCCAGCTTAAGGAATGCGGTGTTCCAACACGCTTCAAGTCCTCCCTGCGCCCTCTGCAATTCCGTCACCCTTTCAAGGTATCTGCATCAGATTTTGTGTGTACCACACCTTTGCTGTTCTCTTTACAGCTCTTCTAGTTACGTACGGATTGTAACATTAGTTTTGCCTATTTGGAATCGAAAGTAAATGGAATCAGTCTGTATGTATTCTTTTCCATCTCGGTTTTTTTGTTTTGTTTTGTTTTTTTCCCCCAGTCAGCATTATAGTCATGAGAATTGCTCCTGTTAAGCTGGTGGTTGTCTTTAGTTCTTTGATTTTCACTGTTTCTAGAAATTTCTTGCCCGTCTTCCTCCCTCCATTCTTCTCTACCTCTGTTCTTTCTTTTGCTTCTCTCTCCCTGTCTGTATCCCTTCCCCTCTCCTTTCCACATATATTACCAAATTCCTTTCACGTGCCAGATGCCATTCTAGGCTGCACGGGCAGAAGTAGTGGTAAATAAAGCGAGATCAAAATCCTTGCCCTCAAAAAAAAAATGCCTGCCCTCATGGAACTTAAGTTTCAGGTAGAAACACAGATGCTAAACAACACAAATTGTCTTAATGTTCATAGATTAGATGTTAATAATTATTGTGCATAAAAGTAAGGCATGAGAGAGGCTGGGGACCTGGCTATGCAGGGATGATTTTCAACATTAAAAAGGATAATTAGAGAGTATAGCACAAATTATTCACCTATTCTGATTGTTTTGAGGCCATTGTGAACAGTGCTTTATGTCTTTGGGCACCGAGGTACAGAGGTATTTCCGAGGTATGTATTCCTAGGGGTGGGACTGCTGGAGTTTGTAAAAAAAAAAAAAAATGTCAAAGCGTTTTTCATTGATAATGATTTACTCATCTTCTCATCTTCAGAGCCCAGCATGGTGTGTGACACAGAGGTAGGCTAACCTTTGCTTGACCGAATAGAACTTCATTGTAGGAACCAGAACAATAGGGACTGATCCTTGAAACCTACTTCGTCCTATAAATTGTGCTCTGCTATTTATGCATCAGACCTTGCATGGAAAGCAGAAAGCAGCCTTCCATTTGTTTTCTGTGCTCAACTATTCTTAAGAGAATGGCTTTGGACATTTGGTGAGTTCGGCACAGTTGCTAAAGCCTCTTTAGCAGTAACGAGCACTGTAAGTCGCTTCTAGCTGTTTATTGCTAGTATTTGTCACTCTCCTGTTTGAAACAACCCTTGAAGAAGCCAAGTTCTCTTTATAGGACATCGTCCCCCCTTTCCTCTGTGCTCCTGGCTTCTGAAGCTTGCCTCAAGAGCGTGTTCTCCAGCTCCTGTATGGAATCAGGAGTCTCTACTTGAACTTGCACCTTTGAACATTCCTGTCCGGCTGATGTGTTGGCAGGCAGAACGTTACGCTTTAAAATTGATCCTTCCTTGCTTGTGGAAAATGAATCTAAGGTACTTGGGGAATTATTTGGGCTTGGGAAGGCTTGATGCCTCATAAAAGGAAGTTCTGGGCCGAAGTACTCTTGGAATATGTCAAGCCCCAGAGTCGTGCCTTTGCTTTCTAAATATTTGAAATAAAAATGGGTGGTTACATCCAGTCACTCTGTGTCTGAGTGTTTCATCATGTTTTAAAATGTCCACTCTCAGC
Organism: Lynx canadensis; assembly: GCF_007474595.2. NCBI lineage: Eukaryota > Metazoa > Chordata > Mammalia > Carnivora > Felidae > Lynx > Lynx canadensis. The sequence goes on along the minus strand of NC_044303.2, from coordinate 227,563,889 downwards.
ATTTAAAATAAATAAATTCATTTCTTATAAAGTCTCTTTTAGTGCAGTCATTGGCAACTGTTCATCCCGGTTAGCACATTTAACAGATGAATTGTGAGTGTTTTATTTATTTATTTTTTTCTGTCCTCATTCTTTCCAGTGTATATTGAACCATTCAGTTACTAACCAACTTTTCTTTATTAAAAGTTGGGATATACTGTTCTTCCCAATAAATGGTTCTTGGTATAAATAAGAATTATAAGAAAGACTATAATGTGCATTTTTGTTATATTAATGTAAAACAAGGGAACAGTTGTGGATTGTGTTGTTGTTGGGTTTTGTTTTTTGTTTTTTGTTTTTTGTTTTTTTGTTTTTTTTGCTATTTCAGTATAAATGGCCATTCTTTTTTTTCTTTTTTTTAATGGGTTATTTATTTATTTAGAGAGGGTGCAGGGGAAGGGCTGAGAGACAGGGGGGGAGAGAGAGAGAGAGAGAGAGAGAATCCCAAGCAGACTCCACACTGTCAGCTCAGAGTCTGACGCAGGGCTTGAACTCACAAACTGTGAGATCATGACCTGAGCTGCAATCAACAGTCAGACGCTTAACCAACTAAGCCACTCAGGCACCCCTATAAATAGCCATTCTTAAATTCTGACTCTGGTGAGGGGGGCAAACCATAAGAGACTCTTAAATACTTAAATACAGAAAACAAACTGAGGGTTGCTGGAGGGGTGAGTGGGGGGATGGGCTAAATGGGTGACAGGCATTAAGGAGGGAACTTTTTGGGATAAGCACTGGGTGTCATATGTAAGAGATGAATCACTGGGTTCTACTCCAGCCAGGACTACACTGTATGTTAACTAACTTGAATTTAAATTAAAAAAAGGAGAAAAAAATAAGAATAATTTTCAGCCTCAATCTAGTAGACTAGACAGTTATGAGGTCAATAATATCTGTGTGTGTGTGTGTGTGTGTGTGTGTGTGTGTGCAGACACACGGTATATTTAGTGCACCTCACTAGATTATCTCAAAGAAAATTCTAAAAGTGAATGGCAGTGTTCATAAGATTTATTAAATGCATAAATAATAAATAGATGTCTACTCTCAACATCAGAACCAGAAATGCAAAATGAATGAGAAAAATACCTGAGTACAGTTTAGTAAAGGAAAACATATCTTGTTTGCCATTTCAGTTGACTGGTGAACCACCATGTCACTTTCTTCCTCTCTCCTCTTAGTTTATTTTGTTATTTTGTTTTCCTTTTAAGTGATCTGTATACCCGGCTTGCACTTACAACCTGGAGATCGAGATTTGCATACACTACCAATGGAGCCTGGCGGGCACCCTTTCTCTCCTCCTACTTTGAATGTGGTCCAAGATCCAGGATTCCAAATGGCTTTCAGAAAGGTTCTGACACTAAACCCACAGAAGTCCGCTTAGTGAGAGTTTTATTGATAAAATGCAACTCGGTGCGCAATATGCCTGAAATACATTCAGATGTCACAAGGTTTGTTCTTCTGGCTCCCGTAGTGATGATGCACGGCACTGATATTAAAAAGCCTGGTAACGCTTATGTGGCCTTCATAAAAAAAGAAAACATTTTAAGTCTTTCAAAACATAAGAAAAATGCTATGATGTATGTGTGTGTGGCTTCTTTTTGAAATAAAGATACAACTTTGGAAAAGCAAATAAAACCAAGCATTTATAGATGTTTCCAATATGCTGCTATTAAAATCACGGTAATAAAAATAGTAGGTTTTCCTATTTTAGGGAGAAAAAAAGGCCTGTGATCTTTTCCATTAAAGTGAATGGCAGTTGGCTGCATTTTCCTGTCTTTCTGATATGATTTTTCCATGCCATGAAAATATGATTAGCTTGTGCTTAAGAAAAGTTCGTCAAGTTTCCATGACGGAAATGTTTATTGAAGCCTAGACTGTTTCTAACATGACACCACGTTTTTACTGTAAAAATGTGAAGCTGGGTAAAGGTAATATTCAAATGGAAGAAAACCTTCATCTTCATTCAGGGAAACTAGCTTATGGTTTGGTTATAACACTGTAAAAGGAGAAATGGCCGAAACATGGTCATGTGTCTGTATGCCATATTGTATTAGTCAGCATTTCTCAAGAGAAACAGAACCAGTAGGGTGTGTATATGTGTGCATTGTATATAGCTGTGTGTATATATAGTTATTGGCTTCTACAATTATGGAGGCTGGCGAGTCCCAAGATCTGTAGTTGGGAAGCTGGAGGAGGGCAGTGGTGGGGTTCCAGTGAATACTGGCAGCCTCAAGACTGTGTAAGAGCCAGTGTTTCAGTTCAAGTCCAGAGTCAACCAAGAATGAAATCCCAGCCCAAGGAGTCAGGCAGGTGGAGTTTTCTCTCTTACTTACTAGCCTTTTTGTTCTATTCTGGCCTTCAACTGGTTGGATGAGGCCCACCCGCCTTAGAAAGGGTATCTGCTTTATTTAGTCTACCAGTTCAGATGGTAATCTCACCCAAAACACGCTCACTCTCACATCCAGAATAATGTTTGACCACGTATCTGGGCACCCTGGGATTCAGTCAGACTGACACGTAAAATTAAGCAGTACGCATGCCAAAAAAGATGTTGTTTTTAAAGGATAGGAAGAAGAAAAACATGGAAGACAGGAGAATGAGACATTTACAGCAGTCTGTCCTGGAAAATTCACATCTCTTCTGTTTCTTGTATTGAAAATAGATTGAAGATGATGTAAAATGCTTCAGGATGTAGACGTTTTTATGTTGTAGTGCGAGTGTGGGGTCCAAGTTTACTATTGTATCGAAACAGAGTTGGATGGGTTTGAGACTTACATTGAGCAGGTTTCCAAGAACCTGTGCTCCGGTGTGCTTTTTTTTTTTTTTTTAAAAACTTGAGCATAAATAGTAAAAAGGAACAACTAACATTTCAATTATAAGTGCAGTTGGCAAAGGGGCATTGGCTTCTTTTGTTTTATTTAGGCAAGCCAACTTAGGAATACCAAACAATAGTTGAGTAATTTTCCCCAAGGATGTCTGTAAACCATTTAATTCAATGTGGTGAACTCAACACACTGAGCTGCACTGAGCGAGGTGTGGCTATAAGGGACGTGACTCAGAGCAAACACTCGGGGAGAGGAAGGACCTTGGCTTTGTAAACGGGAACGTGAATTTTGGGACCAAGATGCTAGTTCCAACCCCACTAATGTTACATTTTGTACAAGAAGCAAGTTTTTGAGAAACCGTTTTATCGCAAAGGAATAGATATTTCAAGCATTTGAAAAAGCAGAGGACTACTTTTTCTGCAGTCTCTGGAAAAGAATCAAATAGGACAGGTTCCTTGGCACCGGTGTTGTGACATGCACTGCCCAACGTTGTATGTCCTGCCTTTCGTGACCTACCTGTAGTGACTTAACCTTTCTCCCGGAAACGTGCAAATGACTTTTGAGATACATGTTGTATTTATACGTGTAGAAAGTTGTCAGAGAAGGTTGGTTGCCGAACCATTTTTTTCTCCCCAGGTAGGCATTGAGGCAGACAGGCTCCTTCCAGTGGGGCTGCTGAGAGAACAGTCATTTTGATCCAAATGATGTGTATTTATCCGCTTCATACCGTACTGCCGCACCCACGACAGTTTTGAACCTGTAGAGCTGTGAGGGCATCAGCGCTCTCTCTCTCTCTCTCTCTTTTTTTTCTAAACATTTTTTTAATTTATTTTGGCGGGGGAGAGGCAGAAAAAGAGGGGGACGGAGAGTCCAAAGTGGGTTCCAAAGGGGGCTCGAACTCACTAACCGCGAGATTATGACCTGAGCTAAAGTTGGACACTTAACTGAGTGAACCACCCAGGCGTCCCTCCAAATAATGTCTTTTAAGCAGAAAAGTAGAAACTGTCAGTGGGCTCCACGCTGACAGCAGAGAGGGGCTTGAACTCACCACCTGTAAGACTGTGACCTGATCCAAAGCTGGACGCTTAACCAACTGAGCCACCCAGGTACCCCAGAGGCATCAGCACTCTTCATTTTAATCACGCCAGCAGATCCTGAACATTACTTTTCAGGCTTTTTTTTTTTTTAAAACTTGGTTTCTTTCTTCTCTCTCTCTCTCTCTCTCTCTTTTTAAATAAAGACTTTATGTTTTAGAGCAATTTCAGGTTCACAGAAAATAGAGCGAAAGGTACAGAGATTTTCCAAATATCACCTGACCCACATATGCACAGGCTGCCCCATCAACATCGCCACCAGAATGGGACATTGATTGTAATTGATGAACCTGCACTGACACATCGTTCTCACCCAGAGGCTGTCGCTTACATTAGGAGCCGCATAGGTGCTGGACATCCAGTGAGTTCGGACAAATACAGAATGACAGGTATCCACATTTGTGGTGCCATACAGAGTAATTTCACTTCCCTAAACATCTCCTGTGCTCCGCCTTTTCATCCTTGCCTGTCTCCAAATTAGGGGACTTTTTTTTCTTGTGGATAATTGATGACTGCCATACTCTGAGATCTCTCTTTAGTTCATGCATTTTATTCATAGAGAAAAAAGGGTTCTTTTTGCTTATGAACTATGAGGTAGAATATTAAAGACTTTGAAATTTAATGTTCCGCTCTGTAATTTGGAAGAAAAAAAGAACGCCTGTGTTTGTTTGCTTGCTTGTTTTATATTGCTGAGGCGTATGAACTTAGTAGAAATCCATACAAGCATAGAACTGGATTGGAAAGAAAGTTAGTGGGTACCGAAGTAAATCCTTCCATCTTATGTACCAGCCAACAGAGGCCAGGAAAAATTGGGTGGTTTGCTCAAATATAAATGAAATAAGTCTAAAAATATCTCCTCGTCTGTAGGAGAAAAAAGTCCCCAAAGTTTACTTTCCTTCCCAGCAAAACTATATTAGTTGAATCGAATTAATTAGAAAATGCGAGTCTGCTTTGCAGATGAACTTCAGTGGCTGTGACTTGGGGATCTAGACAGTCTATACTGAGAGCCCCGTTCCCTTTCCTGAGCCCTGCCTCTGTCTTGTCATTAGAATTGTGCTATTCTGCTCAATTCGGAGTGTGCAGATCCAAGAGAAAAGGACGTGGCCAGCATCTGTGGCTGACCAGCCCTGCTCAAGGCCACGGGCTGTCCGCTTCTCACTCCAGGCTGGCCCCGTGCACTTGCTGGCTTTCCGAAAACTACCTTCCAGTGTCAGGTTGGAGGGTGTGTGTTTTCTGCAGCTCTGTGCACCCCTCAGCAGAGACTTGGGAGACTGTTTGCCCCTCATCTGACTATAACTGTGTGGGCTGGTTCCTTTTGAGCTTCTGGGTTATAGCTGTGCTTTAATTTTTGTGAAATGAAACTTTAAAATGTTATTGTTTTAGCAGCTAAACATCTGTTTTCCACAGGCGAATTCAAATCCCAAAATGGAACTGGAGTCATAAAACCTAACCAACAGTTTGACTGCCATTTAAACCAATGGTGCCTTTTTTCCCCCAAATAATGTCTTTAAAAAATTTTTTTTAGCGTCTATTCATTTTTGAGAGACAGAGAGCGAGTGGGAGAGGGGCAGAGAGAGAAAGGGAGACACAGAATACGAAGCAGGCTCCAGACTCGGAGCTGTCGGCACAGAGTCAGACGGGGGGCTCGAACTCACGAACCGTGAGATTATGACCTGAGCTAAGGTTGGGCGCTTAACTGACTGAACCACCCAGGCGTCCCTCCAAATAATGTCTTTTAACTAGAAAAGTAGAAACTGAGAATGCCCTAGTTTGGGTGTTCATTCTTTAGAATTATACTAGTGACAATAGAAGTGACTTTGGGAACCTTCCAAGACCTCTAAACCTTGACCTATTCCATAGTCATTGGCAAATGAACAGGCATAGGACGCCAGGAGATTAAAGTGTCTGCTTTAACATGGGGAGGTGGAAATAGGGCTAGAGACAGCAATTGGAATCCAGTGGCCTTTATTCTCCATAAATATGTAGATCGTTTATAACAGTAAAATGATTCGATCGGGGTATAGACAGACTTTTCCAGAGGATGTATTTTCCATCACTGTTTAGGTACATTATGTGACGTGGTTGAGCAGACGACATTTGGACGAAATTTGTGTGAATGGAATCACGCTGGAGATGACCTAAAGGAGAAGAGTATTCTGAGCGTTTTGGATGAGATGTCCCCTGCCACTTGCCATATGGTTTAGCAGGTGCCCTCAGATGCCAACAGGTCAGGTGAATGCGTAGATCATCTGGAATGGGCCGGTTTAGATGGTAGAGAATTCATTGGTGCTCAAATGCTCTGCCTCCTACCCTGTTAGAAAGTTGTAGTTTCATATGATATATCCAACTTTTATTTTATAAATGGCTGTGACTCACCAGTTTGTTATTTGGGGTATCAGGGCTTCTGGGTCCATCCACATGTTTTTAACAATACTATTGGAGTCATTTGGGGGTACTAATTTCACCTTTCTGACACTTCATTTATGCTTTTTCTTTAATGTTTTTTTTTTTTTAAACTTTTGAAGGAGAGAGAGAGAGACAGAGCATGAGCGGGGGAGGAGCAGAGAGAGAGAGGGAGACACAGAATCCGAAGGAGGCTCCAGGCTCTGAGCTGTCCACACAGAGCCTGTCGCGGGGCTCGAACCCACGAACCGTGAGATCATGACCTGAGCCGAAGTTGGACGCTCAGCCGACTGACTCACCCAGGCGCCCCTCATTTGTGCTTTTTGCAGCTGAAGTAATAATGCTTGCTTTAGAAAGTAATGGAGATAAAACCAGAGAGGGGAAAGGGAAGCATTTTGTAATTGCGGAGTTCTTTAGAGGCTTTACGTGTCGTGTGGAGGGACACAACATGCTACGTTGTGGAGTAGCTTCCGCAGAGCCATCTGTACTGGCCCCAGCTCGTGCCAGCTGCTTCCCAGCTATACTGCACCAGCTAAAAGATGAACTGGGGAAGAGTGGGCAGGCACCAGCCTGGTTCAATAGTCACTCCGAAAGCAAATGCCCGAAATCTCCTTTCTTCTTTCGTGCCCAAGGCAAAGGAGTGTGAGCCCCATGCCCCCGATGCACCCTGAAAATACTCCTTATCCTTTTTTTAAAACCCCTTTTCTACCTTTAAGGACGTCTCTTACGACTTAATGGTTTATAGTAACTCATTTAGCCACATAAACATAGTTTTCCTTGTTAGGGAGGGATCAGGAGGTGATGCAGAGAATATGCCTCACCCTGGGTCCTGGAAAAGCCTTTCCAGGCCCAAAATTCATTAGCAAAAATAACCATTTCCCATTTTCTTGCTTGTGTCTCACAGTACCTGTTATTTCACTTATTTGTTTATAGCAGATGTTTGTCTTCTTTAGTACACCATGGAATCTTTGAAGGGAGACCGCCCAAATGTCATCTCTATTTATTTATTTATGTTTATTCATTTTTGAGAGAGAGAGAGCGCAAGCAAAGGAGAAACAGAGAGAGAGGGAGACACAGAATCCGAAGCAGGCTCCAGGCTCTGAGCCGTCGGCACAGAGCCTGTCCTGGGACTCGAACCCACAAACTGAGATCATGACCTGAGCGGAAATCGGACGCTTAACCGACTGAGCCACTGGGTGCCCGTTAACTCTTTTTAACTCTAAGACCCAGTGAGCATTGCAACAGCTCAATGTTTGCTCCGTCATACTGAAGAACTCTGAGCTGTCATGTCTTTGAGTCTCTGGAGAAAGTATAGTGTTTACAAAAGGACGTGCGTTCTCATTTTCTCGAAGTAGAGAGGTAGCAAGCAGTAGGGGGTGACGAAGAATACTGCTGCAGAAAGTTTTAAGGAAGGCTTCTCAATCTTGCCAATGAGATGGTCAGGCCAGCTCAGAAAAAGAAAAAAGCTTTTACCCTATTTATCAAAAGTCACCGTCGTTTTCGTTTGCTTGGTAGAAAGAGGGAAGAGGTCTTGGCAGAAGAGGGAATCCAATGACAGGCATCCCTCCTCACTGCAAGGGAAGGCAGTATTACTGTTGCACTCTGGAATTTTCTTTGTTTCTCCCAGAAAGCAGATGGTCTGATGCAGGCAGTGGCTCTTGCCAACGTAAATTAGATGGTCTGTTTTGTCAGGAGCTGTCCCGTCCACCTCACTGGTGCCCTGCTTTGGCGGGTCAACACTGATGAATAAAGTCAGTGTGCCTCCCATCCCTGGAGACCGTGGATATAAGTCTGTCCGGTCCAATTGATAGTTTACTGTGTGTCTCTGATTTACAGCATCATATATGTAGATAAGCATTAACCAAATTTGTACCATTTCTTCCAACTTCCCACCAAAGGAGAATAATATAGCTGGGAACTTTTGAGTCCTATGGGTACATCATAAAGTTGATATGTTAGAATTCAGTGCTACCCTTGCATTTGATATCTTGCAGAGACAGAATGAAGCCCATAATTTCTTTACTTCTAGGAAACTCTTTAAGACTTCGGAGTGCAATTTGCTTTCCCAGAAATCGGTTGGTAGCTTTTTATTGTGTATACCTGTCCTTATTATTATTTCAAAAATATTGCAAATATTTGGCAACTCCTGTAGGTGCGATAACTCTATAACATGCATCTTTTGAAACTCAGAAACATTTTATGAATACATAAACTGTGTCATGTCCAGAATGGTTTATTATATAACAGCTTTGCCTTAAAAAATAAACTTTAATGCCTTCCCTGTAAAAGTGCAAAGGGATAAAATATGGCTTAACAACAGAAGTACTTACTGAGCAGGAACTTACCAGGTTCCATAAAATAATTCAGGTTCAAACTAATTTTTGCCAGCGCAAGAGAAGGGTGTTTTTTGGGGTGAAATAAATTCAAATCTTAGCAGCCTTTGGATATGTACTTTATTATTTTATGACGAAAACTATTCTGATGTGGTAGACATAATGTGTTAATATTTCTGGACTAGTGAAATTAGGTTAAGAGTAAAAATAAACTATGCAGGGTGGAAGCAATCCACGAACTTCATTACTCGTGCATGCACTGAACGTTCCTCTATGAAGAAAGTTTTGTTCGCCCTGAGGTAGCGTTTCCCTGCATGTGGGTGTTTCATATTTAATGCTGCAGGGGATGAGAGTTGGTCTTACCGTGGGAGTACTTGTAAGCCCGCACTAATTACTGCGCTGGGGCTTGACTGGAATGTGCTGGTAGCAGCCAACTTTAGGTCATTTGCTTTAAATAAAAGAATAGTGTGTTTTGGTGTGGGGATTGGAACGGTGCAAACTAAAGCAAAGAAAACCACGTACAAATGAAACCAGTCAATCAGGATGAGTGTCGTTAGTAACCTAATAGTTCGTATTTCTTCGTCATCCAGACCCGAGAGCTTTGTAATCATCTTTGAGTCTACTCCTTCTTGTTACATTTAGCATCTCTAAATCGGAAGAACTCTTGAATCCATTCTCTCTCTCCGGCACACTCTCTCCTATGTATTTTTTGGTTCTTCCCAGCCCCGTGTTGGGATGATTTAGGGGTTATGTTGGTGGGGGCACAAGTGTGAAGCAAATGCTTTCATCAAATGTAAGTCAACCAAACGTAGAGTTGTATCCAAATCAAGTTGCTGTTAGAAACCGCTGGTAAGGCAGGGAGATCAGGGAAGGATGCCTGGAGGAAGTCATGACTTTACTGGGAACTGAGGGGTGGCCAAGGAGTTGAATAGTCCAAACAGAGATACCAAGCTCTTGGCAGATGCAACCGTGCATCCAGTGGCCCTGTGGCGGGAGCAAGAGTGGCAAACGTGTAGGGCTAAACAAAGGCTTTTGTGGCTGGTTGGAGATGTAGTCAGGCCTTCTGAGGAAGTTTTTAAATATTATAAGACCAGGGGCACCGTCGGTTGAGCCACCCAGTTCTTGATTTGGGCTCAGGTCAGGATCTTGCGGTTCATGGGATTGAAGCCCCTTGTGGAGCTTGCTTGTGATTCTCCCTCTCCTTCTCCCTCTCTCTGTCCCTACCCCACTCACACTCTTTCTCTCTCTCTCAAAGTAAATAAATAAACATTAAAAAAAAAAAAGATCCATAGGAAGCCATGAAAGAATTTTGAGTGAAGTGGTGACATGGTTAGTTTTGGAATTTGAACTGGTGACTTGGTGGTAGGGAGACAAGAGTGAATTTGGGTCAGTGAGTGGAAACTTTTATGGAAACAGTCAAACAAGGAAGATGGCGTCTTGGGCTAAGGAGGTACTGACGGAGGGGGAGAGAACAGGAGGAATCTAAGAGACATACGCAAGGTAGAATCCATAGGACCTGGTGGTAGACCAGGTATGGGGGTGAAAGAGACAGTGTTAAGAATGACATGCAAATCTCTGGCCTGTGTAACTGGATGGGATGTGGTACCATTTCCAGAGGAAAAAAAAGCATAAAGAGCCCTAGGCTTTGTAAGGAATATGATGAGTTCAATTTTGGACATGGTGAGTTTGAGGTTACTTCAGTGTGTCCAAGGGGAATGGATGTTAAACAGGCAGTTAGGGTTAACAGTCGGAGTGGGGGGTGAGGTCTGGGTGGAGAATTTCCAAACGCGTACACAGATGGTAACTGACTAAACAGACATGACATCACCTAGGGAAAACGAATCAGGGTAACAAGACCACAGGGTCCAGCCCTGACCCTTGAGGGAATCTAGTGTGCCCTGGGTGAGGCCGAAGGGGAGTCCGCCAAGGAGAGTTTCTGTGGGGATGAAGGGAAGCCAGGGCTTTCATTTGGGCTTATTGCCTTAGACGTGACACTCAACTTCACGTCTTTGCCTCTTCCCTTGGACCCTCTGTTTTTAGAGTTCTAGGAAGGTTAAGTTTTTGAAGTATAGTTTTCCTCTTTTCTCAGAAATAGAGATTCTCCATGTTCTCCAAAGTTTAACACCCTCCAGGGTCTGGTTTTCACCCACTCTATTTTCTTTTACTGCCCTTCTCAGACCTTGTAAATGGAGGGAACTGAACCACTTGTTTTTATGTTTAGCTGTTAAATGCCCTTGATTTTCTATCATGGCGACTCTTCCCTTGTAGCTTCTTCCACTAGAAATGCCATCTCTGCCCACCTTAATGGTCTAGCTCAAAGGTGTTTAAGAACTGCCTAAAAGTTTAGATGCTTATGTAATTGGCCTGGGTGTAAGCCCAGCCATTGGTAATTTGGCAAAGCTCCTCCAGGTGATTTGAACGTATAGCCAGGTTTGAGAATTAGTGTGTATGTCTTAGACTTCAGTGGGTCCCTAAACTGAAAATGGCAGGATCCGTTTCTCTTTTATCTTTGTATCTCAGGCCTTGAATCATGGTAGGTGCCCAGCGCCTGTTTATTGAATGAATTGACAGTTTATCCTGTAAAAAATCTGAGGCATTTTGTAAATCGTTCTTCCGGTATTTCTTGGATCTTTTAGTGTCTTGATCATTTTTGATGACCATTAAATATGTTCCCCTCCTTTCCTTTCTGTTGGTTTCTTTTTTTTCCTTTTCTTTAAAAAAAATTTTTTTTTAACGTTTATTTTTGAGAGAGAGACAGAGTGCGAGTGGGGGAGGGGCAGAGAGAGAGGGAGACACAGAATCCGAAGCAGGCTCCAGGATCCCAGCTGTCAGCACAGAGCCCGAGGCGGGGCTCGAAGTCACAAACCGTGAGATCATGGCCTGAGCCGAAGTCGGGCACTTAACTGACTGAGCCACCCAGGCGCCCCACCTTTCTGTTGGTTTCTAAAGAGTCTACGTCATCTGGACATGCGTCAAATAGACTTTGATTGTGCGGATGGCTCTGTTAAATCCCAGTTTTCAGACGAAAAATGTCACTCCCGGAAGAGGAGGTGCTTTGGAAGCATTTTGGGAAGGCGTTTGGCTTAGTTGTCCCCATCACCTCTAGACAGTGAGCATAGAGGGTTCACTTGAGCATCCTGGACAGAGATAAGCTAATTGTGTCTATGGTCATGCAGTAGTTGAAAGCTACTTGGCCTATGTGGGATTTACTTTGTCATCTTTAGGTAAGAAGAGTAGATCTTTTTTTTTTTTTTTTAAATGCACTCGCTCTTTTTAAATTTTTTTTTTTAATTTTTTTTTAACGTTTATTTATTTTTGAGACAGAGAGAGACAGAGCATGAACGGGGGAGGGGCAGAGAGAGAGGGAGACACAGAATCCGAAGCAGGCTCCAGGCTCTGAGCAAGCAGTCAGCCCAGAGCCCGACGCGGGGCTCGAACTCACCGACCGCGAGATCGTGACCTGAGCTGAAGTCGGACGCTTAACCGACTGAGCCACCCAGGCGCCCCTAGATCTTTTTAAAAAATGTTTATTTATTTTGAGAGAGAAAGAGAGAGTGAGAGAGAGAATATCCAAGAGAGGGGGAGGGAGGAGAGAGAGAGAGAGAGAGAGAGAGAGAGAGAGAGAGAGAATCCCAAGTAGGCTCCATGCTGTCCACGCAGAGCCTGATGTGGGGCTCGATCTCACAAACCATGAGATCATGACTGAGCTGAAATCAAGAGTCAGATGCTTAACCAACTGAACCACCCAGGTGCCCCTGGGATAGTAGTTCTCAATGGGGACAGTTTTGCTCCCCAGGTGACATTTGACTCTCTGGAGACATTTTTCATTGCCACAAGTCGGAAGGAGTGCTACTGGCACCCAGTTGGTAGAAGCCAAGGAGGCTGTTAAACAGCCAACAGTGCACGGGACAGCCTCTCTAAACAAAGAGTTATCTGGCTTCAATCAAAATGATAGTAGCCCCAGGACTGAGAAACCCTGGATTAGCAACAGTGGCTCTAGAAAAAATAATCACATGTTGAGTTTCTCTCAACCTGAGTTACGGAGTATTCCAGGCTTGCCTCTAACTTATTCTGACATACAGATGTGTCTTCATGTAAACTTGCCTCCCTTTGTGTACTTCTTTATGTGCTTTTATCATTCGTGTGTGTTGCTTTGCCTTTTTCTTGAGGTATGAAACAAACCTAGAGTTTGATTCCTGGGTGATCCACACAAGGGGATTGAGAATCCCACGAAGGATGGTTATCCGCTGGTGTTTTCTTGGTTCTTTTCAGTTATACTAGCTTTCTGTTATCAGTGAGCAGAAAAGACACATCCTTTTGTGTTAGAGGCACAAATGCTGGCCTAATTATTTTAGATTAAATGTTCTCTCCGGAGTAAAACTTAGTGATTCATCACATATATAACACCCAGTGCTCATCTGGCTTCATGTTTTAAGTCTGTGGCAATAAGGGAGTATTGCTTTACTTTAAAATACAGTTTTTGGGGCACCTGGGTGGCTCAGTTGGTTGAGTGTCTTACTCTCGATTTCAACTCAGGTCGTGATCTTGCGGTTCGTGGCTTGGAGCCCTGTGTTGGGGCTCTGCACTGACAGCTTGAAGTCTGCCTGGGATTCTCTCTCTCCCTCTCTCTCAAAATAAGAAAATAAACTTTACAAATAAAATAAAATAAAATAAAATAAAATAAAATAAAATAAAATATAGGTTTTGTTTCCTTGTCCTTAGTATTTGGGCTGCTTAGCAGAACATTTCATTTCCTGTGAACAATGGCTGGTAATCCTGGCCATCCTTTTCTTACATCTTATACTTCAATTATTTTCAAGCTGGCATGCAATAATATAAGTTGAATGAAAGGTAGTTAAGTGTTTGTTGACATCTATTGGGAAATATGGTGTCATCTCTAGTTTATCAATCTATCTATCTATCTATCTATCTATCTATCTATCTACCTATCTATCATCTATCTATCTATTTATTTATTTGGTTCTGTTTTCGCATACGCAATATGCCTGTCTCATTGCACACCTGTCTAGGGAGCAAAGAGCCACAGTTTTCTACAAAAACACCACAAGAGACCTATAAACCTAGAGCCAAATTATTGGCAACTCTCTTGCCCGGTCTGCGACAATGCATTCTCCCTTTCCTGCTTTGGTCTGCCCTGTAATGTTTTTGTGTTTGATTTATATTTTTAAATGGGGACTGGGCTTAGTGATTCATTAAATAATGTCAAAAATAACGTTTGTCAGAAGCCTTCTTACTATCGCATCTTTTTAAGGCACAAACTGGGTTGATAGCCCACTGCTTTCATGGCAATGGGAAAGATGATGACTTCTGAGTCGTAACAGTTAAGTTTCGGAGCCGGGTGATAACATTTAAGTAGCTAGACTTTATACATGCTCAAGAGGCTATATCTTTGGAATTAAGAATAATATTTATGTTGTCAGTGCTTGGTATGTGGCAGAATTCACCAGGCAAAGAGACGGGTGATGCAGAGCTCTTGGTTAACTTGACAGCTGGTGTGGATCACTGACATTTCAGACACCTTTAAAAAGATTGATTTTTTTATTTTTGTCCTTAATAACTCATTGGCACCGTAGCGTTCAGAGGAGGTGGTTGACTACTTGGGATCTGGGCCGTCAGTGTGAAAAATCATTCCCAAGTGTGTATACATATCGGTACAGAATCATCATGATCTTTCTGACACCCTGATTATCTGTTTGTCTCTCTCTGTTTTGTCTTACTTTGCAGCTGTTCTAAGAGCATACCCAACGCAGTGGTGTGAATGTAGCAAACATTAAGCCATTAAAAAATAGCAAAAGTTTCACTGAATAAACAGTATCAGTATTTTTCGCCATAAAGGCTTTATTGAACATAAAGATCCAAAGTTACGAGATGTTATGTAAAATATTTTGAGAAGCAGCCTTGTTGACAGGGCCTCCCAAGAGACTTGCTTGATTTTAATCTGCCCACCGTGAAACTCCTCCTGACAAGCGTGACCCATGCGTTCATTCTTACAGTCCAGCGACCAGGCTCGTCTCATCCCCAGACCCTCTCGCTTAACGTGGTTTCCGATGACATCATGTCTCTTGGTATTTATTGTCCACATCACATATTTGGGTTCTTCAGAAGACTGTCTTCCATTGTCCTCCGTGGAATGTGTCTGGGAGCTTCCTGTGGGCATTACTTACTTCCTACGAAAGTCCGGTACTGTGGAGAATGTCTGTTGGATACCTGACAAAAAGTCATTGGTTCTCCCATTAGCTTTGCATCTTCATTGAGTAAGCCTTCTGAAACAGATAGGTTCTGGGCAATGTCATCATTTTCAAGTAAATTTAAAGTGGTTTCTAGTTTTTGGTTTTGCCCTGATTCCTCTATTGAAACATTATTATTAATATATAAAACGTGTGTGTGTGTGTGTGTGTGTGTGTGTGTGTGTGTGTGTGTGTATTTTTTGACTGAAGGATGTGGTAGTTTAAGGGCTCTGTGGTCTAAATGCACCCTTGTTTCCAGATTTGTGTTTTAAATTTGTTAAGAACAAAGAAGATTCAGGTCTGGCTACATATTTTACAAATACAATCTGTGTATTTGTCAGCCACCAAAAGGAACCCTGCCTTAGGGCTTTAATTTGTGATCATGTGTAGTCCAAACCCTGTACGTTATAAAAATAATTATAGGCTGATTGTAGGTGATTATAGGTGATGTCCATATTTCCTGGCTGTAATGATACCCTCATAATCTTGTTTGTTTTGAAGAGACTGTTGCATATTACGGATTTACATGGAGCTGTTTTTCTGCAGCACCTGTGGCTTTTCTCCTTTGGATTCTGATTCCTTGTTTATGGGACGTGTGGTCATGGATGTAATTCAGAAACACAGCCTATGCAGGTGTTTCCCTTGGCTGATAGAAATGCTGTAGTTCTTCCGGAGAAATACAAATGTTAACTGGCCATCACCCATAACATAAAACGCTTCTTTATTATACTGGGAAAGTGCCTAGAGCTATTCTTGTGAGAATAGAAAAATTTCTGGAACTTTCTGCCAAAAAAAAAAAAGAAAGAGAGAGAAATCCTTACATAAAACAGAGGAGAGGAGAACAGCATATGGGTTATGTTTTGAAATAACTAATGAATTTCTTAAGACAAGACACAACAATGCATTGAAAAAAAATCCCCTTTGGGCAGTAATTAGGATGCGGTTCCCAGTAGGCAGAGACTTGATCTCAAAGAAAAACAGTGTTGTTACTAACATGATACCAAATATCAGAAGGACATCAGTGAGTTTGACTGGTGAGCCTTTTGGGTGGTTTTGTGTAAGCCCAGTGGATTTGGAACTTCTGTGTCTTAGGCAAAGCCTAAACAATCTAACTCAGATCTATGGCCTCAGATGTAGTTCTGGAAAGTCTGAAGTACACTAAGTGCATCACCAAATATTTTTAGCATTGGACTCCTCATGAGACTGTCATGCTCCCCCCATAATGCTACGAGAGATCCAAAGTACTTTCATAGTTTAAGCAGCAAATAGTACAATCACCATAGGTTTAAAAGAAAAATGGATACATTTCCAATCTAGTATGGAGCAAACATAGGTGTACTAATTCTACAAAACAAGTATGTTCAGCTTCTCTTGTTCTGTTCCATTCCCCTCTATGAAATGTTAAAAAAAAGGGGGGGGGTGCCTGGGTGGCTCAGTCATGAAACGTCCAACTCTTGATTTCGGCCTGGGTCGTGATCTCACGGTTTGTGAATTCAAGCCCCGCACTGGGCTCTGTGCTGGCAGTGCAGAGCCTGCTTGAGATTTTCTCTCTGTCTCTCTCTCTCTGCCCCTCCTGTGCACTCTCTATCTCCCTCAATAAATAAAAACTTTAAAAAAATGTAAAAACATTTGGTCATTAAACTAACTTGACATGGAATGTTTCAGAATTGGCTAAATGTTTATATATGCTCTTGTCATGCATAACATAGAACATATTGATGAAAAGTATGGTTTTTTTTTTAGCTGTTGTAGGCATTCCCAATTTCCAAGTGAGTCTACATGTTTGTCATGAAACAGATACATGTAGATAGATATTCAGCTGTTGCCAAAGAGTCCATTGCTTTTTGGTAGACATCAATGGATTGGATTGCTGAAACTGAATGGCGTTGTGTTCTTAGGCATTTTTCTCTTTTCAGATTCCTGGGTCTTAATGTCTTTAGGCTTTTAGGTTTCTATCTGCATGTGGGAGGCGGACAGTATAAGAGACAAAAGCAGTGATGTTCCTAACCCTTCATGAAAACAGATAGGAAGAGGTTTTATACCTCGTTACTTATGTGTAACCACATTGAAGTTAAGATTTGCTTCCCCAGGCAGTATCTGGCCATAAGCAGTGTGGGAAGTAGCTCTGTTCAGGGGAATTTGAATATATTACTGTTGGGATCTGTGAATAATTGGCATCTTAGAGGGACGTAGGACCCCAGGATGCTGCGTCTCCCACAGGCCATAATTTGTCCATTAGTATGTGGCTTTAGAATATAACCTATAACTCCTTATCCAGAAAAATACCATGTCTGAAGGGAAATAATGAAAGTTATCTGTTTTAACACAGATGCTTTCTTAAGCTCGACAAAATTGCTTTACAAAAGTGCAAGAAATCATCTTTCAGAATAAAACGATTCTCATCTCTTTATTATTATGTCACAGTGCATTCTGGTCCTTGTTGCTGTGTAACAAATCACCTTAGAAGTTAGTGGCTTAAAACAACAGCCATCATATTATTCACTCTCTCAGTTTTTGTGGTCAGAAATTTGGAAAGGCCTAGGTGGAGTGGTTCTGGGGCCAAGCAGTGGCTGGAGCTGGAGCACCGAGGCTGGAGCACTTCCGCCTGGGGCTCGCCTCTCTTTCTCTCTGTCTCTGTCTCTCTGTCCCTACAGGGTCTCAAGGCCTCTCCTTTGATCTCTTCATATGGGCTAGTTTGGGCTTCCTCACAAAATGGCGGTCTCAGGGAAGTCCATCTCTTTATATGGCTGAAAAAGTTTTCAAGAATGGTTTATTCCACTCTTACAATAAAGCATACAAGGTAGAAGCAGTGTTACCTTTATGACTCAGTCTTAGAACTCATGTGATATCACTTCCTACCTGGAGGGGAATCAGACTCCATCTCCTGATGAGGGCATGGGCGTTCTCAAGGGCATGTGGGATAGGAGATAATGTATGGTAATGTGTGGTCATCTTTGGAAAAATACTATCTACCACACTTGGCCTCACATTTACTTAAAAGAAAGAGTTTTTGTTTGCATTCCTGGATAAGCAAACTGAGAAGCCCTTCTTCTACAGTCATTGAACAAGGCTTGAAATATTTAACTGCTTTCTTTTGTCACAGGAAAGGCCATGCCTACCTGGGGGGAAATACTGAAGGAAATGTGAAATAAACCTCTGGGTCAGGGAGGGTTGGAGGTGCCAGAACAGGAAAGGGAGGGGATGATCCTGAAGAATCTCACGAACTGCACCTGCTGAGTATGTCTTGAGGCTCCTGGCTGCTCATGGTGTATCTCAGTTATCTCGGTGAGCAGTCATGGGCCTGGAGAAGGTCTTAACAACACTTAGGGATGCAGCAGGGCATTTTAATGCATGTCTAGGACGATTAAGGGCAGACAGGAAGTTGGAATCCTGCAATGGTCCTGCTTTAAGCTGGCAAGGTGACCCAGTAAAGGCATCTTTCTAGATCCGCCATTATGAGTTATGTCAACCACTGATGGTTGAACAGTTCCGGCATCCAGGGACAGATGCCACTAGGTGATGGGTGGAGCCTGCTTGCTTCCTTACGTACAACCAAGCGCACGCTTCTGCGGACTGTATATTTGAAAAGTCTTCAAAAATCTTCTGAGAGTCTGGTTCGATTGGTTGATCAATGTAACTGATGCATACTGAGTATGATATCAGGCATATCAAGTGTCACTAAAGGGGCCTCAGCAGTTCTCCTACTGGCACATTCGCTAGCTGTTCTTTATTATGTAATTCTTCTAAACTAACTTATTTCAAATTAACCTTTTACGGTAAGCTCAAGGCTACATGAGGGACTGGATTGACAGAGGCATGGCAGGTCTCCAGGGCATGTGGACTAGGAGATAACTCATGGCGCCCACCCACTGTCTACCCCCCCACCGGCCCCCCTCTTCTCACCCCCTCTACCCTAAGGCTGTGCCCTAGTGAGTGCCGCTCACACGGTGGACCCATGTTGAAGTTGGTGGACCCACCACTGCTTCTCCTTGCTGTGTCCAGGGTGCTGCTGCATTCAGAGAAGACCGCCTCTAGGGCTTGGGAGGAACCATAGGAATGGGGGTAAAAATGTAGCAACTTTTTTTTTAAGTTTATTTATTTTGGGGGAGAGAGAGAGAGTGTGTGCACACAAGTGGGGGAGGGGCAGAGAGAGAGGAGAGAGAGGATCCCAGGCCATTTCCATGCTGTCAGCATGGAACCCGATGTGGCGCTCGAACCCACAGACCTATGAGATCATGACCTGAGCTGAAATCAAGAGTCAGACATTTAACCGACTGAGCCTAACCGACCAAGCCTGACCAACTGAGCCACACGGGCACCCCAAAGGTAGCAACTTTTGTCAGCTTTATGCAACCTTCTCTTCTGGCTGTGGACACTTCTCCCAGAGGGAGAACACTCAGGCCCACTCAAAAAGCTATCCCTTTGTAGCTGGAAGACTCAGAATTTGGTCTTATGGAGTCTTTTTTGTTGGTCTGTCTGTCTGTCTTCCTCCTTCCTTCCCATCCTGTGCTTGTATGAGCACTTGTGAATGTGGTGCCTTTGTGGATGAGTTTATGGGGTTGGGAGTGCGGGGTGAGGTGGGAAAGCAAGCTCGTTCCTGTCAGATACCCAGCCCTCTCCAAGAAACCCAAATCCCACAGTCCAGGCCTAATCCCTCCGAACACGGGCTTGCTCTCACCTCACTTCTTACCCTACCATATATTCCAGACAGATGAAAGGTTGGAATGTGTAAAAATGAACATTGAGGAGCTACTAGAAGAACGTAAACATAGTTTTTTCTACTCTGGGTTAGAGAAATCTAATTTCATGGTAGTAGGATATACTGAAAGCACATACGAAATGATGAACAAATTTGATCTTCTGCGTTCTTCTGTGTTGGAGGTGAAGAAAGGGACATCTCCTACATGTTCATACAAAGATAGCTACGTGGGCATCACGGCATACAAGTGAAATTGTGCTACACGCACTGTTGTGTAATCTCCGCTCGCTCAACTGTGTCATAGACAACCTTCCATGCCCGTAAACGCATCACCCTTTAATGTAGGTATAATCTTCCTTTGACTATAAGTGGAAGTTCATTTAGTCAGTTCCATATTGTCCTCACTTTTTCTTCCATATAAATGGTTAGGTGGGAGCACCTGGGTGGCGCAGTCGGTGAAGCCTTCAACTTCGGCTCAGGTCATGATCTCGTGGTTTGTGGGTTCGAGCCCCATGTCAGGCTCTGTGCTGACAGCTCAGAGCCTGGAGCCTGCCTTGGAATCTGACTCTCTCTCTGCCCCTCTCCCACTTGCACACATACTCTCTCTCTCAAATATAAATAAACATTAAAAAAATTAAAAAAAAATATATAAGTGATGAGGTGAACAAACAGCCCGAGGTATTGAACCTTTCAAACTTGCGCAGTTTCTTTGGTTGAATTCTGAGCAGTCTTGTTGGGTCAAAAAGACTGTGCTCGTTTTAAATTTTCACACGTCCCACTGTGCGGGGTTGGTGAGTCTTTTCAAATCTTGTATAATGTCAGTAATGTGCACATGCAAAATAACCCCCTATTTTGATTTTGATTTTCATTTGTATTATTACAGGGAACGCTTCACATGCTCACTGACCACTTCTCTGTTGCTTTGAGAAATAATAGCCTAAACCTTGCCAGGACTTGTTTTGATGTTGGGGTTTTATTCTCTAGTATTATGTTACAGTTGTCCTTTGTTCATCCTATGTGTTATTAATATTTTCTGCATAGTTTTTAGCCATCAACTTGCCATAGGGGAGTTTTTGGGTGATTTTATTTTTTTCTCACCCCCTTTTTTTTTGCTACATCTAAGTCGTACTGTATTATTAGGTCACATTTATCCATCATTTCTGATGTGATTTCGGTGCTTTCTAGTAGGATCACGCAGATTTCCCTAATCCAGAGTAGAAAACTTTTATGCGTATGTTTTAGCACCCATTCAGTTTTTCAGTGTGTGCATTTTGATGATTTATTTACCTGATATATATTTTTGGGTAAGGAGTGAGGTCAGATCTAGCCTGATATACATATATTTTTTCTAAATTGCTGACCAGTTGTCCCAAAATACTAATTGGAGCATCTGTCTTCGTTTCTATTGATTTGAAAATGCCACTCTTATGATAGATTACATTTTCAGGCAACCTGAGTTTTATCTTTAAACTCTTGAGGATTTCTCGTTGCTTTTGGGACAAAGATCTCTGTTCTGAACATGTCTGGTGAGTCTTGTGTGGTCATTCTTCTGCTACACCTCGTTGCTGCCTTCCACGTGCCCCACTACATGAGCCCTGTTTAGCTCTTCAACCCTCACTCCTTCCTGCCTAGGGCCTTTGCACAGGCTGTCTCCTCTGCCTGACACTTTCTGTACCCAGATTTCTGTTTGGCCTTAAGTTTACCTCTTAATTTTCAAAGGAAGCCTTCTTTGGTTTTTTGATCTCTGGTTGGGTTTGTTCTTGTTTTAATTACACTTTCAAAGAGCCACATTCATGTCCTTTAGAGTAGTTAGTTATAAACTATACATTTAAGGGTGTGATAATTTGATTAGCACCTCCTTCCTTCGCAGGCGGGAAACTTCCCCTTGTCAGGGACTCTGCCTGATATTGTTTATTATTGTATCCCCATCACTAGCCGCATGGTTGCATTTCGTAGAGATTTCTTGGTTGCTGAATGAGTAAACGAATGGATGGATGGACATCCTTTTTACTATTCTTGTTTGGGATTTAGATATTATTCCCTGAGTATTTATATAAGACCTAACGAGAGGTGCTTGTTTACCCCAGTTTATCTCTGGGATATCTCTGAAGAAGAGAGTGGTGGTCAGGTTTGTCTGGGTCCTGAATCTCCGTTGATTTTTCCAGCCTGAGTCAGATGCAGGTAATTCCTGCTCTGTTTCTGCCTTTCGAACCAGATGTAATAGTGAGGTTTCATGGGGTTCCTGATGCTCCAGGATTGGCTACACGTGGGGATCACCAGCAGAACCTCATCTAGTCTGCCTGGTACTCGTACTTACCCTGGCCTTGAGGCTCTTGGTCTTGGTCCTCATCCATGGATCCCATGGCAGAGTTACTAGTTGCTGATGCTGAACCTTATCTGGAAGTGGTGAACTTCCCGGTCTCTTGGTTTCCGGGTGGGAAAGGGCCGGGAGGAAGAATGGTCATCTACCTCCTAACAGGAGTCTCCCATTATCCAGAAACAAAACTGTGATATTCCAAAACCGTTAGATTGGAAGCTCCAGAGGGAAAAGCAGGCCCCTGGGAGCATGATTAATGCCTCTGAGAAAAATAGTGATTTTCAAAGAAGTGATGGGGGGCCTGGTGGCGCAGTCCGTTGAGCATTTGACTCTTGATGTCAGCCCGGGTCATGATCCCAGGGTTATGTGATTGAGCCCCATGTCGGGCTCTGCGCTGAGCATGGGCCTGCTTGGGGTTCTTTCTCTCTCTCCCTCTGCCCTTCCCCCACTCCCTCTCTTTCTCAGATTAAAAAAAATAATAAAAAAAAAGAGACAGTCTCATTTGCCTGCACTCCTATGCTATTGTACCAGTTGGTTTTGGGGAGTCATGAATACCCATTGGCATCCCTCTCAGCTACTCTGCTGTAGCACACTAAAACCCCTGGGTGCATTGCTTTAAAATATTCCATGATTTAAAATTAATTGATCAAATTATAATTCCTTCCCCCTCCCCTTAAAATGTGTGTCTGTGTTCATTAGTGAGGTTGAGGAGGGGAGGGGTTGCCGTATGTGAAAGTTGATAGCCTCAGCCATATACCAGAAGGAAGGGACACATTTGTCATGTGCATTGGCTACAAGAGAAGACTGAAAGGTGTCCTGAGGCCAGACTGTGAACCTGTTTGTACCTCATGGTTACTCACAGGCTTTGCTTGTAGAGGGAGGAGGATGAGACCAATCGAATGAGTGATATTCATGATAAGATCTGGAAATGCTGAAAAGTGGGGTGCCTGGGTGGCTCAGTCAGTTGAGCATCCAACTCTTGATTTTGGCTCAGGTCATGATCTCAGGGTCATGAGATCAAGCCCCTTGTCGGGCTCCAAGACAGGCATGGAGCCTACTTGGGATTCCGTCTCTCTCTCTCTCTCTCTCTCTCTTTCTCTTTTCTGCGTGCTTGCATGTGCACACTCTCTCTTCCAAAAAAAAATATAAGAAAAAGAAAAATAAGAAAAGAAAAATGCTGAAAAGTAAGAGTGGCCCATGCTACTGTTATTTCCTGCAATGTTTGAGAGCAAAGAGAATAAAATGTTCAAAATTAAAAATTAAATGTCAAAAAATATCATCGTCGTTAGCAAACTTACTTTATTATAAATGTGGTCGTATACATTCAGTTGTTAACCTTGTTCTGCCTTTGGGGTGTCATTAGTGGAGAAGACCAAGGATGGCCTAAAATATGTTGAGAGGAAAAGGGAAAATCTACACTCATTTTTCTCACATGGAAGCCTCAGATACCACCAACTATAATGCCATCAAGTTGCCTAAACTGTGCCTGATAAATCCTGATGAGTTGTTAAAACTGATCTCGGTTTATGCCGAGTCGTGTCACGTCAGCTATTTCTTGTCAGACTCCTTGGCACGCGTTACGCATGAGCATGTATCTTATTAAATCGAAATCAAATTCTGGTTCAAGGCTGGTCTCACAAATGTGATCTTTTTAATTGTGAAATGCCAATGAATGGCTGTTCCTGGAGGGAGCTTCCCTTTGGCTTCTTTGAAAGCAGATGATGTAAAAAGGATGAAGTTAGGAATCAAGAAAATATGTGTGACTCTACACCCTGGAGCCAGTCTCCTTAGCTAGATCCCAGTAAGTCCTAAAAATATGTGCTGTCATTGCAAAGCTCATTTTTCCAAGCTGGACTCTAACATTTGGCTAAGAACTTTCTTTTCTTTCCATGTTTGCTCTACACGGAATCTGGGGGGGGGGCGTGGATGAAGATTGAGGAAGGAATGAGAGCTTGAGTTTTGGGAGCCAGCGTTAACACTTCTGGGCGATGACAAATCATGACTTAGCCACCACCCCCCTTTTATATTTATTCTCTCTTTCTCTCTCTTATTCCCCATCTCTCTCTCCCTCCTCTCATTTCCTTCGTCAGGCACAAAATGATGGGTTGGAATGGAAGCATGGCATCTCATAAGGTGTTCTCTAGTGTAACCTCTGGAAGGAAACCTGAGAACAAGGTGATTGTTTTTGGATACTTTATCAGGAAGCTATGGTGGGGAAGTCTTCCCTTACTGGCCCTTATCAGCACCAAACCTCTAGTTCGTGTTCCAGAAGATAATTTACAGTCCAATCCAGAGGGGAAACAATGAAAAATTGTCTACCACACGATCTAGCACCATTATGCATCTTGATTTGTATTCGTAAGGAATGGGGTCTTACAGCTGTCATGCTAAACCACATCAAGAAGTTAGCCTGAACTGTCCAATCAGTTCATGGCTGTAAACTATCTTGTGAAAAAACACTTTGTTGACTTCACTGGCTCCTGCCTTTCGTGAGGAGAGCCATCTGAAGAACTCGAGTTAAACAGGCACTATTTACATTTTCCCCCTAGCCTTTTCTCTGGTCAGTATTTGCATCTGAGAAGAGACTGCCCGGGCAGACATTCTGTGAAGTTTCAGGAGGTGTCTTAAATTCTGTCCATTTCTCTCTACCTTCCCTATCCCTGCCGATACCAAGCAAACATCATTCCCTGCTGAACTGAGTTCATTAGCTTCCGTGCTGTTTTCATTCTGAACCTCTCTGGTCCGTTCCCTATCTGGCAGCTAGAATCATGTTTCAGAACAAAACTCTGTCATTCCCCCATTGGAAAACCATCCAGTGACTTCCTAATCCACTAAAGCTAAATTCTTTATCACCTCTGAGTACGGTACGATTTGCCCCTTCTCTACATCTCCCCAGTTCCTGGAATACACCTGCCTAATTCCAAGGTCACAGTCTTTGAATAGCCAACATCCTTGGCTTGAAATGGACATGTTTCTTTTCTTTGCATGGCTGACTCTTTCCCATCCTTTGGATTTCAGCTCCAGGTTCCCAACCAGCAGAGCCTTCATGATCCCTCCAGCTAAGTAGCCCCCCACCCCCTTTTATTCAGTGGTGCTCTATACATTTACTCCAGGTCCTTGTGTATTTTGAAGTTCTGTATTTATTTATTTTTGTTTCCTAATTATGTCCTCTGCCTTCCTAAAGGTGGGAATCTGGTTTGCTTTATTCGCTGTTGTAAATCTTAGCTTCGACCTGGTATCTGGTCACAGAGGACACATGGCTATTATTAAAGTGTCCTCTAAGTTAGGTACAAGTATGCCCCCATTTTATAGATGAAGAAACTGAGGTATAGTGAAGTTAAATATCTTTTTCAGGGTCCCAGATCTATTAAGAGACGATAACACTATTGTTGAATATTAATTGAATGAATGAATGAATATCGGTCTAACATATGCCATCTAGAAATAATAGTTTTAGAGATTAAAAAAGAAAACTGTAGAATGGGTCAGCTAAAAAGAAAGGTCATTAAATAGAATGTTTTCCTAGCTAAGGTAAAAGCTCTTCCCAGCTTTCCAGTCTTCCACCCCCAGCTGTTTAGCATATGTTTTTGTTTTTCAAACTTTTTTTTTTGTTCCTAAAAACTCTCTAAATTCTGGGATCCTTGACAAAGCCTCACTGTTATGCCAGGTTGAAACTCAGCCACCCATATTTGCTCATTTTGCATCAGATTTACTGTCCAGCAGAGGCAAGACTGAGGTCACGGAGTTAAAACTAGACTTTTTACTTTACAGCGTTATGTCTGGTGTAATGTTGAATTCAGAGATTTATTACTCAGGGTTGGTAGGTTGCAGGGAGACTGTTGTGTGATTTATTTACCATCAGAACTAAATGGTAAAGTTTTTAAAGTGAATGCTCTTATTCCCCAAATAAGTTATCACTTTAAAAATACCTGAGGCTGATTTTACTACACATTCGAATGTATTGGTGTGTAAATTCATGGCTTTGGTCATCACATGGAACAACCGTGGCACAAAACAGAAGTAATGTTATAATCTTGACTCAGTTACAGTTTATGTGCAACTGGGATGTGTGTGTGTGTGTGTGTGTGTGTGTGTGTGTGTGTGTGTATGACTTTTCCTACCACTGCGTCTATCCATGTTCCATTTCCATGCACATCATGGAGTAATTCCTAAATTACAAGTTTTTGAAGGCCAATGCCATCAGAACTTTGCTTTGTTCCTCCTTTAAAGATTTTAGTCCAATCTCTTTTTTAAAACAAATTCAATTAAGTCAGGGTGTCTGGGTGGCTCAGTCAGTTAGGTGTCTGACTTCAGCTCAGGTCATGATCTCACGGTTTGTGGGTTTGAGCCCCGCATTGGGGTTGGCGCTGACAGCTCAGAACCTAGAGCCTGCTTGGGATTCTGTGTCTCCCTCTCTCTGCCCCTCTCCTACTCGTGCTGTGTCTCTCTCCATCTATCAAAAATGAATAAATGTTAAAAAAAACCCAGTCATTTTACTCTCTTGATAATTGCGAATCTATTTTGTTTTGATTCTTTGATTGGCTGGAAATCAGTGAAACGGTGCTGATCACGAAAACCTCTTTCTTGTTGTAACTAATGGAATTACTTAAAAAATACATTCAGTGAGAAAGAAGGATGAATATACAAGAGGAGGGATAGCAAGAAATCCCATGTTCTTTTTTTTTTTTTAACTTTTAATGTTTATTTATTTGAGAGACAGAGAGAGAGAGTGTGTGTGTAAGCAGGGGAGGGGCAGAGAGAGAGGGAGATACAGAACTCAAAGCAGTCTCCGGGATCTGCACTGTCACCACAGAGCCCGACGTGGGGCTCAAACTCACAAACTGTGAGACCATGACCTGGGCTGAGGTCGGACACTCAGCGGACTGAGCCACCCAGGCATCCCAAGAAACCTCATGTTTTTGACCCCAGCTCCCTGTAACCTTGGGTATTAGTGAGCAGCCCATTGGCACCTACATCCCTGTGTGGACGCAGCAGGTGCAGTGAGGGGAGCGTCACGCTGAGTTACTGTGCGTAAAGAGGCTTGATGAACTGTGTTGTTTATTTTCCTATTCTTTAAGTCAGAAGTAACAGCTCTGGACGCTGTCCTTTAAGAAGCCTTCCGGTGGTAGTAGTATCAGGCCAACATGTGGCCCCAATAGCTGTTTTTGTTTTCTGACCATTCCTGTCGGGTTTCCCAAGCCAGCCTTGGGCTCAGCCAGCGAGGCCTCGATGCCGTCATCAGAGGTGACGACGCACAGATGAGATTCAGGCAGTGGTCGTGGACAGGTCCTCCTCGTGTCTCAGTGGCTTCTCCATCTGCGCTCAGCTAATGAATGCTGCCCCGAAGAATTGGCTAACACTTGATCCTCCGTGTTTAAAAAACCAATGAATTAGTACTTCATTCACCATCCCAAGCCCGTGCCGTGTTTTTTCTTTTCTTTTTTCCTTAAAAGAATGACCTTTTTATAAACCACACCTTCTTTATCCATACAATGGAATACTACTGGGCAATGAGAAACAATAATCATGCTATTTGCAGCAACGAGGATGGAACTGGAGGGTATTACGTGAAGTGAAATAAGTCAGAGAAAGACAGATACCGTATGTTTTCCATCATATGTGGAATGTGTGTGTGTGTGTTTTTTGTTTTTACAGTGTGTTTTAGGCTATCTTTGACCTTGAGGGTCCACAGTGATGTAAAGATCTGCTTGGAAGCAGCAAGTGGAAGGGAAGGGAGACTTTGGGTCCTACTTGGGCCTGATCGGTAGGGGTAAGAGGGGAAATCAGAGTGCTTGAGAATTTCACAGACACGGGGAGAGTGTGAAGAGGAAGCTGGGCACGGAAGATGGGGACTGGAATCTGTTTTCTGGTCGCCTCTGGGTGCAGGCATGATTCAGACTGTGTGGACGGATCTTTGACCACATTGACGACAGCTTGCCCGGTGCCTTCCCTTAGGGTTTCAAAGACTCGAGTCTGGTTTTCCCACGGCTCAGCATCTCGGCAGACCTGAATGATGACAACACCATCTCCTCTTCAGTTGCTCATATGCGACACACTTGGCAACGCTTACTCCTCTGAGCACGAGAAAAGATCATCTTGGGGGCCATCTGTGACTCTTCGGCCTGCCTCACTCCGACCGTCCAATCACAAATTCCTGGCGTCTCTGCTGGAGCCATGTGTCTCAAACCCATTCATTTCTGTCCACCCACCACTTCTACTTCTAGGAACATCTGTCTAACCAGTCTAACTGCCTCCAGTTTTGCCCTCTCCAGTCCCTTTCCTCCGTAGTAGCCCGACCTGGCTTTCTGCAGCCTGGGACGCTCGTGTTCTTTTTCCAAGCCCTCTCCAAGGTGCCTGGCGGCTGTCTGCATATAGTCCGTGTTCTCTGCCGGGGTCTGCAAGACTTCAAGTTTCCCGACCGTCTCTCTTCTCCTTTCCTTCTTCCTTCCATCTTCTGCAGCCCCACTAAATTATCCGTGGTTCCTGAATGCTCAGTGCTCTCTTTTGCTTCTGGACCTTTCACTCTGCCTGGGGTGTAAACTCAACCATTGTCTAAATTTCCAGATCACCTTATTCCTCCCAGTTCACCTACAGGGAACTCTGGAGCCCCTCGCCTTTATTCTGGCATTTGCAGAGATGATTATGCGTCTCAGGTTAGTCTGATAGTGTCTTGAGAGCAGAGGTGGTATGGCTGTTAGGCTCCTAGCTCCTAATGCCTGGTCACTAAAGCAGAGACCAAATCAATATCTGTCGTATAAATGAATGAGTCAGGTAGCTGTGTTTGGGGAAATCTTTTCTATTAACCTTATAGTGGTAGTATTATTTTACTTCCTGCCTCTTTCCTTTCTCCATTTACAGCAAGAAGAATTCTGTGTAAAGAAGGCACGTTTTTAATTGTGTGGATGAGTCTTTACCACATTGACCACAATTTGCCCATTTTATCCCCTTAGTGGTTCAAAGACTTGAGTCTGGTTTTCCTGGGGCTCCGGATCTCTGTAGCACGGAATGATTGCAACACGATTTTGCCCCTAGATAGTAGCAGGTTATGATAACTCTAAGTTAAGACTGGAGAATTTTACAGGGCATGGGGCAAGGTGTTAAAGTGCAACTTTCACTTTATAAATTGGAAATACATTTGGAAAATTAATTGGAAAGTTGGAAAAAAATTGATCTTGGAACAACAGAGTTTTGAACTGAATGGGTCCACTCACATGCAGACTTTTTACAGAACAGGACTATAAATGTATTTTCTCTTCCTTACAATTTTCTTAATAACATTTTCTTTTTTCTGGCTTACCTTGGTGCAATCATACAGCACATAATACATATAACTTACAAAATATGTGTTCGTCGACTTTTTATGTTATCAGTATGACTTCCGGTTAACAGTAGGCTATGGGTAGTTATGTTTTGGGGGAGTTGAAAGTTATAAATGGATTTTTAACTCCACGGGACTGGCATTCCTAACCAATGCATTGTTGAAGGTTCAAGTGTAATGTCCTTGTTAAGGGATAGGGCAAAGGGGGAAGGCTTAGGAATAGACCAGGCTTGACTTGGGAAGTGTCAGCTTCCAGTTTTCTCTCTCACTTGGCAGGTCCAAGAGCTTAATGACATCAGTCTTCTTCACCCCAGATCTTGTGATGTGAGTCTTGACATTTATGGCCCCATATTTAGCCCTCTGCCTGCTGTGGTGTAAGGGCCCCTTGAAGGCCACTGCACGGAAGGCATATCAGAGGCTCGTAGAAGGCATATCTTTGGGCTCAACCAGCGTGCATTGAACACCTACTATCTCTGTGCTCTTTGGAGCTCAGAAAACTTAAGTCCTTTAGCTAGAAAATTCTAGATCTTAGCCTGGAATCCAGGTCGTCTTGCTTTTTGTCATCTAGTCCAATTTGATATTCTCTACCTCCAAATTTGGTGGTGACCCACTTCATTTATGCTGGCGCAGAATAATGGAGAAGAGTTTTGGAGTCAGATGGACCCGTTTCTGCTCTGGGATAGAGTCGCACTGGGAACCGGGGCAAAAGCTCAACTTCTGTGCGTGAGATCTAATTCTCTTACCTTGAATGTGGAGATAATAAGGCTCAGTTCATAAGGTTCTCGTGAAGATCAAATTGGATTATTATGTAAAGTCCCTAGTTGACTACCTGACAGCATCTCAGATAACCTTTCCTCCTCTGTTTGGAATGCCTGAAATCCACACTATTGGTCTATTTAAATTCAGTCTCCACTTAAAATGTGGATACCCCTGAAAGCTTTGTGGTAATGCTGTGTCCTAGGCTGCTGGTGTGTTTTGTGGTACCCCAGTTTCCCTTGCCCCCCGTCCATATTTTCAGTTGCCCATGGTCAATGTCAGTCTGGAAGCAGATGATCTTTGTTCTGACGAGTCATCTGAAGGTCAACAGTAGCCTAACTTTACATCACAGTGCCTACGTCATTCAACTCATTTCATCTTTTTACAGAGGCATCTTATCATCTCACGTCCTCACAAGAAGGGTAATACTGCCAGTAAGATATTTTGAGAGAGGGAGAGAGACAGAGACAGAAAGAGAGAGAAGGAGCACATTTACATGACTTTTATTACAGTTTATTGTTTTAATTCTATTTTATTATGAGTTATTGTTGTTAATCTCTTACTGTGTCTACTTATAAATTAAACTTTATCATAGGTAAGTATATATATATAAAAAAAACAGTGTGAATATAGGGTTTGGTACTCAGGCATCCACTGGGGACTTGGAACATATTTCCTGCAAATAAAGGGGGGACCACTGTAACTGACTTGGCTACCCCCATCACCGCAGAGAGGAGAATGTTTGTCTACACATCTAGTTCAAGCCGTTAGTGTTTGTGTTTTGTTTTCTACATAGATTAAAAACTGAAATTCCACTCCTAACATTTAGCTCTGCTCAGGCCACATAAAGGGAAAAGAAATTTTATTAGTGAGGGATTATTTTCATTATCTGGAGAAGTTTACAACTGATCCTATGCTTACCTACCTCACATTTTAGCCTAGAGCCAAACTGTTGTTCATATTTTAAAATGAAAAAAAAAAAAGCGCTGATGAATGACAGATTCTAGGGTAAGTAAAATATGCATATTCAAACCCAAGGGAAGTGCCATCCAAATAACGCCTCTGCATGATTATGATTTGGTTGGAGGCTAGGAAGTACTTAAGGATGGGAAGTAACACTGTTCTCCTTGTAGAACAATTGTCCTTGAAAACATTTGAAATTTTAGAGCCTTTAAAATGAAAAGCAATGGACCGAAGGCCAGTCCGCTGCACTGGAATACAGCTGCCTAACATTTGTTTATCATTCTGTTCCCTCGTGTGGCCTTCTCTTTTCTCACCTCCTCCAGATTCTCTGTCACTGGCCTCTTCTTTGGAAGTAAGCAGACCTTAGTCTTTCTCTGCTCAGTATGGAATTCTCATTAAGTTTTCTGGTGCGAAGATATTAGATTAGAAATTAATACGCTGATCTTCCCAAGAGTTTTGTAAGAAGTTAAATAGCATAAGAGATGGAAATAACAATGTGCAGGTTTCGTGGTTATTGTTGTTTATTTGTTTTATTAGTGCAACAAATAATTTCCATCCTTTTTTAGTGGAAGTTTGTGGATTGTCTCACTTTATGCTGAATGTTACTTCTCTGCGTTCATTAGTAACTCGCGAGAAGGGTTCGGTAGAAGTGAGTATTCCATTGTGGGTACCATGCAATGACATTTTCTTGGTACTTCATATTCATCACCAACCTTAGCGTGCTGTCCCAAATAAGTGTTTGTAATTAGGTTGAACATGTGAAATGGTTGACCTTGACATTTTTTTTACCCACAAAAATGGCAGTTTCTTAGGATGTAGCCTAATATCAAAAATCCAGTCTACTCAGTTCTTTCCTTAACGCTACATTATTTTGTCCAAAACTCATATTATGTTTTATATGCATTAGACACCTCATATTTACCTGTTGAGGGAGTTGATCTTAGCGATACTAATCAGATCGGTTTTACGGCATTTGTGTCCACCTCTACACCACGGGATGAAAGTAAATACCGTGAGGCTGAGGTGGCTGGCAGGGGATTTCATGTCCTGGTTGTCCAGGCTTTTCATTGTAGGGGAAGAAGGGACATGTGGTGGGTCAAAGAGGTCAAGCATTTGGCAAGGCATTTGAAAAGCTAACAGTTGAGAAGGTTAGGAGTGTATCTCTTCTGATCTTGGGCGGTCTAAGCCAGTAAACATAATGGCTCTTTGAAGCGGTGTGTCTATTCCTTACTCGGTGAAGGAGGTAGATTTGGGGGGGGGATGGGCGTCCTCATTGGCCACCCCCCAGACAGGCTAAGTTCCTGATGCGTAAGAACAGGAGCAGGCGTTCCTATTTCCAGCTCACGCAGGGGACGTAGAGGAAAGAGAGCCCGTGGGCTTTGCCTTGGATGAGGAAGCTGAAGATGGGCTTCAGGAACCAGGAAAACTGATTCTAGAGAAGGGGCAGGTCCACAGTAGAGACTCACAGGTGGCCTGCGACATGTTCCAGAATTCAGGTTCCTAGAAATTTAGACCGACCTTTCCATAATAAGCTGTACTTGTGGCACGCTGTGTTCCAGGGGCTGCCGAAGAAGCTGCCCAAGCCAACCCTCTCGTTTGCGTTTGCGTATTATGAAAGTTCTCGATGGCGATGGGAATGCTGTGTTTCTCCCTAAATGCTCTGCGTCCGTCCCCATTGCTAACTTTAGTTGCTTTGTTATTCTCCTAGGTGGATCTATGCACACTGTCAAAGAATCTCATCATTCTTTAGATTGACAAAATATACCTGCACACGAAAATAAGTCCACTGAGGATTTGTCATCCCCTGCCCCATTCTGTGGAGCCCTGCTGTCAGCAGTGACCTTCTCTTGAGGGCTCCACGGTGTGACCCTTTTGCCAGCTGTAGTGTATGAGAGGCCGTGATCCCAGGGCACGTAAAAAGTTAGGAATGCCAGTGCAGCGGGGAGATATACATAAAAAC
The DNA here is from genome assembly GCF_007474595.2 of Lynx canadensis. Classification (NCBI taxonomy): domain Eukaryota; kingdom Metazoa; phylum Chordata; class Mammalia; order Carnivora; family Felidae; genus Lynx; species Lynx canadensis. Next base: position 227,530,934 of record NC_044303.2, on the reverse strand, counting down.
AAATCAGTATATTCCCACAACAGCTATAAATGTCAGTTGTGATTATTACAATTGTAAGAGCCAAATGACTGTAAATGACGCCAAAATTCCAAGTGGGGTGGGGTCCCGGAGACCCACAGGAGGCTGTTTGTGGAAGAATTGACAATGGATTAGGGTCATATTGAGGAGAAAAAGAGATGTCACTCTAAGCTACCAGAGAAGTTGGAATGGGGCGCAAGGCGGCCCTGCATATAGTGACTTTGGGAAATTACAGGCCGACCGGATTGACCAGCACAGCGATAGAAGAACCAGTGGCAAAGAGAGCCCTGGTTGGAATTCTTTAACCTGATTATTAATCTGGAATAAATTGCTTAGATTAAAGGGCTGATCTAGGATCTTAATTTTGAAGTGTCGGACAACTGTATTAATCCACGCTTTCGGCACAGTATTAATAAGGAACACTTACCGAGTGCTTGCTAGGGGCAGGCATCAAACTAGGTGCTTTACGTGTGTTAATTCACAGCACACCCATCACTCTGGGACCCCGCTTTCTAAACCAGGATGCTGCAACAGTTCACTATCTTTCCAAAGTCAAAGAGGTGATAAGTGACAAAAGAATTCAAATTTAAGTGTGCTGGTCCCAGCATTTGGGCTTTTCCCTACAAGGCTCTAATAAAAATTCAAGCAGATGATGTCATGTGGTGATCGGGGCGTCTAATGCCTGGTGCTTTCCTTTATGAGCTCTGGGAATGTTGCACAGCCTATGCCTTAATTTCCTTGTATGGGCATAAGGGGTGGTAACATAGGTCTTATCTCATGCGGTGGAATAGTAAGATTGCGGAACGTGCTCAATAGGGGTTGGCCGCTGGGAAAGGTCGGGGAACTTCTGAGCCCTCATCTTCTCACCTGACATAAGGAAAAATGGAGGCTCAGGGATTTTATGCGGTTTATTCAAACACACATTTGGGATTAGGATGAAGTGCTCTCGTCTACAAGAGTAAGAACTCTCGTCTCAACAGCGTGCAACGTGCTGCATCAGAATGTCGGGTCATGCCAAAACTGGGCTAAGGCTCGCTCTCGAAATAACTGAGAAAAAAGCATTTGAAAGTAAAGTCTGGTGCTTTCAGGTAGGCATATTATGGTAGAGTTTACTTTTGTATGATACGAAGATCTCTGTGGGTATGTGTTTTTGCGGCAGAGAGAGTTTCTTTTGTTTCTAATTATTCAGAAGTAGATGTTAATTCTCCACTTGGGCATCTTAGCATATGTTCTCCCCACACTAAAATGAAGATGAATGGCCACTTTCAAACACTCCCCAATTTTTATACGTTGCTGTTCCTAAAGCACCTTTTGCGTGCTGAATTTCTCTAGTGACATACAAGCAGACTTGATAATTATCCGTGACCTCCTATCCCTTTCCCATGGCGCTGCTTGATTTGAGAGACACCAGGTGAACCAGTCTCTAGGGGTGGTGGCACTCTGGTATCTCCTGGCCTGGTATCCCTTGGCAGGAGAGGGCTGGGCTGGGTGTGAGCCATGCTGGTCAGGCTCTCTGTCTGACTTCTGTTGCAGCCCAGGGAGAAGGAAGAGAGACTGGGTGCCTGTTCTGGATGTCGACTAAGTTGCACGATGAGAAGACCCTGCTGGGGGCTGCCTTATAAATGGCCCAGGCTTTGGCATCATGTCTGCTCAGGTGCATCATCTCCAGGACCTACTTTTTGCTTTCCCCAGAGAAGAGGACCCTTCCTCTTAACAGACAGCTCTCTCCCTAATCCACCCCCCAAGCCTCTCCTCCGCTAAGCAGGATCAGAAGGGTAGTGCCAGGATGGACCACAATAAGAAATTTCCTTTTCTTCCCCAGCAGTCTGGATACAGAACACCCCCTAGCAGGGCCAGATCCGTGGATTTTCTACCTTTGTGGTCACACAGAGCCCTGTGTTCAAAAGGGTCCCATGCTTATTTGATGCTCTTGAAATCCCTTATCACATTTTAGTAAGGGCTACACAGTTTCATTTTGCTCTGGGGCCCATAAATCATGTAGCCCGTCCTGCCCCTTAAACAACATGGTCAGCTACTTGACCTGCATAGTTTACTCTTAAAGACAAATCCAAGAATACATTAGGTAAGGAAGTAGCAGACTCCCATGTTAATTGAAGGACAAGTGGAATAGCTGGGTAAAAGGGCTTAAACCATATCAAGGCTTTTGATGTGCATGTGGCCGGACGCTTTAAAGTACTTGTATGTATTTTTTCTTGTAGCTGCGCAATGGATATTCCCATGAAAACAAACACTCTGTTTGCTTTGTTTCTATCAGTGCGTTAAACTCTGTTTCACATTCTGTTTTACCATGTGTGTTTTTTTTCTCTGGGGAATCGCCTGGTGTTCTTTCCTGATTTGTGTGTTTGTCTTACTGTTTTTTGAGTGATTCCCGTGAGTTCCTTGAACAATAAAGACGTTTGCCCCTTGTGATTTTTTTCCCCCTAACCGACTGTTTGACTTCAATTATATATGTTACTGTTTGTTGATTTTTGACATGCGGAAGTTCAAAATTTGTCTAAGGTTGAATCTCTTGATAATTTCTTTTGCGCTTTCTTATGTTAGCTTTTAGGTTAGCAGGCTTCTGCCTTCTAGAAATTTGATAAATGTTTGCTTATTTTTATAAAAGTTGCTCTATTTTGACTGTTATACTTTATTTTTGAGGAGGACGAGGATATGATTTTTTGAACAATGGATACCTGGCTATCTCAGGGAATTCTTCCCTTCTCCACCGATTTGTTTGTGTTACGTTTCTGCCTTCGCCATTTAGAAGTGAATTACCTCTGGGCTCCTGTTTTGTTACGTTGGTATTTCTGTCCTGTCTGTATCATCCTGACCTAATGGGTGTACCCTTTGTATGGTATTAATGGGCTAGGGCTGGTCATCAGCATCCTCCTCCTTTACCTCCAACTAATTTATTTATTTATATCTAGAGAGAGGGCGCAAACAGGGGAGGGAGCAGAGCCTTAAGCAGGCTCCGTGCCCAGTGCAGATCCTGATGTGGGGCTCTATCCGATGCCCTTGTGATCACGACCTGAGCTGAAATCAAGAGTCGGACGCTCAAACAATTGAGCCACCCAGGCGCCCAAACAACTAATTTATTTTCTGATCTGTTCTCATTAGTTTATTTTCTCTTAGCCCCTGTTTGATTTCTACTTGGCAATAAACTACTTTAAGCAGTTTTTCTAGGAACTTAAAGAGATATCAGTGGCCTTTCCTTTCTGTGATCGATATCCAAACTCATTGTCTGTCTCACATTGATCTACATAAATTTTCTATTTCTCTGTAGGTGAAGATTCTTTGTATTGAAAAAGCTTGTTAATTTTGTAATTTGGGTAAATCTAAAAGGGAAAGGCTGTGTTTATAGTGGTATTACCTAGTTCATTCAACAGGTATATACTGAATATCTCCAAGCACCTGGGACTGTGGATGGCAGTGATTGCAATAGACAGAGACCTCTGGGGATCCTCGGGGTGACTTCTGAGAGGAGGGCAGGCAGTGACTATTTATCACACAGAGTCTCGTGGGCCACTGTAGGGAGTTTGGGCTTAAGCTAGAACCCAATAAGAAACTGTTAGGGAGTTTTAAACTGGGCTGACGACATGATCAGATGGTTTGAGGATCAGCGTCTATGTTGGTAACATCTTGAAAAGATGGGGAAGAATCAGTAGTGAGGCCAGGAGGGAAAACAGGGCCGAAATATTTAATTCCATCTCCTCTTTTATAAAGAATCTGTAAATCTCGAGGCAGTCAAGATTATTCTGCCTGTCGCAAATCATGCATCTGAAAACATTTTCCTAGATGGTATCACACGGAGCAAAAAAATACCGTCACAAATCCCTGAAATTCTTACTTTTTATTTCAGTGACTTAAAGCCCTGTAAATTGCATTCCAACGAAGTCTTCATGAACATACGCATGGCATAAACATATCCAGAATTCCTGTCTGGGTTTCACAAAATGTGCTCATCAAATGTAGCTTGCTTTTTAGGGTGAGTGTAAGATTTACAAGAAGGTGAATGAAGGCAGAGTGTAGAGGGAGACATTGATGAATAGATTGAAACCTTAAATCCCTGAGCCTTATTCTCCCTTCAGACTAGATTGGATGGTCAGAATGCCATCACTTTCATGGATGAAGCGATGACTTTGTGCTAGACGAGTTTGGGAAAAGAATTCTAGGAAATTTGCCAGCTATCAACCAAGTATCGGCACATCAAGAAGGAGAATGGAGAAACAAGCCACAGCTCTTGGTGGAGTATATCTATTTTGGCCAAAAGGCAAAGTTATTATATTTTTAAAAGAAAGGAGAGATTAGCTCCTAAGTTACTATATTCAAGAACTATTTCAGTTTCGGGCAAGATTTATTTTGCTTAATGTATCTCATTTTATAGAAGCCAGACCTTTCCCTTCACTGGCCCCTGCAAGCCTCAAGTTAGGTTATAACCACAATTTATATGATAAAAGGGCCATAAATGCAAAATTTAGGGAGAGTGATTTTTTTTTGTTAATGCACAACGCTTTGAAAAATACCACATAGATTATAGGTGGAAGCTGAATTAAGGTTGTTAAAAGAAGAAAGACCTACCAAATCATCTGTTCATTGCCCAGAGAAAATTAAACTATTTCCCAGGTCTGGAAAACCTTATCAGATTTTATCATGTGGCTGCATATACTGCTTCTTATTTGACTTGGTTGTGCCTGTTTAAAATCTTACAATTCATCACTGTTCAAATTACTACTGGGTACTTACTCAGCCTTTCATGGAGTCAGTTTCTAAAGAAAGAAAGTGCTGCTTGCACATGGAAAACAAGTGTCTTAGCTTTACGATGCAATGTTTTTCTTTGCAAGTTGTATGTGTAAGCATAACACGTCTGCAGTTTCAATGTTCACCACGAGGTGCAGCACACAGAACTTCTCCTTTGTTCCTCGCTGACTCATGCAACAGAATTCTAGCAGTGGAGCAGGCATCAGGACTGTTTACAATTGGTAATATCTTAGCGATAGGCTTACCTAACTTCCCTCTGTGTTTGTTCTGCTGCGTGTATCTTTACGCCCAGGTGGACTGTCCTTTTCAATGCAGTATGGCTGCGCACAACTCCTGGTCTTCCATCCAGAAAGGGAGAGAGAGCATCTTGTCGCTATTGTTGGAAAGCTTCGGCCATTCAACGGCCCCTCATTTTCTGCCCAGTTAATCATTGTGCGGTGAGGACAGGTTCATGTTGATTGAGTTAGGACAGGCAGAGCTCCCTGCTGGAGCTAGAAGTAAAGTCACTATCACCCAACTGTGAGACAGCTACATAAAGTCAAGGGGATGGAATGGATTGAGGGGTGGGGTGATCACTGCACTCAGAGTACTGGTTTAGCCTCTCCCTCCCTCGAGTCAGGACTCAGAAGGATTTTGGCTGTCTGTGAGACACTCTCTTGTTGCCATTCATACTTTCTTGGAGATGCCCCGTGCTCAGAGTTGCCTACTGGCAAGGATAAGCACTTCAATTCCTATGGAATAGGATTGTAGCTTCCCACTGTGGTTCTAAAGAAAACTTCTCCCAACCCAAGGGAAGTGGAAGAGATGTAGGAGGAGAACAACGATTTGTGTCTTGGCTTATGGTTGTAAAGCGGTTTGTAGTTTGCTACACAGTTGGTAACTTTTGGATTCTGAGGAAGTGGAGAAAACGGAGAATGTAGCAAGTGAAAACTAAAAGGGATCTTGAATATGAGCTTCTCCAGTTTTCCTCTCCCCCAATCAGTGGGTCTGGATTGTTACTGAGAAGTCTTGAGTAGTTTACCAAGGGCCTCCTGGCTGGTCAGGGAGTGAATGTGGATCTGAGCTGAGAATTCCAGTTTCTCCATTTAAATGCTTTCCCAACAGTGTTTGGTGCCTGTGTCTCCTGTGGAAGAGAAACTTGTTTGTTATAATCCTGTTTACGAAGTAGGGATGGTTGGATCTTTTTTTGTTCCACTGATACAGAATTTTGATAATAGAAGTTTTCCCAGTGTGGAATGGGGAACATGTAAGATCCTAAGATTGTTTTATATTAATTAAGATTAAGTTCTGAAAGAGATAGCTCGTTTTTCTCTTTCACTGTTGGTTGATTTACTGCTTGTGCATGAAAGGAGAATCAATGCCTTTTAAGAATTTATTATTCAGAACTTCCACCAATTTACGTTGATCATCAGTGATAATTAAGGTAAACACTTATAAATGTGCTTTGTATAAAAATTCTGACATCGGGGGCGCCTGGGTGGCTCAGTCGGTTGAGCGTCCGACTTCGGCTCAGGTGATGATCTCACAGCTCGTGAGTTCGAGCCCCGCGTCCGGCTCTGTGCTGAGACAGCTCAGAGCCTGGAGCCTGCTTTCTGCTTCTGTGTCTCCCTCTCTCTCTGCCCCTAACCCACTCGCATTCTGTCTCTCTCTATCTCTCTCAAAAATAAATAAACATTAAAAAAATTTTTTTTTTAATTCTGAAATCAATCAGTGGCCATAGGGTACAAAGGTCTGTTACTAATTTTTGATGGGTTGAGCCACAGAAAGCCACAAAGACTCGGAGGATGTTGCTGCCTGTTCCTTCAGTAGACTCTCCGCTGAAAGGTAAAGTTGGTGTTTTCTCCGCTCTTTCCCTGCTCTCAGGGTCCTCTGCCACCAAGATGCTTGATCATGGAATGGTGTCTAAGACGGGCTCCTGGCACGCGGCATGTTGGATGAATGAATGAGTGAGAGGGTGAATTAGAAGACGCGGTCTTGCATTTGTTGGCACCAGAGGCTCTGGATGCCAGGAAATGATCACGTGGCTGTGAAGCCGCGCCCAGATCACGTGGAAACAGCGCTGAACTTCAGAAAGGGCTCCCCTGTTTCCTCGCGCGTCACGTTCAAGCAGACGCAGTCCGCTCGTGGTCTTTGGACGAAATCACTGGTACAAATTACAGTGATGCTGCCATTAGTAAAAAAACGTCTTCTGGGCGACTTAGAGCACAGTGGAAATTCTGGTGCTGGTGCACGTAGCCTTGAGCCTGTCCGAGGTCCGATCCTCTCGGTACCCTGCTCAGAAGCCCAGCTGTGAGGCCCCATCTGTCAGCGAAGGCGGCATCTGTGTCTCCGTCGGCTGACATCTGCGTTAACTCTCGTGGACTTGCCTGAAGGCCCGTAGGTGGCCGTGAGGCTCAGGGAAGCGGGCTCTGCGGTGGTGCCTTTAGTGAAATATTGCCCGGCCTTTTCAACTGAAAACCCCCCGTGATGGTGTGCTAAGCGCTTGCTTTTTCACGAGCTGGGAGACCCTTTCTTTTAGGGCTTCTTGCATTCCAGGATGCATTAAATCGTACTTGCTCATCTTTAAAGTGTATTTACTTTGAGAGAGAGAGAGAGAGTGTGTGAGAGAATGAGTGCAAGTGGAGTGGGGGCAGAGAGAGAGAGTCTCAAGCAGGTGCCACACTGTCAGGGCAGAGCCTGATGCGGGGCTCGAACTCACGAACCGTGAGATCATGACCTGAGCTGAAGCCGGACACTTAACCCCCTGAGCCACCCAGGCGCCCCGTTTGCTAATCTTTTGCACCCGCAGCAACATTGCCGGGCAATAGGACTTGAGTAAATGCTTGTATGAGAGACTCAGGGCGGGGTTTTCTGCTTTCTGTTCAATTCTTCAGAAAATGGTGTTGGAAAATCTAGCGGGTTGCAAAGTGGCCCTCCTCTCCCTCCACACACACACACACACCCCCCTCTGCTTCCGGTCCTTCCTGGAGCATCAGAATGGGACCTTATTTGGAAATCGGGTCAGTACAGATGTAAGCAGTTAAGATGAGGGCACACTGGGGTGGGCTGGACCCTTGTAGCTGCTGCCTTGATGACAAGGGGCCCGGAGACACATGGAGGGAAGATGGCCACAGGATGACTGAGGCAGAGATTGGAGTTTTGTCCCGCAAGCTGAGGAGCGCCAAGGATTGCTAGCGACCAGCGGAAGCTAGGAGAGAGGCATGGGGCAGGGTCTTCCTCTTGGAGAATTGACCGAATCCCTCGGTTTCAGACCTTCAGCCTCCAAGACTGTGAGGCAGGAAATTTCTGTTACTTTCGGCCACGTGGTCAGCGGCAATTTGTTAACAGCGGCCACAGGAAGCTAGTACAGCTTACTGTGTTCTGTGTCGTCACTGGGAATCCGCGTGAGTTTTCCGAGTTCTGTTTTCCACACTCAACGCATCGCCATTGTGTAAAGACTCTTCTGGGCCAACATAGATTTGAGTGGCGTCTGTAAGGAAGGGACAGTGCTTACTAGGAAACATTACAGAAATGGGGCCATTCCATTAGAAATAAATTTCCAGGGGCGCCTGGGTGGCTCAGTCGGTTAAGCATCTGACTTCGACTCAGGTCATGATCTCACGGTCCGTGAGTTCGAGCCCCGCGTCGGGCTCTGTGCTGACAGCTCAGAGCCTGGAGCCTGTTTCGGATTCTGTGTCTCCCTCTCTCTCTGGCCCTCCCCTGTTCATGCTCTGTCTCTCTGTCTCAAAAATAAATAAACGGTTAAAAAAAAAATTAAAAAAAAAAAAAAGAAATAAATAAATTTCCAGAGGTGCCTGGGGGGCTCAGTCAGTTAAGCATCCGACTTTTGATCTCGTCTCAGCTCGTGATCTCACGGTGGTGAGATCCAGCCCTGAGTTGGGCTCTGCCCTGGAGCCTGCTTAAGATTCTCCCTCCCTCCCTCTCTGTCTCTCCCTCCCTCGCTCTCTGCCCCTCCCCCACTGGTGCGCACACTCGTGCTCTCTCCCAAAAAAGGAAAAAGAGGGGCGCCTGGGTGGCTTGGTCGGTTAAGCGTCCAACTTCGGCTCAGGTCATGATCTCACAGTCCGTGGGTTCGAGCCCCGCGTCGGGCTGTGTGCTGACAGCTCAGAGCCTGGAGCCTGTTTCCGATTCTGTGTCTCCCTCTCTCTCTGCCCCTCCCCTGTTCATGCTCTGTCTCTCTCTGTCTCAAAAATAAATAAACGTTAAAAAAAAATTTTAAAAAACAAAAAAGGAAAAAGAAAGAAATTTCCAGCGTATTCACTTAGGACCTTCCTCTTATGCGAACTCATTTAACATGTGTACTGAGTGCCCATAATATGCCAAGCACAGGCTTGCTTTGGAGGCTAAGGGGTCTGCCCACATGGAGCTGAGGATACCGTAGAGAAGACAAATAGGATTGATTTCAATTAATCTACATATTTATTTTATTTTTAATTTTTTAATTTTTTTTTTTTTAATTTTTGAGAGAGAGAGAGAGCATGAACAAGGGAGGGATAGAGAGAGAGAGGGAGACACAGAATCTGAAACAGGCTCCAGGCTCCCAGCTGTCAGCACAGAGCCCGACGCGGGGCTCGAACTCACGAACTGCGAGATCATGACCTGAGCCGAAGTCGGATGCCCAACTGACTGAGCCGCCCAGGCTCCCGACTCTACATGTTTTTAATGTCATTATGTATATGGAAAAAGCAGTCACGCTGAACAGCAGCGAAACTCCGCGAATCAAATAGTATTTGGGGATGTCACTCATTGATCTGATTCAGAAACTTAATATACTGTGTTTATGTTCACTTCTATTCATGTGCCTGTGGTTTCTCTCCCCAACCCAATACAAAACCGTCCTGCGTTTTCCACAGTCAATCACAGTCCTTTGCGTGCAGTAGCTTTCACATGTCGTTGCTGAATTAAACTGAGTTATTGATTGAGGATATCGATAGGGAAGATGGTTAATAACAGCTAGCAGGTATTAAGTACCTTTTCTACGTACATGCCACGATAAGCAATGGCCCTTTGTCATTTTATTCTCACAGCTGCTCCCTGTGAGTTTCTATTTCCCAACGTCCCACTTTAAAGATGGGGTAACTGTGGTGCTCAGAGGTCAGGAAAGCTGCCTGAAGCTCCACCGTTCAGCTGGCAGTGAAGCCAAGATTCGGGTTTATTCCAGCAGCCTGCCGCCAGGCTCCACGCCCTCCGGCACCACACGCTGTGCTTTGGGGCCACACGTGGCTGTCTGCCACCTTCCGTGGGTTGGAGAGGACTGTGTCACAGTCATGCCCCTTTCTTTTTCTTTATCACAGCCTTCCACAGGCGTGCGGAAATGGTGGGTTTTAACTGAGATTTTTCTCTGAGTGTGGCTTCTTTCTTCCCCCAAGAAAAAGAACGACAGGGTGTGCAGCGAACGATTGCCGATCAACTTATATTTCTATCTAATTCTGCCTCTTTTTAGCCCTTGGCGTCCAAGCTAACACCACTTCAGTGATCGGTCTCCTCCAGGGTCATGTGTGGGTAAGCCCTGGGCTTGCATTTCACGTCGTGGTTTCGCTCCTGTGACTTGGGAGTGGGACCCCTCCACCCCCTCCTGCCCTGAATTACTTGAGGCAGAAGCTCTTGCCTTTCCTAGAGAGAGAGTGTAGACAGTCTCCATCTGGGGAGAAGGGGGCGGCCCCCAAGCGTGCAGTCTGAGCCTCGCAGGCCTTCCAAGGGCAGAGCTCCTGCCACAGGTGTGTGTCTGGATCCCCAAGCCCTTTCTGTGCCTTTCTGTGCCTTTCTGTGTCTGCTCTCTTAGCATCTGTGCCGCGCGCTGGTTTTCTGTTCTCGGTTCATCGCTACTGGCGGCAGCAGCCATCCAGCCCTGCCTGGAGGTAACATAACACACCCCGTATCCCCCCCGCCTGACGTTCCGTTCCTGGGGGTGCGGCAGGCCTGTCGGGGAGCTGCTGACTCAGCAGCGGGGTTGTCCTGTGTTTCTCTCCTGGAAGAACTCTGTGTACTTTGTTCGCCGGCTGCAGCCACAGCTCTCAGGATCTGATTTCAGCTGGAAACAACGTGCACCAGAAGTTTGAGAGTCAAAAGCCACAAGCGGTGGAAGCCAGCACCCTGTCATTGCAGCATGACCCGCAATAGCCCAAGGAAGAGTAGGTAGACAAAAGCCCATCCTCAAGAGAGAAATAGATAAATAGGTAGATACGCGCAATGAAATATTATTCAGCCGTAAAAAGGAATGTCGTGCCGACTCGTGCTAAAACCCGGATGAACCTTGCAAAAGTGAAGTAAGCCAGACACAAAAGGACAAATATTGTATTATTCCCCTTAGAGAATGTATCCAGAACAGGCTACCTCACAGGGAGAGAAAGCAGATCAGAGGTTACCGGCAGCTGGGGGAGGGTGGAGTGGGGACTTCCTACTTCCTGGAGGCAGGATTTCTGTGTCAGGTGATGCACAGTTTTGGAAATAGTAGGTGATGGTTGTACAACATCGTGAAGGTAAATAATGCCGCTACATCGTACACTTAAAAATAGTTACATTTTCTGGCAGATTTTATGTTGTACCTATTTTTCATGGACTTAAAGAATGCCCCCACTCTGAACCAGATCTTGTGTTTGGGTGGACGTTGCCTCTCTTAGCAATTGAGAAAAATGCTGAAAAGCGTCCTTGGCTTCTCTTAGGCTGAATATAAACCTGTAAGAATGACAGCGTCTCAGCAGGAAGGGACCGGCACACCTCCGGGGTGTGAAGCAGGTGTTCACTTAACTGTCTTGTTTTCCAGCCCTGCCCTGGACCGCCAACACGTTATAGATGCCGGTATGCTGCTCAGTGGCCCTGAGATCAGTTGCTAGGTGCTTTGGGAAAGTGGAGGAAGGAAGATACTAGTTAGGACATTAAATGGCTTGAAATGAAAAGAGAACCGGGACTCACGTTTGCCCTTCTGCTTCCTTTCCTTTCTTCCTCTTACCCTCTTCATCCCCTGTTGCGGTCTTCTCTGGGGGAGAAGCAAATACAGAGGGCACCATCGACTGATTTTTGCTCATAATAAAATAAAGCAGAAAGTTCAGGATCCGATCCCTCCTTTCCCTCTACTCCAAGATTTCTGACTCTGGAGAATTCCTCGGTTAAATCTCTCTCTCCCCTGTGGTCTGAAAGGACTAATACGCTTTCATGATACAAGTTTCTTTTTCAAACCCTGTATGCACCTGGGCTGGGGATTAAGCCGGATCATTCTTTGAGGTAACTAATATTATTATTCTGCACGTATAGACCCTTGAACTGTGGATCAAAGAAGATAAGAAATTATCTCACGGTAACAATCAGGAAAATAACAGTGAGTTCAACATACAAATATGCCCCACCACTCCTGTGATCTAATTCTGAGATATTACAAAGAATTCTCCTTCATTTGGTGTAGACATTTAGTCTTTAAAGCATGCTCTCAGGGTGTGCCAGCAGCAGCTTGAAAAGAAGGTACCTGAGAGGAACAGGAAATGTAGCGGGCTAAGACCCCCACGTGGGCCCACATGCTGGTTTGTGGATTTCATATCCGAAGTCCATGGCTGAAACCCACAGGAATGAATTCAATGCATATAATCTGGAAGTTATATAAGGAATCAATTTTGCAGGTAATTTCTTGGACTCTTAAGAATGTTCAAAACCGTAGGATCCCTTGGTTCATTTTTTTTTTGTCATGTATCGATTGATCTGGTCTCTTCTACCCTTTACCTTCTCGTGTTATCAATAAATGACAGTGGAATGTCTGACTGTCTTGTTTTAAATACCTGCATTTACAAAATCAGCCTGGGCACTGGGAAGGAAAAGAGAGAAGAGACTTAGTTTTGCAGGTTTTACACACGGGAACTTTAAGAGATTTAAAATCGTTCTCTATACAGGCACATGAAAAGATGTTCAGCGTCGCTCCTTATCAGGGAAATACAAATCAAAACCACACTCAGGTATCACCTCACGCCAGTCAGAGTGGCCAAAATGAACAAATCAGGAGACTATAGATGCTGGAGAGGATGTGGAGAAACGGGAACCCTCTTGCACTGTTGGTGGGAATGCAAATTGGTGCAGCCGCTCTGGAAAGCAGTGTGGAGGTTCCTCAGAAAATTAAAAATAGACCTACCCTATGACCCAGCAATAGCACTGCTAGGAATTTACCCAAGGGATACAGGAGTACTGATGCATAGGGGCACTTGTACCCCAATGTTCATAGCAGCACTCTCAACAATAGCCAAATTATGGAAAGAGCCTAAATGTCCATCAACTGATGAATGGATAAAGAAATTGTGGTATATATACACAATGGAGTACTATGTGGCAATGAGAAAAAATGAAATATGGCCCTTTGTAGCAACGTGGATGGAACTGGAGAGTGTAATGCTAAGTGAAATAAGCCATACAGAGAAAGACAGATACCATATGGTTTTACTCTTATGTGGATCCTGAGAAACTTAACAGGAACCCATGGGGGAGGGGAAGGAAAAAAAAAAAAAAAGAGGTTAGAGTGGGAGAGAGCCAAAGCATAAGAGAGTGTTAAAAACTGAGAACAAACTGAGGGTTGATGGGGGGTGGGAGGGAGGGGAGGGTGGGTGATGGGTATTGAGGAGGGCACCTTTTGGGATGAGCACTGGGTGTTGTATGGAAACCAATTTGTCAATAAATTTCATAAAAAAAAAAAAAATCGTTCTCTATGAGAGGATCCCCATTTAATGAACGTGGTCTTTCTCCTCAAACACTGTGGAAACCTGGCACGCTCTCACAGCATGGCTGGAATAGAGGACCAGCACTTTCTTCTGCTAACATCCCCGGATTAACAGTGTGTCCGAACTGACCGGGGTAATCAATCAGCTGACTAGTTTCGCTACACTGTGATTGAGAATTACACGTATGTATGTTAATCTGGTACAAATAACATCGACCAACATCAGCACACTAGTTAGTTTTCACTTGCTTTGGTGTGTATTTGTATCTGATACCTAGTTGTTGGTTCAACTATCCTCATTTTGGGGCCTTTAGCCCAATTGGGAGGACATTTAATAAAGCGTAACATGGTTCTTTACCAAGTCTAACAGGCGTAGTTCTGATATGCTCATAACCCCTAATGAGGGTTTTGGCCATTGATCAAATACACAGACTTTCATGTAGTTACATAAAGCAGTCAGATAGCAGAATTATCGGCTTTGCTCATACCAGAGGGATTTTCGCCAGTTATGAAAAGTATGTATAATTTAATTTACATGCATGTGTAATATTTATTTACTACTATATATCCATGTAATGGTGTAATAACAATTAGTGTTTTAAATTTCATTTCCTGTTTCCTGATACAAATTAGGCTGTAATAAATGGGTCAGTACTAAACAATCACAGGGTGGGCTCTTGACAGCCATGGGCATGATCGAATGCTTTACAAGCCAGATCCCGTTTATTCCTGCTAGCAATGTCCCCAAACACTTAAGGGTGGATACAGTCCCCCATTTATAGAGGAAATGGGTAGTGTTTTTTTGTTTGCATTTATCCCCACTTTATGGATAAAGACAATGAACATTAGAGAATTAGAGAGATTTTCTCCTGGACACGTTGCTTGGAACTGGTAGATATGGAATTAAAACTCTTGTGGTCTGACACTGATGGACAGTTTTATGTGTCAACTTGGCCAAGGTGTAGACAGCAGTTATTCAACCAAACATTGTCTGAAGGTAAGAAATGTAGGGTGATCTTTCTAAGGCCATAGCTTGGCTTGCAAGAACATTGTTATACTTCCAATTCCTGTTTTTGACACATACGACCCTTTCTAAGGCCATAGCTTGGCTTGCAAGAACATTGTTATACTTCCAATTCCTGTTTTTGACACATACGACCCGGTCCATTCCTTCTTGAGTTCCTCCTGTAACATTTCTGTTATAAGTTTCCCACCCCGAAACATACACCTTTTTCCTGAACTCACTGGGGAGATGGTTACGTTTCCAGAAGCAGGGTAGAAACAAAGAACATTTTAATAGCATCCAAAAATATGAACTTATTCTAAGATTCGTGGAGTATTTCCTAAGTGCTGTTTCTGGGTTATTTTTATTGAATCCTCAGACCAGTAAATTACAAATCCACATGTGAGATTTGTCATTTACAGACTATACTCCCTCCGGTCCACATGAAAGCTGCGAAACCATATTTAATACAAGATTATATAAGTTGATGCTCACTATTTGTGAATTCCATAATTTGCAAATTTGTGTATTTGCTGAAATTTATTTGTAACCCCCAAATCAATACATGTTTTCGTGGTCATTTGCGGACATGAACAGAGTGAGGAAAATCTGAGTCTCCCAACGTGCATGTCCCCAGCTGGGGATGAACAAGGTGATGCCTGTCTTCTTGTTTTGGCTCTTCTGCTGTGACTAAATGTCCTTTTTGCAGCCTTAGTGACCACCACGTTTTTCGATTTGTGTGCATTTCTTCGGTGGTTTCACTCTCTAAGGTGGCCTTCAAGCGTCATGCTGAAGAGCTGTCTAACGTTCCTAGGTGTGAGAAGGTTGGGAGGTGTCTCACATGTATTATTAGATAAGGTTCACTTAAGCTTGAGGTATAGCTCTGTTGGCCTCAAGTTCAGTGCGAATCAATCAACAGTATAAGGTGTCTTTAAATAGGAACACACATGAAACAAGGGTATGTATTGACGGGCAGACAAAAATGTAATGTCCAGCAGCTGGCAGAAAGCTAACCCTGTCTTTCCCCTAGAAGCAATGATCCACTCTTGTCATTGCATGGTTTGGGGTGGCTTTATAGAACATAACTACCATGAATAACAAGAATGGACTGCATTTCTCTATGATCTTGCTCTCCTTAATTAATTTGTTAAATACTCAGTGTTCTACTGTCAAAGGACATATATTCTCAAAGGGACAAAAAATGGTTCTTGATGCGGGGTGGGGAGAACCCCATTTAATGTAAAAAGCAGAGGTATATCCGCAGTGCATAACATATATAATATATTGGTGGTATTACAATATCTTTTGGGGTAATTGGGAGAAATGTCTAACAAGGTTTCTTGCGGGGGGAGGGCAGTAATGAAAAAGTGATTGCAAAACATAGCCGCAGGGCACGGTCAATATGTGATGAAGAAAGTATTTACTAGGCTACACAGCACAGTATACATAGCTGTTATTATTAATATCATTGATAATATTATTTGTTTTCTTAGCCTCTTCCCATTCTTCACAGACCAGCATTTCTTAAATTGGAGTTTGTGGTCCCCTGAGGGGGTCTGCATTCTGTTTTCAGACCCGTCTGAGAGTTTCCTCTAGGATTTATTTTGCTTTGGGCTTTCGTTTTGATGACAGGCATGAAAATAATAAATCGTTGTATCCTGGTTCCCCTTTATGGATGAGTTCTGCCACAGGATTTCATTGTCCAAGTTTATGCCTATCTTTTAAGATAGGAGTTCTATTTCAATGCCTAGGGGCCAATAAGGAATAAAAGAGGAGAAGACTTAAAGATCATGAGGAAAACAGACGGAGTGAAGGCCCAGTGACCTGTCTTCCTGCTCTGGGAGGGAGGACTCCCGATTCTGGATGGAGGAAAGTGGTGCTCAGCTGAGCCCTCACACGGGCCAGGGGGAGCACGGACACGCCCTAACCCAGAGAACACTCGCTTTCGCAGCCGGTACTGTGTTAACATTTTGAAAGGCAATTTAATCTCTGCAAAATGACATCATCTGCCACGTGAAATTAATGCCGTTAATTTGAATTTTATGGGCTTTCTTGTTTTCGTGTTCAATGTGTTACTTTGTTTTGGTCTCATGGTTGAATCAGGGTTAAAGTGTATGGAGTTTATTTCTAGCTTTCCATTTGTGCATTGCTAAATACCAGTATACGAAAAATAATGTAAGTCTCCATCAGTGGTGGGCAATAACGCTTTTTGCCGTATCAAAGGGAGTGTTGGCATTGCTCGGGTTTAAGGAGCACTGTGAGGGACTCCTAGGATCACAGATTATCCAAGCTGCTGGGAATCAGTCCACCCATCTCTCTTACCACATGTGGACACTGAGCCTCCTGGAGGAGAAATGAGTGGCCAAGGTAAAAAACGAGTAGGGGCTGACTGAGGTCAGAGAGCAGGTCGGCAGGCTTCAAACTACACAGCCCATCCAACGTGTCAACCCTGCCCAAAGGTGGACCGTGGCAGATAAATGGCGACCACTGCCAGGCCACAAAATTGGGCTAGACACAAACTCATGGAGAGTTATGCGTCACCTTGGCTAACTCTGAGCGCGGAAGATGGGAAATGGGCCGGGACAACTGGAATGACAGACTTGTTTCAGAGTCAGGAGTCACAGTCAACAACTGGCAGTGCTGAAAGGAGACAACAGCCTTTTGACTTCCCCGCTCAGGTGATATCACCCATGAACTTGGCTTGTTCCAGTACTCTCAACATTCACAAGCAAATCCCCGAAGCTCCTAAGTTGAAGTGCCTTTGTACTTTCTACTCTGTTTTTAGATGTGACTGCACTCCACGAAACTAGGGCGCGTATCACTGCGCAGGGAACGTGTTTCTCAGTTGCATGTAAGGGTTTTGATCCTAACTTGCTAAGCGAGAAGAGCGCATTTGTGATAGAATTGGATGGTCATTATATTAGTTTTCTATCGCCGTGTGACAAGTCACCACAAACCTCAGAGCAGCGGAACACAGGATACATCTATTACCCGACAGTTCCCTGGGGATGGAATTCTGGGCCACGATCTGCTGGGAGCTTTGTTCAGGACGTCACAGAGATGTAGACAAGACATTGGCCAGGGCTGTGGCTCCTCTGAGACTTGGGGTCTCTTCCATGCTCATGCAGGTGTTGGCCGAATTCGTTTCCCTTGCAGCGGTAGAACTCACAGCTGCTTGCTTCTTTGGGGCCAATGGGCAGGGTCTCTTCCCTCTAGACTCTTGGAAAGAGCTTACCTATTTAGGCCAGGCCCACCCAGGATGATCTCCCTTTTGATCAAAGCCAAGTGATTGGGGAATTTAGTTGCATCTTCAACACCCCCTCGTATTTACCATATTTGTTGCTTAGAGGTTACAGGTTCTACCCACGCTCAAGGGAACTAAGGACATGCCATGAGCACCAGCTAACTTAGCCTGTTGAAGTTGCTACAACAAAATACCATAGGGGCGCCTGGGTGGCTCAGTCTATTAAGCTTCCGACTCTTGATTTTGTCTTGGGTCATGATCTCAGGGCTCATGGGTTGGAGCCCTGAGTCTTGATTTCAGCTCAGGTCGTGGTCTCATGGTTGATCAGTTTGAGCCCCGCATCAGACTCTGCACTGACAGTGGGGAGCCTGCTTGGGGTTCTCTGCTCCCCTTTCTCTGTCCCTCTCCTGCTTCTGCTGTTTCTCTCTCTCTCTCTCTCTCTCTCTCTCTCTCTCAAAATAAATAAATAAATAAATACATAAACAAACAAACTTTATTTAAAAAATACCATAGACTAGTGGCTTATAACAACAGAACTTTAGTTCTTACAGCCCTGGTGTCTGAAAAGCCCAAGATCGAAGTGTCTGGTAAGACCCTTCTCCTGGTTCACAGATGCCTGTCTTTCTCCAGTGTCTTCATAACATGGAAAGACCAAGGGAGATGTCTGGCGTCTCTTTTAGTCTCATTCATGAGGGCTCCACCCTCATGATCTAATACCCTTCGAAAGGTCCCGTCTCCTAATACCATCCCATTGGGGGTTAGGTTTTAAGATGAATTGGTGGGGGGCGGGGGGCGGTCGGACACGTTCCGTCTGTAGCAGGTACCACGCGAGTTATCTTAGAATTCTGCTCACTGCCAGTCACTGGCACTTCCTTCATGAGGCCGTGAGTCAGCTTCGTATTTTCAGACTTCCGTGTGACATTTTGAGAATGTTTAGCACTATTAATGTATATGTTTATTTTAAAAGTTAGAAGAATAGGGGCGCCTGGGTGACTCAGTCGGTTAAGCGTCTGACTTCGGCCCAGGTCATGATCCCACAGTTGGTGAGTTCGAGCCCCGCCTCGGGCTCTGTGCTGACAGCTCAGCGCCTGGAGTCTTCTGCAGATGCTGTGTCTCCCTCTCTCTGCCCCTCCCCCCGCTTGTGCTCTGTCTCTCTTGCTCTCAAAAATAAATAAACATAAAAAGAAAAGATGCCACAACTATTTGGAGCTAGCAGGCTCTTACTGTTTGGGTAATGCCTCATTCTTAGATGTGCTTTTGTCCTTTGCTGGGAAATGTATAGTTTATAGTTGCAAATAAAAAATTAATGCCGTGGATGTGTTTCCCACATGTCCTTACTTATCCACGTGCATGCCAAAATGAAATTACGTTATCGTATGTTTTATAATCTTGTCTGAGTTTACAGTCAAGCCATATTATAATAGGGCTTTAGTTCCACTCTTACACAGGTCAGATATTTAATGCATAAGGCAGGAAACCTAATAAACTCCATGCTTGGTATTATGGCTCCTTTCTTGGAAACAAGTGATATGGCTTGGTATGGGACAGAGTAGAAGGCATGGTCCGGTTCTGAAATCACAAAACTCAAAAGCTGCTCATTCCTGTTTTCTCCAGGCAAAGGCAGCTCAAGCATCTCATCCGACGTGAGTTCAAGTACAGATCACACGCCGACCCAAGCCCAGAAGAATGTGGCTACCAGTGAAGGTAGGCATCTGGTCTTCATTATCTCTCTCCCTGTGTTCACAGTGCTGGCTATTTTTGGAAGACAAATAAAATGTGTGAGTCTCAGTTCTGTTCTACCGAGTGGGAGCATATGAGATTCTTAAAAATGAGAAGGCGGAGGGTTTCTCGAGTTTCTTTTTTGCTGCTTTGCTGCTGCTGCCCGATAAAGGGGTTTCCATAGGATTTAAGTGTCTCAATTCTAAGGCAGTGCTGTTATTTTGTGAATATATAATAGGTTCACTTTGGGCGAGCCTCCGTGACGTTATAGATCCTGTTTTTCAGCGTGGAAAACACTAGGATTGTCAAATTCTTGTGCTGTAGTTGAAAGTTCCCGGAAGAGCTTTCAAAATAGGCACACTCGGAATTCAGGATTTTGGCAACGGAAGGTCACGATCATGTGATTTGTAGAATTTGAACTAACCAATATTTGGAAGTAGGAAAAGAGATTTGTTTGATTACGTAAAGAATAAGTGGAAAGTCCTGCCTCTCAGGACAAAGATTCGTTCCACTGATGTTCTTCACACAGAATTTCACTATATGTAGTAACAGATGTTGGAATTAATTGCTTTGCGTAGTCCGGAAGCTTTTGTGTCATTACTTGGGTGTGGAAATGACTGTTCCTGTGGTAGTTAGTTAGTGGCTGGTTGACCCAGTTATGGAATTAGTTGTTTTTATTTTAATGTGAAACACAGTTAAGTGAGTTCTTTTTTTTTTTTTTCTGAAGAAGAGTTCTTTCTAAATTAATTGTTGAACGCAGGTCCAGTGTAAGACATCTGTGAGGTGTCGGCTGATTTTCATGACAGGGTGTGCAGCCTGCTTCCTTGAAGTGTGCAGGGTGTGTGGGAATACATTTCCAGGCTTTGTTTGGAGGCTTCATTTAAGCTGCTTGCAATATTGGGAAGCGTACCCTTGACCTGATGTTGGTTGCTCCTGTATGACAGCGTGTGCATGAACGACGATGGCTGGTCTCTGCTGTGCGTGTCTCCTCTGTGGGTATTCTTTGACTTGCTGTGTTTCAAATGGCTGACGTATAAAGAGATTTTATAACGGGTTATATTCCCTGGTGTTTAAATGCCTTAGCGTTGTTTTACCAACATGGTAAGGCGAACAGAGTGGGGTGTTCTTCTCAGAGCAGCGAAGCACCAGGTAGAAATCCAATTTTAATTTTCTGCCTGTTAATTCAAATACGAGCATTAGGTCATTCTTGAAATTCAATTAAGGTAATGGGCAAGTCAAGTAAATTGATTCTAGACATTTGCTTTTGAGGCCTCCGTTCTTAGGAGCCCGAGTGGAAACCACTTCAACATAACTAACTGATTTACGGTCTTCTGTAATCAAAAATGTACGTTTTTGTAAGGTGATCACTTCTTTCCATCGTGATTACAGTTAATTTTGTCATAGTCATAGTTTGGCTAATTTGAGTGGCTGTGAAAATAGAAAGTTAAGACTCTACGTTGATAATCCCTGTGTGTTTCTGTCTCCAGATTTAAGTTCTCGTATTACTCTTTTCTCTTTTCAAAAATGGAAAATACAAAACTCTATGGACATTGGTGAAAGGGTTGGGGGAAGGGACTGTGGGGCTTCATGCATTAGAAACGTCTGCTTTTTATGCTTCAAAAAAAACCCCGACTCCACAGGGATTTAAAATTTTCATTTTATTCTGCCTTTTCCTTAGGAAGATTCTTTTCATGCAGGCCCAGCCAGTGTTTTACATATTTTTGTCACAATGCATTTTCTACCATTCTGAGAGTAAATTCAGGAGAAAAATGGGAAAATTCAATGTTCAGGTGAAATCATTTTTCGCAATGGAGCTAAATTAATAGCACTGTTTTTTCCAGCTCTTAAGTGACTGGACCCCATCCCTATGAGAGATGCTGTCCATTTTTTTTGCATGTCTGCAAAATCAAGTGTTTTTTTAGTATTTCTATGTATGAATCCATTTCGCTACTGTTTTTTAATCAATGAAGCAAAAACATTTTAAAATGAATTCGGCATGGGTATCACTTACAATTAAAATGCATCGTAGGGAGGTTTGCTCCAGAACGGTCTCATTATCAGCCTGGTTTTTCAAGATGGGAGCACGACAGTAATGCTAATTTTCTCGAAGCGCAGGTGACAGAATCCTGATCCATACCTCTCAGGATTAGGGTGTCACCTTCCGTGACCTCCAGAGTGGATTTCGCCAGTCATACACATGTTTGCTCCTACTAGAAAGCACCTGGTAACCACGGTGTGCAGTGTGCTGGCAAAGAAACAGAGACTGGACGCCAGTGTCTTCCATGTGCCACAGAGGAGCCAGTTAAAAAATGCTTCTCTGTTTCTCTTCCCACCGTTTCGAGAACTGTGTTTAACCTGTCTTGTTAATATTGGGTGAGTGGTGTAACTGGCTTCCCAGAAGCGGTTTGACTATCGTCATTTTCTCCCACGGTTGATCCTCTTAAGGTTGTTTTCCCTCTGAATTTCCCGATATCCTCTTCAAGAAACACAGGCAGGATCATCAGTTTCAAGGTCTGAGTGATAGCGATTTATAAAAATGGGAGATGTGGTGAAGGACTGTATTCGGTTTTCCTGCAGCCTTTGAAAGCCGTGGCCAAACCGGGAATAGCTGGGTTGGAAGCCTTTTGGAGCAGGGCTGGACCTTTCCCTGTTGGGCTGGATGGGGAAGGTATCACGTCAATTTCCCGGCCAGCGTGGAGCGTGTGCACGCACAGGCGCCTTTGTGCCCAGCCTCCACCGGACGGCGGACTGCAGAGTCATCGTCTCCTACTGGGAAGCGTGTAGGTAACCCACGCGACGCCTGTTGGCACATGAACTGAGGACATGGAAGCTGAGGAGAGGGAAGGGCACTCACATAACATGCGCTTCCCTGGGGCTGGTGGTAGAGATGGTCACTGACTGTGACAGACACGAGGGGCTTACTAGGGAGATGACAGGGTTCTAAAATTGGATCGTGGTGCAAGTTGCACAGCACGGTACATTACTAAAACTCACTGAAGCATACACATGACAGGGGAGCTGGGAGTTGTGGCTTCTGTGTGACCTGAAGACTGCCATCTAAATCATCACGAACTGTTCTTTGAAAAACGCTGCCTCCCACCTCTGGGAAGAAGTCCCGAACAGGGCTGAGAAGACCCCTTAGGAGCATGGGTCTTGGCCATCCAAAGTGCAGGGCTGCTGGCCGAAAGCTTCTCCTGAGATGCTCTGGCCTTGGGGCCAGAACAGCCCTGAAAGCATCATGAGGAGTCCCTGGACGAGTAGTGTTCACAGCCCAGAGCGTGGTGTCTGGTCAGAGTGGACTCCTCAGAGAACATACTCTCCTGGAAAGTTCTGCAAGACATGAGAGGTGATAGACCCGCAAGTTTCTCAAAACCTTTTTTTTTTTTTTTTTTAAGCTTTTCCTGGAGAGTCTCTAACTTTAGCTTAGATTTATGTTTTGAGCCACCAAGCGTAATGGTTGAGACATTGGTCACATTTACTGACTCTAATCGGTGTAAGGACTTATGTCCTTGCGGTCTATCTGTTGTTCCCACTCATTCACTTTGGGTCATAAGGCTCCTCTCCTATGCATGATGGGCACAGATGGTGATACAATTTGGTTTCAATCCAACAGACAGTGGTATTTTTTACCTAAGTGGTAGCCTTCCATTCCAAAATCTCTTGCGAAAGCTTCGTGCATTTTAATTTTGTGATTCTAAAGCCACACCCCTATTAAGGAATTGGCAGCCTGCAGTGCTTTCTCCTTGATAAATGGAGAGGCCTTCTTTAAAGCCCATTATATTTCATGTGACAGTTTAAGTTCCTGATTTCCTGACACTGTAGGGGGTTTGGGTTCAAGTGTAGAAAGCTGGAAACGTTCCATTTTTCCCAACAAAATCTGCATTCCAGCTTCGTAAGCCACAGCTTAATTCTTTCCAGTTGTGTTGCTATTCTTTCTCTTATACTTTTTTTTCCTCCAGTCTTTCTCATCCACGGGTGTTCTCTTTTGTACTGGAGGCAATGGCCTTTGACTTTCAGCTATGAAAGCCACATCCAGCCCATGGCTGGAAAAGCACACATGGATCGTGAAGAAGCTTCCTAGGAGTAGTAAGCTGAGCTGGGGCTTCTTTCTCAGAACAGGGTTATGACTGTGTGGCCTTAATGGCGGCCTCTCAACAACTCAGACATCTCTTGAGCTGGAGGAAGGTGACACAGTTTAGTTCAAAGGCCAAATGTAATTGGCTGAGGAAGAGCCAGCTTCCTCCAGCTGCTCTCTAAAGATATTCAAGTTCAGATATCGAACTCACTGACAACACAATTTATAGGTGCGATGGCTTATAAATGTCGTTATCAAGCCAGCCAAATATGGAATCATAGGATTTTTAGAGCTACAAAGCTTTGGCAGTTTTCTGATCTAATACACTCGTTTTACAAAGAAATCCCTGCGGCACAGAGAAATAAAGAGATTTGCTCAATATTACACACCTAATAAATTGTGGAGCAGGAGTTTGACCCAGTATTGTTTTGGTGAGAGATGGTCAAATCAGGAAAAAGCCTAACCTTTAAAAAAGTTGCTGCCTTCTAAGCGTGAAGCTATTTAATTCTGTTTTGTGCGTCTCTTGTCCTCTACCCATCTCGAGCTGGTGGCAGAGCTGAGGCAGGCTGTTCAAAAGAGTTTGAGAAAGATGGAGTTCACATAGACGGGTACTTCCAGTAGGAGGAGAGGACCTCCTTGAAGGGGTAAAAGGATCTCAAGCTACTTGTGTAGGTTGGCTTCTCACCTGGAGATGGAAACACTACCTTTAAGTTACTTCCTGGTTATAAAATAGCGTTTCAAAAAAAATTTACCTAATATCGTTTTGTGAAGTTGCCCGTTTAATTAACTCCCTGGAGGAAATGAATTTTAAAATGTTTCATTTGAGCTGTGCGTGAAATGAGTGGATATATCGAGGATTTGTGGTGCTCTTCTTTCCACGGTACCTAAAATCACCAGTTTATTTATACAGTCATGGGTTAACATGTTTTCAGTGCCCGAATTAGACCAGTGCTAAGTGGAGTTAGTTTGAAAATGCCCAGGAATCTGGCTTTGTTTTATTCTCTTTGTCTTCCTCATATCCTCTTCTTTCTACTCGAGTGTACTTCTCAAACGAAATTCACATGAGTCACTGAGAAAGAGAAAGATGATGCTTTTAATTCAAGGTAGATTCCATTTCCCTAAAAGCCTTTTTGCCCATCCAACAAATTCAGCAAACATTGTTGGGACACATATTACTTCATGATGAACAGCTGCCTTCATGAACATCATTATTCAACTGCTTCATTGTCACATCACTCTTGAGAATGGGATACAAAGGTTTTCATTTGGCAGATGACAACAGGGGGACTGGGAAGGGGTCAGTGTGGCCCAGAGTCATGGAAATTTAGTAAAAGACGAAGATGGTTATAAGCACTCGGTTCTGAATAAGATTTATTTTTAACGCTTGTTTTATAATTGTCATGTAGAATTACCAAGAATTTCATGCTGATCATTTTTATGAATTTATATCAAAATATGCTTTGAAAGTCCTTGTGAGACGTACCTTTTGAAATGCTAATCCACGATTGTGTCTAGATTGTCAATATTATACATGGAAACCCTTTTGTGGTCTGTGTGTCGTCTAGACATTTACTTTAAATGCTTGGTTGTTGAAAGCAAGAGTTAATATTCCAAGCTGTCTTTGTATTAAACTGTTGAAGGGTTAATTTGCAGGTTATCATAACTGTGTCCTTAACACACTGCATCAGACAGACATAGGGTTTGAAAGTGAGATTTAAATAATTCATGACATAGGATCTGTAGTGCATATAATGTAAAAGTACTGACTAGTCACGTTGCTTCTTGTTACTTTAAAAGTGAGCCATGTATCCCGCCTGGGTGGCTTGGTCGGTTAAGTGTCCGACTTCAGCTTAGGTCATGATCTCGCAGTCTGTGAGTTCGAGCCCCGCGTCGGGCTCTGTGCTGACAGCTCAGAGCCTGGAGCCTGTTTCAGATTCTGTGTCTCCCTCTCTCTCTGCCCCTCCCCTGCTCATGTCTGTGTCTCTCTCTGTGTCAAAAATAAATAAAACGTTAAAAAAAATTAAAAAAAAAAAAACCGAGCCATGTAGTCCTTAATTGGAAATATACGCAGGTGAAAGATACCAATCTTAGAGCATGTGCCTTGGAAGACTGGAATTATGCCTTGAAGCCGGCATAATCAAATGAAACTCCATCCATGACACAAGAGAAAATAAAGTAAAAACATATAAGCAGCAAGAGGAATAAAGAATAAAGAAGTAGAGAAAGAAAATGGCATAGAAAAAGTCTCTTTCAAAATAGTTCTAAAATGACATGTCTTCAAACTGGGAGGGTGGTTGGGGGACCTTACGGGAGGGAGAGATTCCAAAATGAGAAATGTGGTATTAGTAGCTTTTACTCCATGTATGAAGAAGGTGATGACTCATTATTATGAGGATTTGTTTTGCCTTTAAAAATTAAATTTCAAACCTAATGATTTCTGAAAATTTCAGAATCATTTAGGTACACCTGACAGGGCTTTAGCCGTTGAAGTTTAACATGTTTGGGTAATTAAATTAGCAACTCACTGTTTCATGACCAACTTTCCTCCATTGTTTAATAACTACTGCCTACTCGTAAGGTAGGTGACTTTTGAAAAACTGCACCAATTACACTGGGTGATTTGAGCATATTATAGATTCAGTGTGCCTGATTTAATAAAGAAGTCAAATTTGCACTTGAGGATAAGTTTAAGCAGTGGAAAACTCATCAGCTTGGTATCCATCAAATTGTTATGTAAGCCTAAAAATGTACAATGAAATCCTAAATACCATCTCAGACTCAAGAACTAAGTTTAATTTCTTAAGGGAATTATCTTCCAAAATGAATCATCCAGAATGGAAAAATGTCATTTAATAGTCTCAAAAGGAAATTAGGTTTCTGTGTGTGTGTGTGTGTGTGTGTGTGTGTGTGTGTTTAAGGACATCTTAAAGTAATACTTAATTGAGACATCCAGAGTCAGCCAGTGCCTTTATGTAGAGTTAGGAGAGGAAACATTAGATCTTTAGCATTCTAATGCCATGTGTAAAATTATTCTGTGTTTTTCTGTCACCTACATTCTGTCATTTGCAAAAAAACCCAAACCAAACAAAACTCAATACATAATCGATATGTTTCAGTCATAGACATTCTGGTTCATCTGAATACAACTAAGTGTATTTGCAATGACGGCTTGGATCGTATCTAAATTCTCTTATCTGTAATCTCAGTTATTTAGTTCAATGGGAATTTATTAAAGGATGTAATAGGTTTAAATACATTTGTTTAGGCACTTAGGGGGAGAATTCAAAATGTGTGTCAGTCACAAGTTGGTGGCACAGAGAATGATCCCTACCCTCGGATGTGTTTGCTTCTCCCTGAAGAATTTTCAAAACTAATTTTGGGTTTCATTTAATGGATTCGGGTGGGGCATCTACCCTGCAGCTACTGAATTCCCTTCATTCTCTATTGCCTTAAACAGGCGTCTTCCAAAGTATTGCTGTTACGTCTTTGGCTCCTGGAGGAATTTGATTTTATGGCGAGACCCACTGCTGCCAGAACCTTAGCGATTACTGGTGGGATAAACCCTGTGCATCGGTTCAATCGTAATTGGTGTAGGTGGTGTAGGATTGTGTCCTGAGAAGTGGCCTGAAATGTGCTGTAGTTGGGGAGGAAGGGAGAGAGGCATGGGTTGGAGTAACTGGGAAAGGTGTCATGGCAGCTGGGGATTTGGCTTCTCCTGCGTGGACAAGAAGATAGAAGGGTGGAGAGAAACATATCGCATCGCGTGTAACGCAGTCGGGAGTTGGAAAAAAGCCATCTGGGTTCACGTGGGGAAAAAATGGGCTTGTTCTAAAGACCCCCCTCCCTGGCAACATTGAGTATGTTCCCAAAGTGTTTTGACCATCCAGTCTTTCACTAAAATAGTTATTTACGGGGGGGCTGCGCATTCTTTGTACTAGGTTTTCGATGGATACCGTATAATTGGAAGTGTCAATGACAAATAGGCCACCATTCTATGACATTTTGTACCCACCCCTTTTCTTTGGGCTCTTTGGAGGGTTTTACACTACAAGGCTGACTTCTGGGCTCGTGTCAGGCAAAAAAGGGCATATGGAAGGGGGTGGGGAGCAACGTTTCAGAAAGAATAACCCGACATTGGAAATATTTGCCTTTCGCAGTCCTGGACACAGTCTGACCTTAAAGATCAGGTTAACACGTCTGTTTATTTCCTCTTTGACTAGGAAATAACTTCCTGAGGATAAACTAACTTCCTCAGGAAGTCCCAGGCTTCCCAAGGCTGTTAGGCTGATTAACAAATAATGAGAGAAAAGCACTTTAGCTGTTAAGTGTGTTCCTTTATATCCTACATATTTATAAAACGTAGAAAATCCCCATTTTGGAGGGAATGATATACAAGTAGCTTAGGTATTGTTCGTGATCATTAAGAGGTGGTTGAGGAATTGTTAGAAGGAGTGCAGTGTGTGGGAAGCAGATAGTAATATAGTTTATAATTATAAATGTAACTAGGACACTTCGGCTTATCACCACTACCACCTTCCTAGGTGGGGCGGGCTGCCTGCTATCCCGAAGGACTCTTGTTCTTCCAAATAACTGTATGTGTTTGAACATGTGAATTTCCCGATGCGGGCTTCAGAAAACCAGATTTCTCTGCATGGTGGAGAGATTTTGAGCTGCAAAGGAAGGGGACACGGTGGGTATCTGGCAGATCAAAGAGGAGATGGATGGGAAGGAGGGATGGTGGGGCTTTGCCAAACTCACACAGTGCTCGGAGGGAGTGGATTTTCTATAGAAATCAGTGGAGGGCTGAATTGTGAGACTGGCCTTTCTTGTAGTCCCTTGACTTATGCAGATACGGCAAATGCCCACTGATGAAGAATCCATCCATTAACACACCCTTACTATGATAATTTGTACACATTTAAGCATTCTGTTATGCTTATATTCTGTTGTGGATAATGCTATTTTATATAACATATTTACTTACACAATCGATAATTAACTTTTCTCTTTTAAGTCCGATTATGAGCTCACATTGTTCCAATTATTAATAATTATTACTCTCTGCTTGATGTTTGATTTTTTTTTTTTTTTTATAGCCTCTTCTGTGGGAAACCTTTAAACATCTCCTTTGTCCTTCCAGCACTGTCCTTCAGGCTGTAAGACCACCCTTGCTTTCTGGCCATGAGGAATGGTGCAGGCCCAGTTTTTGTTGTTGTTGTTCTTGCCTAAGATACAGGATCAATCATGACCAATGGGTCTTTTGTTTTTAATGGCGAAAGACACTCAAGATGTAAATCTGGGAGTAAAGCAAAGGGCTCCTCTGCTGTGGGCTCACTTTTAATAAAGTTAGAACTGGAGAACATGTGAGAACATGTATTTTTAAGCTTCTAGTACACATCGATTTTATCAATTTATAATATTTTATGTTCTAAATTCCTGCACTGTGCTTAGGTCCTCATAGTATGAAATTTCATTTGCCACTAAGACTTTCTACTATTCAGCAGTCAAAGATATGACTTCTCTTGGGCCCTCCCCATCAAATCTTCAAATATGCCCAGACCTGTCTGATCCATAGCAGTGACAAGTAATAGGCTACATACGGCTCAATCAAGATATCCATCGCGTGAGAGTTTTGTGTATGCTTTCAGTTGGTAGCTCTATAGGGTCATTCCTACAATTGCTTGAACTCCTCTGAGGAAGGAATTGAGTTTTATCCCCCTTTGTGTGCTCCGTGGCTACCACAGAGACTTCCATACAATAAGTATTTGAGAAATGTTTATTAAATGAATGAGTGGGTTCTTATGCAGAATCTAAGAAGGAATAGCCCTCTTGATTAGTTTTTCCAACCGTAGTCATAAAGACCATGACATCAAAAGCTGTGCAAATCCAAGGTAATTTTGAGAGGTACAGTTACTTTTTAGAAAAGAGAATAATGCTATTTCTTAGGAAAACTTGAGGCACATCATAGGAATGTTTACCATCCATTGGCTTTTAGTTGCCTTTTGTGTTAAGGAAACAAACAACTTCTTTAAGCAGAATAGACATTCCAGAAGGAGGATGAAACAGAAGATGTTTCTGGTTTCTGTGTTTTCACTTGTTTCAACGTTTTTAAACCAACAAACAGGCAAGGTTTGTTATCTATTGAATATTAGTTCTATAAATAACGAGTTTCTATCAGGAAGTTTTTTTAACATTTTAGTTCACCAAATGGGACAAACATAGAAATACAGAATTCTAGAGCTGTTCAGCCTCTGTACCGCAATTTCAAGGGCAGAGGAAAAATATTCTTTACCCCCTAACCAATTAAATTTTATTAAATCCCTTTTTAATCTTTTTTAACCTTGATACGTTGAATTATTTCAATTCTTCACTCCCCGATATCTCAAGGTATCAAATTAGAGCCTGTGGTTTTTTAACTGATGAAATTGGAGAAGTAAGTTTCATTTTATTGGCACAGAATATGGCTGAATTGGCCAGTTAATAAATGTGTCCGGGTTTTTTTTGGGTGGGGGTGGGTTCACTGATTTGTTATAAAGAAATGTTAGGAAAAACATTCCTGAAGGAGAAACTAATATTGTTCTTTCCCTTTTTTAAAAGAATTATCCTAGAGCCAACCTTGACCTCAGATTATCTTCTGCAAGCTATATTCTATTTCACAGAAGGTGGGAAACTGTAAAGTTCATGTTTTGTTTAGCTGGGTTGGAACTGGTCAGTACAGAGATTAGGAAATTGTTTCATTCCAATTTCAGGGATTTAGAAAAAGCTAAATTCTGGTAATGGATATATTTGGAAAATGAAGTAGGCGGTTGAACTCTTCATTTAATATGAATGAGAGGGGGGAAAAGCCGTGAGATAAAAATTTTGTCACTTTTTTTTACTCCCCATTTATGGGTGGCCTAAGTTGCTTAGCCTTAATTTTCTTCTCTGTAAACCAGTAATAATAACGTTCTCTACTTCAGTCTTGGTTATAAAGATGAGATTTAAAAATTATATGCAGTGTGAGTCCATGTGCCTATTAGCTGGTTTAGTGTCATCAGCTTACCCACGACCACTATCTGTGGCTTCCATATCCTACTTTGCTCAGGGACAGGAAGATGTTTGTATGGAAAAATCACGCTTACATAAATTCAGCATAATTCTAAATAAGATTTTCATTTTGAAACGTGACCCAACTGTATTTTCTTTACCTGGAAGAATGAATCCAGCATCTATAAGTACCTGCCATATGTGGACGTTGAATTCAACTCCATTACATGTATATGACAGTATGTATGTTGAATTACTTAGTATGTTGAACTCATTTGTTGAGTGAATACACGTACACATGAGGATATCCAGGAAAATTTTGGAAACGAGTAATGAGAGTAACATTTCCTTCGTGTCATGAAAATATATTAGACATTTACAAACATTTAAGAAGTGTGGTATGGTAAAGCTTGGTGTGATGGAACTGAGAGTTCAGGGTAGACTTGGTTATATATGGGAATTTAAGGTTTGTTAAAGATGGCATTATAAATTAATAAAGGGGATAAGCCTTGTCAGTACATCCTAACAGGAAAATCAGCTTCTCATTTTAAAGAAAAGGAACACGGGCAACCTAATGTGTTCCTGATGCCAAAATAAATTCTGTATGGATGAAAGATTTAAGTGTTCAAATTAAACCTAGATGAATGGTTTTACGATCTCAAGGTAGAAGAACCTTTCAGAGCATGAAAACAGAAGTGGTCACAAAGCTAACGAAGGCCACCAGTGCTTGCGTGGGGTCGTACACGCTCTAGTGGGTAGAGAAAGATCTTTCCATTGTCAAATATGTTTGTCTTTTCGTTAAGCAAAGTTCAACACAGGTCTCTTTTTTATTGCTGAACTTCTCGAAGCTGTTGATGTGTTAACGTGTGTTGTTAATTTTCAGGTGGTATATTTTATTTCACAAGCTTACTCTTATCCTTATGACCGGGAAATGCGAATACTTGTCAATCAAGAGCGTTAAAATATGTGTGCACACTTTGATGTAAAAGTTTCACACTAGGAAATCACCTTAAAAGTCTGAATTTTTATTGTAGATATATGCTTCTTAATATTCGTGATGTAAAAATATTGGTAAAGTATTTCATTGAGTCATCTATATGTCAAAGATCTGTTTAGGTATCAAAAACAGCTTCACAAATAGTGTTTCATATGGGAAACTATTTATGAAAAATGTATATTATAAAGCAGAATTTCCTATAGAATCCCACAAATAGGATTGCGTTTGAAGAGGAAAAAAACTGAGGGGACATGTTTCCAGATGTTACGAATGGTTATCACTGAGTGATGGAATTATAGATTATTTTTATTTTGTGTTTTCCAATAGTGCGTAACTTCCCGTGTTGAAGAGGTAATTTTTAGAAAATTCAAGTTGGTTCTTTTTTTTTTCTTTTTTAAGAGCTGAAAATATCTCTTTCACTAGTTTTTTTTTTGAACTTTGTTGAATGTGATATGACCAACAATTCAATAATTCCAGTTTTCCGCAACTGATTAAGATTTATGGATAAAAACTGACCTTGCTGTTTCTTATCACAGAGACTCCAATATGCATTCAACACCGTTCTGTGCAGCAATTGCTTGCTTTCATGATGTTCTTTATAATCAATTTTAAAAGACTTTCCCATTCTTAAAACTTTTTTTAGTTGAATGTACTTCCAACACAATTTTTCTCTTCTCTGTACATTTGTAGAATATGTTTCCAATACATGGCATATATTCCGATTCATTCTGTATTCATTTACCAGGTGATATTTTCACTCATCAAAAATTACTGAGTGCCAGGTATTGTGCTTGGGGAATGTGGGGACTCCTTGGTGAGCCAGACACCGAGGCTCTCATCTTATGAAGACACAGATATTATAGAAACATTAAAATAAATAACGTTCTAAGAATGCATTCATTATTCAGTACATGCGTAGAAATGAAAATTGAAGCTGAGGTCTGAAGATGAACGGGAATTAGCAAGGTAAATATCTGGGTGAACATTTGTATGTCAGGAGGCATGATGGTGGGGAGAGTGGAGTCCTCATCTATTATTGTATAACAAATTACTCGACAACAATGAATTAATTTCCTGTTGCTGCTATAACAAATTACCAGTAATGTAGAAGCTTAATGTAACACACATCTATTATCTCACAGTTCCGAAGGTCGGAAGCTCTAAAATAAGTCTCCGAGGACTAAATATGCGGTGTTGGCAGGGCCGTGTTTCTTCTGGAGGCTCTAGGGGGAATCCATTCTTTACTTTTTCCGTCTTGGTTCATGGTCTCTTCATCATCAAAGCCAAAACCATAACATTTTCAAATCTGTCTCTCTGATCCTTCTGCTTCCCTCTTGTAAGGCTTACTTTGGGCCCACCCAGGTATTTCAGGATCTCAAGATCTTGAACTTCATTCATCTCAAGATCCATCTCAAGATCTTTTAACGTAATCCCATCTGCAAAGTGCCTTTTAACCATGGAGTCACAGGTCCAAGTTTCTGGGGGTTAGAACATGGACATCTTTGGGGAAGCCACTTTTCTGCCTTTGATGTTTACTTACTTAAAACAATCACCATTTTATTATATCTCACAATTTTTTTTTTTCCAAAGAGAAATTTGGGTAGGGGTTGGCTATAATTCTTCTGCTCCATATGGCGTGGATTGAGGTCAGTGGTGGTATTCTGCTGGTGGAGAGGCTGGTCTAGAAGGTCAACACTGTGTGCCTGCCCCTTGCCGACAAGGGCTGGACTGTCGATTGGAGAGCCTACAGGTGACCTTTTTGGCAGGACAGTTTCAGGGTAACTGGACCCCTTACATGGTTCCTCAGGGTTCTAGAAAGAGGTTTTCAAGAGACCAGAAGTGGAAGCTGCCGGTTTCTTGAGGCTTGGGTTCAGAAATTAGCATGGAATAATGTATTATTGTATTCATCACACCATCGCAGAACCACTCACATTTGAGGTGGGTAGCATGGATGTCACCATTTCACGTGTGAATGTTGGTGTATATGCAGCTATTTGTAATCAATAGGGAAGATGGGTAGTGGGGGAGGATTCCATGGAGAGGGATGAATGTGTGGGAAAGCCCTGGACCTGGAGGGAGCTTAGGGCTTCTCTGAACAAAGGCTTGTGTGTGTTTGCATCATAATGACAGAGGAGAGATGATGCAGGTGGGGCCATTAGGCAGGGCAAGTTTTTCTAGGGCCCTCTAGACCACATACATGTTATGGGTTTATCCTAAGAGTAAGGAGGAGCCCCTGAGGACTTTGAGCAGGGACAGATCTGCTGTGGCTCCTGTGTGACCCTGACAGTGGACAGTGAGGGAAGCCCATGAGAAGTCAGTTGTGCGTGGGGTCAGAAATAACAGTACTTGGGACTCGTAGGGTTCAGGCTCATTTTCTGCCGCACTTTTCTAGTAGCTTATGATAGAGGAGTGATAAAAGGAGGTCAGGGATAGTCTGTGAATTGTGTCTATCTCACGGTCATGCAGAAATCGAGAGTGATTAAGGTCCTTCCAACAATTTGATGTGCTACAGCATCCACAGGGGGTGAGCACGGGCTAGTATTTTGTGTTGTCTGTTGTTTTTTTTTTTTAACTTTTATTTTTCCCTCCATTTCTGTTGCATTTTAGCATTCGTGTGAATTGGAAATTTGAAAAAACTACTGGTCTTTTCCAGCTCATAGATTGAGAAGCACCCCGCCTAGATTTCTAGAACACAGTGTCTCACCTTAGCACGTATTACATCTTCCCTCTGTGCCCCTCGTGGGGGCCTTGGGCTCTCCTCATGGAAGAGAAACACCCACCACCACATGTGCTGGATTTCTTAGGCTGAATGGGAGCAACTGCTTTGCTCTTGTAATCTGCGACTGCTGAGAACCGGGGTATAGCAATTTTGCAAGAGTCCGCTAAAGGCCCCGATAATGGCTGCTCTCCTGTAACATCTTGTCAGTATTTATTTGTCATCCCTGCATTTTACAATTAAGTGCTCTCTGGTCGCGTTAGCCGTGGAAGACTTCTTGCTCACAGCGACAGGGGCCAATTTGTGGTTGGCAAATGTTAGAAAAAATAGATTCAAACAAGGAATCATTTAAAAATTAATATGTAGGCTGCAAATGTTTTCTTTAACTCAAACCATGTCCATTCGTTTCCGAGTCTTTTGAAGTTCGGTTCAAAACCTTCTGTTTGACTGTTTGGCTACTGATTGGAATCGTGCAGTACAGCCTTTATGATTTTGGGTTCCGTTGCCTTTACGTTTGGTAGAATGAAACATGCTTTGAGTTTCTCAAAAATAAGAGATCTGATAGAAGGAATTGGGAGAAGTACAATAGAAGTCATAGAAT
This sequence comes from Lynx canadensis, assembly GCF_007474595.2. NCBI lineage: Eukaryota > Metazoa > Chordata > Mammalia > Carnivora > Felidae > Lynx > Lynx canadensis. The sequence goes on along the minus strand of NC_044303.2, from coordinate 227,496,082 downwards.
CAGAGAGCCACAGATTTTAAGTTAGAAGTGGTGCGTTTTCATTATGGTAAAAGGAGAAAGAAGCAGAGGTGGTTCATTTTTGCAAGTATTGAATGCATGGATGATGCGGCCTTCTGTCTTGGCAGAGAGAAGAGATGTATGTGTGAAGGCTCTCTCAGCTCCTCAAACGTTCTGATTCTCATTCTGCTAATAAAAGAACATCTGATCAATGTAGGTACTCTTTACTGAAGGTTTTATATTTCAGAAATCAGAAAAGATAACGATGGGAGAGCTTGTAAAATAAAAAAAAAAATTAAAAATGAAACTCGGACTGTGTAATTGACACCGTCTCCCATGAGCAGAAATCGGAACCGGAGTGAAGAGGTCTCTTAGGAGCTCAGATTCCAAAGCCCGTATCAAAGGGATAAAGACGGGCGCAGCAATCAACGGGAAAGTCGTATCAGATCTTCAGGAGCGGCATCCGTAGGGGGAGCATTGCAAACGAGCCGGGATGGAGAAAAATGAAAAAGCAGAAAACTGCACAAAGGCATGTTATTTAAAGTTATGTAAGAAGGCGAAGCTGGAAGCATGCCAAAGAAAGCATAAGGCCGTGATAGACGACAGTGTCACTTAACAGCTGACCTAGGGAAAGCAGAGCGACAGGAATGCTGGAACCAATTTTTTCAGGAGGAAGGAGCATGTCTTCAGAAATACTGAAGGGCATAAACGAGAATAGCGGGTGACCACTCTCAGTGCTTATTGTGGGCCAGGCGTGGTTCTAAGTGCGTTGCATGCTTGAACTCATTTAACTGTGGCACTGATGAGGCAGGTGCTATTATTATTGCCACCGTTTTAGAAGCAGGAGGCTGGGAGCATTCGTAATTGGTTCAGAATGACGCGCCTTTGAAGTGCCTTGAACCGAAGCATCTTTCTCTGGGCTCTCTTCTTCTGAGCAGGGCTGTACGATTTGAAATCGCAGCCCGCACACGGTGACGTGTATTAAAAAGAATCTTTAAAGTGAGTACAGGTCAACGAGACTGAACCAGTCACAACACCAAGGACTGAAGGACTGGAGATAAACCAATGCTCTTTGAATATGGAGAACATATTCTCCATAAACGAGGATCCTGCTACCATAGCTCGTTAAGTCGGCTTCATTCATTCAGCTAACCCAGTTTACCACCAGCTCCGCGAAGTCACTGTGCAGAGTGTTAAGGTGTTAAGGATAAGACGACGCAGTAGATCTGCACAAGTCGATCCTTGCCCTCCAGAAGTGCGATCTACGGCATGGACCAACAGATGAAGGCGAACTGTAATTCTGTTTGATGCATCACTTAAAAAGCACAGGGGGCCCAGAGGAAGCATGAGGAAGCAGATCTAGCGGAGGCTTCACAGAGGAACTCATGTTTGATCCAGGCTTTGCATGATGAGGGAGAGTCAGCCAGTGGGAAGTGGAAGGAAGCGTCTACTCAACGTGGGATCCAGCATCGGCAGCATCGCATCTCCCGGAACTTGTTGGAGATGCAGCATTTCGGGCCCCCCCACCTCCCTGCCCCGGACCTGCCAGATCTGCACTTGAACAAGTTATCCGGGTGATGCATATGTACCCTGAAGTTTAGAAAGCCTTGCTGCGGAGTGAGTGTGTAATTTCAGCGTTGCATGTCCTGAGTCGGTGGTGCGTTCGGGGGAACGCCGTGTTTCCCAAGTCGGGCTGACTTCAGACTGTCCCGAGGGCAATGAGGACCTGTTGCAAAACCCCAGAGGTTTGGCAGGTGGTTTGTATACCTGGCCCTTGTAAGTCACCAGTCTGCACATCATAGTTTCCTGTTCATAGTTTCCAGAAACAGCATTTCTACAGTGTTTGTAGAAAGTGATATTCCAACACGTTGTGATACTAGGAAATAGATTTAAAGTAAAACAATCTTCAGGGGGCACTGGGTGGCTCAGTCGGTTGAGCATCTGGCTCTTGATTTCTGCTAAGGTCATGATCTCATGGTTCATGGGATTGAGCCCCATGTTGGGCTCTATGCTGACAGTGCAGAGCCTACTGGAGATTCTCTCTCTCCCTCTCTCTTTGCCCCCTCCCCCACTCACATTCTCTCTCTCTCTCTCTCTCTCTCTCTCTAAATAAATAAATAAATAAATAAATAAACTTAAAAAAATCCTCTGGTACTATACTTCACACTTAAAATATAATCAGAGCTGTGCAAACCCGAGTTTGACTTCCATGCCTGGTCTGGATTTCCCTGGCAGAATCGGAAAATGACCTTTCAGTGAGATGTTCTTGGTAAGGAGTGTTATTTTGTGTTTGGATCGTTTAGGATCTCTCATGTCTCGAGAAACATTCTGATGAATAATTTTTGAGGAAAGCTTGTATTGTTTTGTTCTTGGTCATCTCTGGAACTGTGGTTTATTCTTAAATTTCCAAATTGGGGAATTTATTTGGCTCTTTGAGTCCAGAAATGTCTTTAGCACTGAGCTGGGCCTTCAGACTCAGAGAGTCCTGGCCTCAGAATTGGGCTCCATGATTTATTGGACCTGTACATAGCTCTGTCTCTCATTGCAAAAAATGAAGGTAAAAATGCTTATCTCGTAAGTTCTTGGAAGCGTCAGAATATAATCTATATAAAGATTGCTAAATCACTGCCTGGAATATGGAAAATGCTTAATGAGCAGTTGCCACTACCCATAATAATTTACAGAATCATGTCTGTCGAAGTAGACCAAGGCTGCAAATAGTCCCATACAGAAGCTGGGAGTGGAGGAAAGACAGTGGTTACTGCCTCGGTGAATTCTGATGTTCTTGAAGCCTCTGCCCAGCTCGATAGTGCTGGCTACACCCCCTGCCGAGGGTCAGAGAAGCACTGTGTCCTAACTGAGGCCCCAGGACCTTATCCTAGCATATTTAGAAAAAGGCTGATTTTCCTTGAATTGCATCTGATGGCATCGTAAGGAACTTTTGTGGTTTAGTGTTTGTCTAGAGTGGTTAGAGAATTGGTGTTGCATCAGTCTATATTCCTTCTGCCATAACAAAGTACCACCACCTGGGGGGCTGAAAACAAAAGGCATCCGTGCTGTCACAGGCCTGAAGTTTAGAAGTCAGAAATCAAGGTTTCAGTCCCTCTGAAACCTCAGGGAAGAATCCTTCCTGGCTCTTTGGTGTTCCTTGGCCACAACCTGCCTCTTCATCACGTTGCCTTCTTCTTGTAGGTCTGTGTCTCTCCTCTTCTGTAAGGATTGGGGGCCCCCACCCCACTTCAGTATGATCTCATCTTAGCCACTTACATCTTCAAGGACCCTGTCTCCAAATAAGGTCACATTCCTAAGTAATGGGGCCTGGGACTTCAACACGTCTTTTTGGTGGACACGGTTCAACCCATGACAGAATCCCTGGGGCTAGTCGGCTGCCCTCCCTGTCCTCAGTCTCAAACCCTGACACCGGGCCAAGGGGAGCCTATGTCGCTTGTTTGACCAGCCGTGTGCCGCCTCTCACACGCTAGAGCTGGAACAGTCAAGGCGAGGCACGGCTGGCACTGGCTGAGGCCCTGCGGCCAGAGCCGGCTAATACGGTTCAAGCCACGTGAGGCAAACCCCCACAGAGCCACCACATTCTCCAGGTATCACTTTCTTTCTGGAAATCTGTCATCTTTTTCTCTTGGTTCCCAGCAAATGCACCGTATGCTTGTGTTCTAGGGACGTCTTGAGGTGGGCTAGTTCCCCCAAACCTTTCCGTGGGACTGAGAGCTGAGGACGGTGCATGGCCACGTTGGAGCAAGGTGCATTCACGGTAGAGGGTGCTTGCGGGACAGAGTCCTGCCCACCTGGTTCCTCCTTCCACACCCAGTAGTCCATTGATTCTCCTCTCCTGTCTCCTCTGACTGGGAGCGGGAGAAACAGAGAGGCAGGGACTTTTGGTTGCATGGAAATTCCTTCACAGGGAAACAGAAGGAGTAGAAGGAAGGGTCTCTCGTGAGTCATCGCCGCTATCTTGGTTGTGGGGGTTAACGTCACATACAGAGTGCCCAGACGTTTGGTTCAACGTGAGTCTGTGCCTGTGAGGGTGTTTCTGGATGAGATGAACGTTTGTGTCAGTGGACCCGGTAAAACAAATGGCCCTTTCCAGTGTGGGTGGGCCTCGCCCAATCCATTAAAGGCCTGAATAGAAGAAGGGGCTGAGTGAGAAAGGATTCTCTCAGTGCCTGACTGTCTTTGAGCTGGGGCACCAGTCTCCTCCTGCCTTTGGACAAGGGCTCAGACTTGGGATTTGGAGCATCAGCTTTCCTGGTCCTCGTACTGGAACCACGGCACTGCCCTCCCGGGTCTCCAGCTTGCTGACTGCCGATCTGGGGATTTCTCAGCCTCTCTAATCATGTGAGCTAATTTTTTATAATAAATCTGTCTTTATTTATAATCTTGTTGGTTCTGTTTCTCTGGAGAACCCTGACCGTAAGCCATTAGTTACAATAATTGGCACTTTCTATTTTTTTTTAAGTTTACTTATTTTTCAGAGAGAGAAAGAGCGAGCCAGCGCATGAATGGGGGAGGGGCAGAGAGAGGAGACAGAGAATCCCAAGCAGGCTCCGCGCTGTCAGCGCGTGGAAATATTCGCGCATGGATGACTTTTTATGTGTTTCTCAAATACTTTCTGTTTGTTACCAAAAGAAGAAAGAAAATGGCTCCAGTCCACTTTGTACGTGGCTGGGATAAGTAATGCAAGGGTGCCACACATAGCTGTTTTTGGTGCTGATAAGGCTCCAAGAGCCACAGATTTCAGGGCTCATGCACCTGTTCCACTCAAAACTCCAGTGAGAAAGCCTTTCCTTGCACTTGATTTCTGATTCAGAGGACCTTGGAGTGGTTCGCAGGACCGAGAATTTGGGGCTCTTTAGAAAGTAAGAATCGATCGCCTAAAACCTGCTCTTCCTTCCCTACACTTGAACCCTCAAGTGGTAGGAGAATTAACCGAGCCTTTCAGGGGGTTCTAAATGCAAGGAAATTTGATTTGTTCTCAACCCAATGGATGCCATGGAGCAAACCAGGCTAAACTTCAGACCCCTGGAGCGAGACAGACCTAGACAGGCTTCCGTGTGGCAAGTGGGGAGGAGGCGGAGGAGGAGACTTGGAATCCGTATCAGAATCCTCGGCTGGTACTCATCTAACATGGCTCACTCTCCTAGAGTCTTATATCCCATAACGACCACTTGCCAACCTGTTCAGTTGACTCTGTGATTTCATTTAAGAGAAAGAACCGTTGCATCTCGCTTCCATAAATTAACTGCAAAACTCTGAGTACTTTTTGCCTTTCTTCTTACGACCAGAGCACCGTTTTTACTCATCTAAATTACAATTGGTTTTACAGGTTTCATTTGCTTTTCCCCACTTAATCCACGAACCCTTTTATGTGTTTAACCGTTATTTGTTTAAGAAGGTCTGCAATGAATAATGCAGCGAACAGCCAAATTTTTCACATAATAATTTTTTATGAACCATACAAAGACAGCTTGAGTTTTTATAAATCTAAATGAACTCTCTAGCAGCAAGGGTCCCCATCTTCAGGCTTCCTCACGGAGCTGCTTCTCTTTCTATATGTTTGAATTATTGATGTAGCCAACCTCATCTTTCCCCCTTGCTGCGAAACGTACAAGAAAGGAACCAGCTAAATCTAGCCAGAGATTTGCATGAATTCTGATTTTCAAGAGCCAACAAATTCAGCCAAGAATCACCTCGTCTTCTGCACCCCGCTTGTAATTGTAGGTTAGAACCTTAATGCAATGCCTGGAAAAAACTCATCCTGGTCTCCTCACTTGAAAGGCAGATGTGTGGAAAGATTTGGGATGCAGCCGCTGATTTGGGGTAGAACAACATGCAGAAACCCTCATTGTCTTTTCACTTTCTTTACCCCTGGCCTGACGGCCAAGGTGACAAAGGTGGGTGGATGAAGGGCTTAACTTCTTTCAAATATTAAATATGGAACTTTGAACCACGCTTGACTTCTCAGGATCAAGCAAGAATTGGGGGCTGACGTCAGAGAGTTTGAAGGAAGCGTTTGTTTTTCCACGGTATAAGGTTGAGGCAGTGGAAGACTGGTTTGGTCAAGGAAGAAGAAGTGGTTCTTGCGTGAGCCGTTGGTGTCATGTGCTTTGAGTGTCTGTTGATTGGAAACAGTGATCATCTGTGAGTGGATAATCTGGCTATAGAGGTGACTCCTTGGGTTTGATCTGAGTCCATGTCAGGATCTAGCAAACAGAGAGAGGAATTTTGCCCAAATTAGTGCTTGGATGTGTGTCCGACTCAGTGTTTTCCTCCATTATAAAACCAAAAGAAATGAGTTTTGAATTAAACATTGTTGTGACAATTTATACTTGAATTCACTCAAAGGAATGGTGAGTTTGTCAGGCCACAATAAGCTGCCTGGAGTTTTTCTTTTCAAATCCATCCTCATTGATATTTTGCTGTTTATGCTGATGCTTTGGGGCGAGGAGTTAAAGAACAGTCTTATTATTGCCCTTACATAGGAAATGATATAGCATCTATGTTAAATGGTAATGACTCTTATTTCCTTCCATATCGAGAGAGAGAGGGAGAGAGGGAGAGAGGGAGAGAGGGAGAGAGAGAGAGTTTATCTGACACTTTTGCATGCTTGAGTAATGTTTCATTTCTTTCTTTTTAAAATATTTTTTAATGTTTATTAATTTTTGAGAGAGAGAAAGAGAGAGTGTGAGTGGGGAAGGGCAGAGAGAGATGGAGACACAGAATCCGAAGCAGGCTCCAGGCTCTGAGCTGTCAGCACAGAGCCTGACATGGGGCTCGAACCCGCGAACTGTGAGATCATGACCTGAGCCGAAGTCAGATGCTTAACCGCCCCAGTCATGCTTCATTTCTAAGGAAACGCACTGTCAGTCTCAAATGTCAGCTCGACACTTGCTTTCAGAGACTGGATTTCAGCACATCACAGATGTGCAAGAAGCTGAAGCCTTACCGAGACATGCTGCTTTAACGGAATCCATGGCACCTTTGCGATGCTCCGTAGTTGGTGGTTTTTAGATCTAGAGAATCTAGTGTTCTCATGAGGAAATAAATCCCCTCATCAATTGCGCCTGAAAAAGGAGACAAACTGACACCCAGGTGTGCTCTGGTTGCATTAATAGAGCATCCGGTCACAGTGCCCTCATCTTTGGATGGATCCAGAACAATGGCAGAGCAAAAGATGCTGGAAACCAACAAGCTCGGTGTCAATCTTGGCACATCTGGGATTTTATATTTGCCTTGTTCCTTTCCCAGCTGGGCTGTTGACCCACTCTGATAATCAGCAATTTTCATGGACAAAGTGAAACACAAAACTAATATGAGTCAGACAATTTTACCACAATCTGGACAAGTTTCCTTAGGGGGACATTTGATTTTGGAAAGTAATTTTCCATTTTTGCTGTTGTTGTTGTTTTCATTAAGCCAGCATGTGTATTCATAGTTATACATTTACATCACTGATGCCTTCATTTGGTACTGAGCTCCACGATATGAAGGTTATCTCATGTTTTCTTAGATTTTTTTTTTGCCTCTGTCTTTTCTGAATTGAGATATAATTGACATATAATATTAGTTTCAGGTGTACAACATAATGATTTGATATTTGTATATATTGTGAAATGTTCACCAGAATAAGTCTAGTTAATGTCTGTCACCATATAGTTACAAAAATCTATTTTTCTTGTGACTGGGAGCTTTTAAGACTTACTCTCTCAGCAGCTTTCAACTATGCAATACTGTCTTATTAACGATAGTCACCATGCTGTACATTACATCCCCATGACTTATTTTATAACTGGAAGTCTACTTTTTGACCCCTTTCACCCATTTCACCATTGTTAGATTGGCTTTAAAAGTATCTTTATCACTCTTTGTCTTCTTTAGAGCAGGCTTACTTGGGTCAATTCTATATGCAGCTTTACAGATTGAAAGTTCTGTCCAATAACAAAATAACTTGGCTGCATCGTTCACTTGAAAATGACAACATAATTGCTTAGCCTTCCTCTCAAACATGGAATTTTGGCTTGTTTAGAGCTTGTTCTCTGTTCTAACAATCACCCACAGCGATTACTTCATTCATTTGTATTTCTAAGAAACTTTAAAACTCTTGGAGGCATTGAGGTTTAATGGGTGTGGGTAGAGGTGGGAGGAGGAGAAATGTTAGAAACCATGATTAGCCCACTTACTTGTTGGATAATGTTGGAAATTCAACCTCCCAAACATGCAGTCTCTTGGTTTACAAAACGAGGATAATCGTACATGCCTCACATCTTATACAGTTGAAGGCAGCAGTCTGGTGCACTCTAAAGGACATGTAAATAGTTATTTCTTTTTGAGCATTTGCATACCACTTAGCGATAATAATAGTAAATCCTTAGTAACTAGTTTGTGTCTGGAATTATTTTAGTTACTTCCAATTTAATCTTTGCAATACACAACTGAAGTAGCTTTATCATGACCCCCATTGTACAGATGAAGAAACTGAGACACAGAGGTTAAGGAACTCATCTGAGGTTACACTGCTGGTAAGTGGTCAACTTATGAATTGAACCCAGACAGTCTGGCTCCAGAATGAGGAACTTGAAACAATGCCAGGAAGTGATTTTCACCAAGTTTAGCTGGAACCAGGCTTGAAAACTGTCTAAAATGCTGTTTCTATGGCTATGGCGGGAGCCGAATCGATACTCCTACATTAATGGAAATTAGACATTCTCCTTGGCCGATCTTATCCCTCAAATCATTTTCAGCTGTTTCAGAGCCTTGGAATTGCTGGAAGTGTTTAAGCACCACATTGTTGATTTAACTTATTTTGGTGTTTTGCAATAGCCCCCCACCCCATTTTCTCTCTGTCTGAGTGTTAAGGGTGTGTTACCATACGATACTAATGGACAAGTGTTACCCCCACGTGTTGAGACGTTATGGACTACGAATCGCAGAGATTTAGATTGTGCTACGGTGAGCCCAGATGACCGTCCCCTGGGGAGTATATAACCAAGTGAGGTTCCCAGAAAACTCAGGAGCCTGGAATGGCCTGGTTGGTTCTAGAATTTACGGAGGGTTCAGATCATATTTTGTGGAACCGGACTGGCCAGAGACCATGTGTGCCCACTATGTCTGTTGGTCCAGATCCTAAACAACCCCAAATTCACTCTGTGGTCTTCAGGTATTAAGTGGTACCAGCTGGGTGCCAGCTCAGGGTATGTGGCAGTCCTATATTACATGGGACTGGACTGACTTTAGGATGGGAGCAAGATGACCATGTGAAGAAAAGAATTCCAATCCATGTGACCTTATAATGACAAGAACAGTGTCAGCTATTAAAAGTTATTTAGCAGTTACAAAGAAATGCCACAAATAATCGCGTCTGAGCTCCACAAATTCTTCTGGTCTAGATAGACTAAGCCTTATTATCCACATTTCCATTGTGGGAAGTAGGACTCAGAAAAATCAAGACGGTAAGTGCTCTGCTGTGGACTTAACCACAAGACTCAGACTCCAAGCCTTCTTCCTGCCCTACGATGCAGCATCTCATGCCTTGTTATCTCTCAGTACTTAGAGGCAACTGTCAGTGTTCCATGCTGTTGCAAAAATATGTTACCTCCCAAATCCAAGTGGTAGACCACAACAAAATCTAAACTCCGGAAGGTGGAGAGGCTAAATGGCTAGAAAAAGGGAGTGTTACAAACGGGCTGTTAAAAAGAATCCAGGGTTGAAGGTAGTGAGTGAACATAGTTTATCCTCTCATGCTCATTCCTTCTCAGTGTTATTTAGTCGGCAACAATTAGAGTCCCCGAAAGAAGAACACTTTTCATCAAATATATTTTGTACCAAGGATAGTGGGAGAGGGAGTGGAGGAGCATTGCCATTTATCAGAATATTTTGGCATCCCCTGCATGCTATATTAAGGTTGTGTTTCATCTTGACAGTAGTAGCTCCATTTTGCAGAAGGATAAACTTAGGATCAGAAGTGGGAGTGCTTTACCTGAGCTCACACAGCTGGGAGTGTCTGGATCAGAATTTGAAGCCAGAGTGTCTCTAGTTTCTACTCTCTCAGGCTGCCTCTCTCAAGCCTGGAGGTGAGAGGGAGTGCTGAAAATATGAAAATGCCAGTGGTCAGTAACACTTTATACATGCTTGCCCCCAGCACCCTTTGTAAATGAAAACCTCGATAAAGGAAACACGAACATGAAGTGGATAGAATGAATGGCCACTTTTTGAACGCATATTCAATTCGAATGCATACTCCCGGCTACTGACTTTAGTTTGCCTTGAACATATCAACTACTGATGTGACTACGATATACGTTGAAGTGTGTTTTCACTAATATTGAAGTCATCCAAGAATTGATGTTGGTTTTGTAGGATCCTCTGTTGTTTCTTCTTAAACATAGCGTGTTGTGGGTTGTTTTGTGGGTTTCTTGGTGTTGTTTTGTTTTGTTTCGTTGGTTGGTTTGTTTTTTTACGTCTGACTTGGGAGTGAAGGCACCCGCTTGTCACCGAAGTTCACATGTGTAATACAGGTGAAAGGACATGTATAAAACGTTTTAAGATGTGGAGCATAAAGCGATCTCTAACTAGATATATGTGAGACGGCACCAAACTCTGGCTTTAGGCTTTCTATAAAGGATTTTCTCCTCCAGTAAAATGGCTATTTCTGCATTTTAAAATCTCTGGAACATTCCTGTGGTGATCATTTTTATCCTGTCTGAACTGAAGTTCATTTCAACTGTTCAGTATTCACAGAGCCAAGTGGATCAAGCCCCAGGATGGCTCGAACCTGGCCAATTGAAGTGGCCACATTCCTGCAAGATAAGGTCTCTGTTACCAACTTCCACATGCATTTGTGTGAAGCTTATTTTTCCATTCGGGTTCTCTTAGCCACAGTAATTTTCCATGTCTCCATCCTTTAGCCGTATGCCCTGTTGAAGACTTCTGTTGAATGATGAACTCCAGCTGAAATGATCTTCCCCCGGAAACCATGGAGAAATGACCACTTGAACTCAGACTCTGTAACTGTTTTATTGTCTCAGACTGTGCTCATCAGAGTCCCAGCCAAGTCAATTTCAACTTTTTTTGGAGCCAGATTTGTTCTTACGCTTTTAGGAAAATGGCCACATTTTCATTTCCTTTCTTGATATACTTATTTTTTGTTGTTGTTACAGATGACATTGGAAATCTAACAGGTCTTTCTTATTGGTTGCTCAATTAACATATTAGTGGTTCGAGTTACTGATATGGACAGGTTTTATAGTTATAAAAGCTATGGCTTGACCTAAGGAACAATAGAATAGCTAAAGAAAATTTATATAATTTATGTTATGAGGTCCTGAGAATGAAAAGGAAGAAACGAGGCGGTCACATTTTGGCAAGTTAACTCTAAATTATCTGATTAATCTTGTCTCAGCTCTCCTAAAGGCATTATCATGCTTGGCTTTTTAGATATTTATCTCACAAAGGTATAACTATAATACACTGCTCATGTGTCATCTAGGCAGGACTAAATGGAAAAAAAAAAGATGCTGAATTGGTTATTCTAATATCCTGTCAATTTATGGCAGAGACGCTGAGGTCAAGTATTATAGGTCCTACGTGGTCCTTTGTAATCTTCTCTCTGTTGCTTCCACTTTGTGGTTGGGACTGCTTTATTCCTCCCTGCGACATTAGTTTTACTTGGTCTCCAGGGCCAGTCCTGACTTTGGCAGGAGAGATGGAAGAGTTCTCTGGGCCTCTTCAGCAAATGACATCTATTTTTATCTGGTTCTGACCTTGTATCCAGTCATTAGAAATGGGGTGCTACCTGACCCCAAGACTGTAAAGCTATAGGAAACATGACAGTGTGGATTAATGCAAAGACAGACAAATAATAGATCAGTAGAAAAGGACAAAGTCCAGAAATACACTTATAGAATTGATTTTTGACAAATGTGCCAAGCCGATTCAATGGGGGAAAGGATAATCTTTATAGCAAATGGTGCTGGAACAATTGGATTGCATGTGCAAGAAAAGTATTCCCAATCCATACTTTGCACGATGTACAAAAAAAGAACTTAAAATGGATTGGAGACCAAAAATGTAAGAGTTACAACAACAAACAAACAAATAAACAAAACTTCTGCAGGAGAACATAGGAGAAAATCTTAGTGACTTTGGGTTTGCCAGGACTTATTAAATGAGACATAAAAAGTCCAAATGATAAAGAAAAAAATCAATGCATTGAACTTTATTAAACTTCAAACATTTTGCTTTTCAAAAGATACTTTTAAGGAAAAGAGGGGGAAAAAACACAAGCCATTGGCTAGAAAAAGATATTTGCAATGTATCAATCTGATTAGAACTTGATTCCAGAATATGTAAAGAATTGTTATAATTCAATAATAAAAAGACCAACAATAAAAAATGGGCAAACTATTTGAACAGAGACTTCACAGAAGAAGATATATTAATGTCAAAAAGATACATGAGGAAGGGCTCAAAACCATTAGTCGTGGGGGAAATACTAGTTAAAGCCACAATGAGACATTACTACAGACCAACTGGAATGGCTACAATTACAATGATGGAAAATGACTGAACATATGAAGTATAGGTGAGGATGTGGAGCAAGCAGAGCTCTCCTTAACTGCTGGGGCGGGGGGAGGGATGTAAAATGCTGTATACTCAATTAAAAAAGTAATTCAGCAGTTTTTAAAAAAGTGAAACTATACCAACTATATGATCCAGTCATACCACTCTTAAATGCTTACCTCAAAGAAACAAAGTGTATGTACCATACAAAGATTTGTACACACATGTTCACTGTAGCTTTATTTATAATAGCATAGAACTGGAAATACTCACATGTTTATCAGTAGTTCACTGGGCAAACAAACTGAAATATCCATACCATGGAATACTATTCAGGAATAATTTTTTTTTTTCTGTTGATGCATGCACCAACATAGATGAGTCTCAAAATAATCATGCTGAGAGAAAGAACCCAGAGAAAAGCATACAATATAACTCTATAAAGTTCTGGAGAATGCAAACTAATCCTAGTGACCAAAAGCAGATCATTGATTACCGAGGGACATTGAGGGGTAGGGAGAGGAGAGAGAGATTACACAGGGGCACAAGGAAACATCTGGCGGGCGATGGTTATATTCATTTACTTGGCTGTGGAAATGGTTTACCTGGTGTATACCTGTGTTAAATCTTATCACACTATACGTGTTAATATGTGCTTTTTATTGTATATTAGTTATGCCTCAAGAAAGGTAAATAAAAACTCATTTAACCACAAAAGAAGTGCTAATGTATCCTACTAATGAAAAATGTGGACGGTGATGTTCTTTCTACCTGGCCTCTTATTTCTAGGAAACATGCTCCCTATGTGCGAGACCCTCTCTCAGCATCCTATCTGGTACCTGAAACTACAGGGCCTGCTTCAGCCTGTCCCCCAGTTTAATGGTCTGATACATTCTCACCCATTTTACTCCTACTGTCTGCTTCTGAGTATTGCCTACCACTGGTTCTCCCTAGCTGAGATTTCTTTCTCCATTGGGCTGCCCAGATATTTCACATCTTGCCCTTGTCAGGTATGACAACACGTCTGCAGAACAGTGTACTTTTGCCTTGCTCTCCAAGTTAACGTTTCCCAGACTGCACATTATTTGGTTGAACCTAATGCTTTCATCGCTTGTCCTGCCCCATCCCCAGACTTGCTCCTCATCAGTTGCTAAAACTTTACCTGACACTGACCTCTGAAATTTGACTAGTTCCTGTCTATAACATGACTGTGAGCAAAATTGAAGAACATGTTGCCATAATACATCTTTTGGCCAATTGGTGCTGAAATGCAATGGGTCTTTAAGGAGGGGAAGATTAAAGTCTCTACGACTTAAATTTTCTTTGCTATTTGACACTCCAGACCTAACATAGACCTGGATTTTTATTTTATGATTTATTAGGAATTAAATTTTGTATTTGCTTTATTTCCCTTTGTTGTCTCTAATCTACTTTTGCCTCAGTGTTTCCTCACCTGCGTACATTTGTTCTTTCTCTTCTGTCCATCGGAAATAATCTTCTTTTCACATCTGACTTATCTACAAAGCTTTCGTTTGTTTTTACACCTGGCTCTGTCCATCTCAGTACCCATGCCGGTACCTGCATTTCTGTTTTCGCTCGTTCATTTCTTTTTAGTCAGTCTCTTTCCCCTCTCACTTTGGACTTCCTCTGATTTTGTGTATTAGGATAGAAACAACTCTTGCATCAGCAAATGTTTGGGTAGAAAGTGTTAACTCATCCACTTCAGGTGGCACGTTTTTCTTACATGATCTAAATGTAGGACTGTTTCTATGAAGCCGTGGTTGCTTTGAGGGGTAAGGAATTTTGCATCTCTCTGATCAGCATTTTCCCAGTTGTAGATGCAGCCATCCTTGGTGACCTTGGTGACTTCATTCTGTCTTTGGAAGTTTGTGCTATTACCCGCAGGAAAGAAATGCCTTAAGATTTTATTTAATTCCAGCTTATCTGGAATTGCTGATAACCTTGATTCAGACTCAGTTGTTAAAGGACTTGTGGCTGACCTACGGGCCTGATTTTCCTGATAGGAATTATATTCCTGGATGGAAAAGTTATCAAAATTTACCAAGTAACTTTGCCTTTCATCCGGCTGGCACAATGTGTTGTAAGACGACTCAGGTTCTTGACAAATGTTAACATTAAAGAAGATACGCCATAAAAGCTCTCGGCCACAAAAAAGAGCAAGATGAAATGTGAAGGACTTTCAACTTCTCCAAAATGTCACCTGTAATGGAAAAAGTTAATGGAATAAAAAAGGCTTGCTTTATCCATTTGCCCTCACTGTATTCATCTACAGTGATAACATCATTTCCTTTTGGGGAATTCTGCACAGAAGCTACCAGAAATTACATGTACCTTTAGTTTTCCTGATTGCATGACCAAACTGATTCCAGTTTTCCTCAGTGTGGTATTTATTTACAAAAACTTGCCCATTTATTGAAAACATGAATGACTTTGACTGCAAATCGGAGAACCAATAAACATCATTTAGCAGCAATGAACCTGTCAGCACATGGAAATGAGGTTTATGGTCATGCAAATGTCTTGTACTTCATTTGGGTCAAATACACCAAACAATAAGCTAATTAGCCTTAAGTAAACTGGCTTTCATTTCCACAGACAGTGAAACCAATTACGTCTTAGAGAAAGGTTTATTTTTACTCTAGGGTAAGGGTCTATAACTCCTTGGAATACCCCCGAATGATTCTCCAAATCAGGCCAGATGAAATTGGCAAGTCACAGATGGTTACCTTGATGTATAAATTGGAGGGTCCTTAATTAGGCTTCTTGACATCACTGAGAGTGGAGCCTGGGAATCCATTTGTGCAAGGGTGAGATGAAAAGAGGATCATCCGCCACTTAATTCTGTTTATGAGGGAAATTATAAAACAGGAACAACAAAACTGTTCTTTAGCAATCTACTTAACATCCAGCCACAGACCCTCTTACAGTTTGAATGTCTGATACATATTCGGTAGCCATCTCTCGATTTTAATATCCTTGATGTCTATTACTTATGGCTCATTTTTGTCTTGAATTTAATACCTGAAGGATTCAAGGTTATTTAAAGGATTCCAGACCTCTAACGATTCCCCGAAGCTTTAATCTCTGAAACAGAAAACTTCCTGATTAGAAAAACAGATGCCTGCTTTGGCCCCTTGGAACACTGAACTACTAGAGATATTGTCCAAGATCTTTGGTGGTTTTTCTCTGTCTGTATTGGATAAATTTTGGAAGAGTAGGCATTAACATTTCATCTGAGATTTAAAAAAAAAATTACGGAATAGGAATCTACCATAAGCCTTACTTTATTTAGATATACACATGTGGGTTCTGTAATTATAAGTCTCTAGAATATAAACTACATGTTGAAAATTGTATATATTCAGTTTTATGTTTGCATACTATTTACATGCTAGAAAATTTCCCAGAATGTGGTTCAAATGGGTCTTACTATAAACTGGGATATGGCTAATTTGTCATGGTGTATGTAGAGTGCCTTGCTTCAGAAACACTCATGTTCCTGGTGTGGCCATGTGAAGATGGTTAGTGATGTCAGCACACATTTTAGTCCAAGTTAAATGTAAACATCCTGCGTCAGCCAGTCCAAGGTGTGGAAATAAGCAGAAGCTGTATTTCTTTCTGTGGTATCAGAACTGAAACCGGAATATAACATTTGACTAAATTAATCTGCACTTCCATATATGTGGTGGTATAATCAAGCAAAGATCTAGGCTACAGTACCATGTCTTTAGAAACAAACTATGGCTGATCAGTTGGCTTGAAAGTTGTGGTTTCAGTGTGCCTGAAATAGTTACATTTCCGTGGATTCAGACATATCCACCATTTCCCATGGTTGGGGAGCAGGAGTCCGCTTTTGAAACTTGGAGTTTTGGAACATGAAAAGTGAGAGAGACCTTGGTGCCTGTTAGACGAACTCACTCATTTTATAGATGCAGGACCAGGAAGGTAAATGACGTACGAGACCTGGTATCTCCCAGAGCCTTGACTAAACCCTGAATCATTTGACCTAGTTCAATGCTGCAGCCAGGAGTCCCTCTTGCTGCATCTGGAGTGGCCTACTCTACAAAGCATGTCCCTATCACAGAACTCAGTGCCGTTGAGCCCCCAACCTTGATCACTTGTGTGTGTAGGATCAGAATTATTTTTGGAGTAAATTATTTTGTTCAAAATAGTAGGAGCATTTCACAGGAGAAAACAAACTTCTTTCTGTGCTTCCCCCTTATTTTGCAGTTACTTGGAAATTTTAGCTTTGGATTTACAGCAGATACTGGAGCTATAGGTTGTATGTAAAGAATGGATAATGTCACAATGTTTGCTAAAGATTTGATTTGTGAACGCATAGGTTCGTGGGAATCAAAGTAATTTATGAACGTGTCAAATTGCAAAAGAGCACTGGTAAACAGTAAGGAAGCACATGCACGCATAGAGTTATTATCAGAGTAAAAACAAGTTAGAACTATAGACTCTAGACAATGAATGACTATCTAAAAGATGCGTCAGTTTGAAAAATAATAAATCTAGTGCATGAGACCATTTTAATTAGGAAATTGTTTTGTGTCCCATCAGATTCATTTTATATAAAGGCGTTAAATTATCAACGTAGAGCGCTCTGGGAGTTACTTACGTGAAGAGTGGACTCTACATATTATACATGGTAGAATCAGATGCAGTTAGGAAAATCGCCTAAATTGACATTATAAAAATGGAAATGAGAAAGATCCCATTCATAATCATGTGGGGAAAAAAAGCCATGAAATACGTAGGAATGAATTTAATGAAAAAGATTCTATGAAATGACCTATAAAATTATATTGAAGGAAATAAAACAAAATCCAAATATATGGAAAGAAAGACCACGGTCTGGATAGGACGACTTAATATCATAAAAATGTCACTTCTTTTAAAATTAGCATATAAATTTCCTGCAGTTCCAATCAGAATTCATTTTTTTTTCTCTTTTGAGCCACCTAAGTGATTCTAAAGTGTATATGGAAGAATAAACAAGTAAAACTTGCCAAGAAAATTGTGAAATGGAGCGACAGCAGAAAAGCTTGCCTTCCTAGATAGGAAAACCTAATACAAAGCCACTTTAAACAGTATAGTCCTGGCCTGCAACAAACGATTCTATAGAGCACATAAAGATCACTTAACATATAATTAAAGATGGCATTAGGAGTCAGCGAATAAATTATATTATTCAATTAATGAAATTGGAAGAATTGGCTGTACTTTCGTGAGAGAATAAAATTTTATTCATACTTTATTGTGTAACAACAAATTACAGATGAATGAAAAATAGAAATGCTAACGAATGAAGACCACAGCAGTCTTGGAAGACAGTCTAAAAGAATATTTGTGTAATCATCATGTGATGATGGTATTTTTTTTAAAAACCAGAACCATAAAAATAGAAAGGAAAAAAAAAAAAACACCAAAAGCCTGAAAATAGGGAGGAAAAAATGACATACTTTATCTCATGAAACTTAGAAACATAGGAAAGGCAAGGACTTCATATGATGGACATTTTAAAAGCTTGGTGACTTGCCAACAAGTTTTGAATATCATTCAGACATTTGGCGAATTACCCTGTTTATAAATTCTGCCATCCTAAAGTAGAAGCAGAAATCCACTTTCCCAGGCTCCCTTGCAGCTAGCTGGGATGTTAGCCTCATGACCCAGATGTGCCCATTCATTCTAAATTCTGGTTCAGAAGAGTGTGATGTGAAGAAGAAGGTGGCTCATAGAACTAACTACATTGAGAGTGACAGAGAAACACTCAACTGTTGCAAAAAGCAATAGCAGTGACCTCCTGCGTCCTAGGGGTTGGGAGATAGCAAGGTACCCAGGGCAACAATGTAGCAATTTACTTGGACATTTAAATTCCTTAGCTCTTTGGCTTCAGAGATCAGTTGTTGATTCTTCTCGGAACTTCTGTGATGCATCTAATGCCTTTTAATAAATTCCTTTTCTGCTTAAGCTAGTAGGAGAGAGTTGTGTTTGCCACTAAGAATTCTGACTGAGTCACGCCCATAAAAGGTCAAAAGACAAATGAGAGACTTGAAAAGAATAATTGCAACCCCCATAAGAAAGGATCAAAACAACCAAAGAGGAAAAAATGCGCAAGTTCTATAAGCAGGCAATCTATTAAGGAAAACAAATGCAGATAAAAATCTACATAACCACCGGGATAACTGGGGAAGCAATGATAACATCGTATGTTTTAACCGTCATATTTACTAGAACTTAAAATATGGCTAGAATTCAGGGCTTGAACGAATGTTCAGTATCTACTCATATACTCTGTTGGTAGGAATGGCTAGGCGTGAAGCCTTGTGACCTGGCAATACTTTATACAATTAAAATCTGGACACTAATTGATCTATTAGTTTCATTCACAGGGATTTAACCAAAAACAAATAAAAACCCTGGATTTTTAAGATAAACATAAACACACATAAATATAAACAAAGAACTTTATCACCAGTTTCTTTGGAATAGGAAACATCTGGAAACCGTTGGAAGGAGAATGCCTGATATAAAGAGGCTTATATCCATAGTTCAGGATTCCATAGAGCCGTTAAGGCGGATCTGTCTGCATGCGTTCGGAAGACTGTTCTTGATATTTTGTTAAATGAAAATGTCAAGTTTCAATCTTATCTCAGTGTAAAAGATTATATATATAAATCTACTTTATCTTAAAAATTAATATTATAGAAGATACTCACCACATTGCTAATAGTGCTTATGTTGTGGAGAAGATCCTGGGAGATTTTTTAACTCCCTGAGGAAGGAGCCACATTTCCATCAGCAGGTACCAGGGAATCTCCATCCTGGTCCAAGCTCTGATAGAAACATTTTACTTCTTACCATCCTCTCGTCCCGGAAGAGTAAATTTCCCATTCCTTCATTTTTGCTTTCAGTGTTTCCTTTTTCACAAAGACACTGACTGATTGCCATTACTGCCAGTCACTGAAGCAGATCAAAGTTCAGTGGAAAGTAGTTGGGCGCTGGGACTTACGGAAGAGAAATTAAGTAGGAGGAAAAGGGTACTTGCTCAGACGTCTTTGTAGGTTTCCTAAGTGAAGTGCATCCATCCAATTTGTCTCTCCAAACTCCCATTAATTATAAGAAGGTAAACAAACTTATTGTTAATTTAATGCTTATTACTGCCCAGACATTAGCTTGAAATCAAATTGATGACACAGCCAAGTTGTTAGGTGGTACCTGTAACTTGATAGTGTATGAGGGCTCTTCGCGTGATCCTAACTGTGCAGCACACATCTGCCCATTTTATAGAACTTGGAGTCTAACAATTTTTAAATGCTTCTGGTTTCACCTTTTATTTTTGCAGCATTTTCTGTGACATATTATGGCTTTATACCATGGCTTTGTAAAGTTGAGGATCTTACCTGTCTCACTTCCGATTCCCTTGAAGCAGTTTGCCATTCCAGGGTGGAACAGCTATAGTTTCTTAAAGCTGCTGGGTAATCCATGGAAGTTCTCCGTATGTCTGACTGTTAAGAAGCAATCTCTTATACTGAGAAAATTATCTTGTATTTCCACCTCTCACCTGCTGGTCTTAGGATGACACAAATATAATTTCAAATTCTAAATGTTCATTGCTGGCATATAGAAATTGAGCTGATTTTTGTTAATTGGCTTGTATCCTGTGACCTCGCTAATGTTACTTATTTGTACCTTTTTTGTCAGATAAGGGCAGTTTCAGTTCTTTCTGGTTTCCGTGTATTCTGTTTGTTTGCCTCGCGTTACTGCATCAGCCAGGACTCCTGTACAATACCGAATAGAAGTGATGACAGCATACATTTTTGCCAATCTTAGGGGGAAAAAACAGTCTTTCGCCATTAAGTATGTTGTTAGCTGTAGAGCTTTTTTGGTAGACATCCTTTAGCAGGTTGAAGAAGTTTCTTTTTGATCCTAGTTTGCCCAGAGTTTTTATTATCAATAGATGTTTGATTTTGTCCAATGCCTTTTTTTTTTTGCCACTATTGATCATCTGTTGAGAGTAAGTGGGGGAGGGGCAGATAGAAAGGGAGAGAGAGAATCCCAAGCAGGCTCCACGCTGTCAGTGCAGAGCCTTATGCGGGGCTCGAACTCACGAACTGTGAGATCATTACTTAAGCAGAAATCAAGAGTCAGGCACTTAACCAACTGAGCCACTCAGATGCCCCAAAGTAAGCACTTCTTGATTACTGAACCAACTTACCATCCCAGGGGGAGAAACCACTTGCTCATGATGTGTTATCCAGCGTACATATTTCTGGATTTAATTTGCTGTTTTGTTAAGGGTTTTTTTTAATCCATGTTCATGAGGGATATTGGTCTATCACTGCTCCTATATCGAAAGAGCTTTGTCTGGTTTTGATTTGAAAGTAATGATGATCTCCTAACATGTGTTGGGAAGTATTCTTTTAGCCTATGTTTTCTGGTAGAGCTTGTGTGGAGTTGGCATTATTTCTTTTTTTAAATGTTTGGTGAGTATCGCTTGTGAAGTATCCTGGACCTGCAGTTCTCTTTATGGAAACATCTTTTAACTGTGAATATAGTTTAATGGGTAAATGGCTATTGAGGTTATTTTTTTCTTGAGTGAAATTCGGTAATTCACGTCTCTCAAGGAATTTGTCCATTCCTTTATTTTATCAAAATTATTGGCCCAAAGATTTTCAGAATGTCATCTTATTATTCTCTCAGATCTCTAGGATCTGTAATGATGGTTCCTCTTTCATTCCTGGTATTGATCATTGCTTCATTCTCTCTCTTTCTCTCTCTCTCTCTTTTTCTGTCCCCGTTTCTTCATAATAGTCTGTCTAAAGGTTATTTTTTTTTTCATCTTTCCAAAAGACCAGATTTTGTCATTTTTGTTATTATTTTTCCATTTCAAAATGATTTCTGTATTGGCTTCTGCTCTTATCTTTCTTCTTTCCTCCTTTCTTTCTTTCTTTCTTTCTTTCTTTCTTTCTTTCTTTCTTTCTTTCTTCTTCCTTGAAGTCTAATTTGCTTTTCTTTTTCCTTGTTAAGCATTTGACGGTATAAACAGCCCTTAATTGCTACTTTCTTTGCATCTCACAAGCTTTGATTTGGGTATTTTCATTTGTCAATTCCAAATTTTTTTATTGCTCGTGACTTCCCATGTGTTATTTCTAAAAAGTTCCGTATTTTTCCTATTTATAAAGATACCGGGATTGTCCACATTCTTTCAGATACTGATTTCTAGTTTAATTCCAATGTCATTAGGAAATTTACTTTGTGTGATTTCAGTCATTTTAAGTTTGTTGAGATTTGTTTTATGACACAGAGTATGTTCTATGTTGGCAAAAGTTTCATGGGCACATCAATCTATATTTAGCTATTATTGGATTGAGTGTTCTTTAAATTACAATTAGGTCAGTTTGGTAGCTTGTATTCAAATCTTCTGTATCCTTAGTGGTTTTCTATGTACTTATTGAGAGCGGAGTGTTGACATCTCTATCTAAACTGTGGATTTCTTTATTTCTCCTTGTAGTTCTATTAGATTTGTTTCACGTATTTTGAACCTCTATTGTTCTGTGCATACACACTCAGGATCATTGCACCTTGTTAAGGAAATGGCCTTTCATAATTATAAAATACTCCTCTGTATCGTAGTATTCCTTTACCTGAAATCTGCTCTGCCTGGCATTGATCTAGTCATTCAAGCCTTCTTTTCATTACTGTTTGCATCCATTTTCTTTAATCTAGCTATGCCTTTCTACTTAAAGTGGATTTCTTACATGCATTATACAGTTGGATCTTGCTTTTAAAAATCCATCCATTATCTCTTCAAGCTACCTTTTGCAATTGGAGTGTTCACGCTGCATTTAATGTAATTGTTGATGCGATTGGCTTCGTATCTACCATCTCACCAGTTGTTTTCTTCTCATCTTGCCTGCTCAGTTTTTCTTTGTTCACCTTTTCCTGCCTTCTTTTCTATTGCTTTGTTGTCATTTTTATGATTCCATCTTATCTTTGCTCTTGTTTCTTCTTGTTTATAATTCTTTATGTGGCGGATTCTTAAGGGTTACATTATACATCATTAACTTGTTACAGTCTACCTTGAAATAATAATATAGGGTGTTACCTGTAGTGTAAGAACCCTACAATAGTATACATCCATTTTTCTCTTCCCAGCCTTTGTACTGCTGTGGCCATGTACGTTACTTCTATGTATAGTATAAACCCTGCAGCCCACTACCCGTTGCCTACACATCCGATCGTCTTTAGAAGTGATTAAAAATAAGAAACGTATCTTTAATATTCACCTTCATTTTGATCTTTTCTGGAGTTCACTGTTACTTTGTGGAGATTCAGATTTTCATCTGGTATCCTACTTTTTTTCTGAAGAACCTCTCTTAACATTTTTTATTTTGTGGTTATTACTTTGGGTTTAGGTAATGAATTATTATAACTTGTGTTTGTGTAATAAAGTGCTTACTGTGATTTCATTTTTGAAAGATGTTTTCATGGGGTAAAGGATTCTGGTTGACCATTTTTTTGTTTGTTTTTCTTTAGTACATTAAAGATGTTACTTCCCTGTCTTCTGGGTTGCATGTTATTTTATCTTCATTCCTAAATATGTTAAGGTACATTTCTCCACTCAGCAGTGTAAGGATTATATACATATTTTTTCAATGTTTATTTATTTAGTCTTGAGAGAGAGAGAGCGCACAAGTCAGGGAGGAGCAGAGAGAGGGAGACACAGAATCCGAAGTAGGCTCCAGGCTCTGAGCTGTCAGCACAGAGCCTGATGTGTGGAGCTTGAACTCTTGAACCATGAGATAATGACCTAAGCTGAAGTCGGATGCTTAACCAACTGAGCCACGTAGGCACCCCAGGATTATACTTTTAATAAAAGAAGGATTCAACACAATGGGAGACATTTCATGCCTGCTCCCCACAGCAGTGGTTCTTTGCTTGCTCACCAGCACCACTGAGAAGAATTCTCACCATTTTCCTCCCCTGCCCCCACTTCTTATGAAGAGCCTGGATATTAATATTGAACTCTCCCTGTCTTTTGGACTTTCAGCCATCGTAAACCGACCCCTGAGTCCAAGTGTGGTCTTTAAGAATCCAATCAACTTTCAGCTGATTTCTTCTTAACTAGTATGAAGGCCACCTCTTCCTCCCATGCTGTGCCAAAGGTTGTCTCCTGTCTCTCCTTGGAATTCAGTTTAGATTGCATAATGGACTCAATTCTTAGATAAGGATCACAAGGTTCTGGGTTTTTCCCATTGCTGCAATGAGAACAGCATTATCTTGCAACTTTTTGCATCATAGTTTGCTATGGTTTTGAAGCTGTTCACCAACCTAGATACTCTTTTATGTATGGGTTACAATTTGTTGGTAGCCCACTTACATTATCCTGAAATAAAGGTAATTCTTCAGGTGAACAGAGTAGATTAGGCTGTATCCACAGCTATATACTTATCAGTGTCAGTTCAGTTTTTACTGTGCCTTGCATGTTATTGGGTCATAATGTCAAAGTATCTGCCAGGTCTTTTTCGTACATCCTGCCATTGCTAAACCATTTCTTCCCAACCCTGCACTTCTAGCTGTCTTTTTGATCCCTGGAGCAAAGTTTTGCAAATTGTCATTTTAAATTATAGTTTGGGGATGAATGTAATCTCTTCAGACTACCTGGGTTTGGGGAGTCCTGATCTCCCATGTGACAGAGTTCCTGTTCCTTCAGTAAGTTATTGATGGAACTATCAAATAGGTCACGGCTGAGTCCAAAGAAGGATCTGCCAGAAATCCCTCCTCTCAAATTTAACAGTGATTCATGAATTGGTAGCATTCAACCTGGTAAAGTCCACTTAATTAATCTTGTTTTCATCTCTTATTGTTCTTGGTCATAAGATTGATTACATGATAGTTCTGAGTTGCTCCTATATATATATATGTGTATATATGTATGTATATATGTGTGCATGTATGTATGTGTATATGTATATATGTATGTATATGTGTATGTGTGTATATATGTATGTATGTGTATGTGTGTATATATGTATGTATGTGTGTGTATATACATACACATATATATGTATATACATATATATATGTGCGTATACACACACACACACACATATATATATATATATATATATATATATATATGTATACCTTAACAATCCATAGTAATATCTACAGTTTGGAGAGCACCTTGCTTATTTTTTTGAAAAATCATAACTTTTGCCCATTTATTGTTTTATTCTTCTGGCATTATTTCCGTTTGCCATAATTATTCAAATACCACATTCACTGGTTTTAGGTGCATGTCTGTTGGTCCTCTGGGACATTTTTAACCCAAGGCAGAAAACTGGAACTCACTTGGATCCTATAGCAGCTATTCTGTATGGTGCTTTATTCTTTTGTGGATTCATATACATTTAACTGTTTTTTCCCACCATTTTCAAATGGTAGCTTATGTGTATTATCAGGGAAAACAAAAGGTAGGTAGGAGCTCTCTCTTTGTCACTTCTTACTATCTGTTGGCTCCAGGTAGAGTTTCTGGCCCTGCCTTAATCTTAGTTGATCATGTATTAATTTGACCTCAAGATTTCAATTTTAACCTCAGTACTCTTTTATAAGTTTCATTGTGACCTTGTTTGTGGGATGGCTCTGTGGTGCAATGGAAGACCTCCTGTATTTTGTTCTAATTTCGTAACAAATAAAAGAGAAAGTTGATGGGGATATACCGATGGGCCATTGTGAATTCTAGTCACTGGTTCACAATAATGGAAACAGTAGAAAATCGAAAACAGGCATTTTTTTTTCCCATTTGGGGTGTGTTCCTTTCTTCCTTTTTATAGTAAAAATAACTGCCAGAATGTTGATCAGTCAAGCTGAATTTAAAGATATTTGTTTTGGATCAATTTCATCTGATGGAATCAAACAGGTTTAACAGTGTGAGGTGGGTAGACAGTAGCAAGAAAGAAAACCCCATTAAGTGCTAGTGATCTACCTGCCGGCCACTCGTGTATAAAACGTGAGCCTCTTATTCCTGGAAAAGAGGACTATACTTGATAAACCTAAGCAGTTTCCTAGAAGTTAGAGTAAGAATCAAGTGTTGAATGCACATTAGCTATTAATGCTGATAATGATAGTTGCTATAAAAATTAGCTTAAAATTATAAAGAAAAGCAACCTGAAGTTATGGCATGAGTAAACTCTGACTTGTGCCAATGATGGGGACTTCTACTTTATCTTTTCTGCCTTTTAGGGAAAGAGAAAGCCATGGTCCTTTATATATATATATATATATATATATATATATATATCCATTTTATATAGCTATATATGTATATATATATAGCCATATATATATATATAAAGCCATTGTCATATATATATATACATACATATATATGTATATATATATGTATGTATATATATGAAACTATTGTATAAGTCACAGCTGAGTTCAAAGAGGTATCTGCCAGAAATCCCTCCTCTCAAATTTAACACTGATTCATGAATTGGTAACATTCAACCTGGTAAAGTCCACTTAAATAATCTTGTTTTTATCTCTTATTGTTCTTGGTCATAAGATTGATTACATGATAGTTCTGAGTTGCTCCTATATATATACACATGTATATATGTATGTATATATGTATTATATATATTTATAAACTATATTTATTTTTATAATAGCTCTGTCCAAGAATAGAGTGAAATTTGTTGTACGTAGCCTATCTATCTATCTATCTATCTATCTATCTATCTGTCATCTATCTATCTATCTAGAATACAACAAAAAGGGATATTTTCATGGCATCTTAATATCACTAAATGGATTTCTTCTGGAAATTTTAGCAAGTAATGCCTTAAAACTACTTGAAAGAGATATTATTTTAAAGAGTTTTAACTCTTTACAATGTTCTTAGAGGTTTAAACACCTTTGGCCAGCATTACATCTCTTTTTCCTCCTGTTTAAAATTAGATTTATTACCAGTGTTTTCATTTAGTTTCTAAAAATGGTCCTGTTTTTATAGAGAGATTTTATGCTGGAAATAATGTTCTAGGAGGTCTTTTAAAATCTGAAGTTGTAAAATTCAAAAATGATTTCGTAATTTGTTTTCCTAAATTGGAACCTCGTCAGTGTTCTACCCGTTCTTTTTCTTTCTATTTTGGAAAAATGTATTTGGTTGCTGTTTTCAGGCACTTACAAAGGTTCCACCAGCTTTTTGAGATGATTCAGAGTTTGATTTGAGAGATACAGAAAGGATATTGAATGGAGTTTTCTTGGACCCTTAAGAGCCATTGAAGTTAGAGAAAAATGCTAAATAATTAGACTGAAAGTAATACTTATCCTTATCGATGGCTTATAGTACTTTAGAAGTATAGTCATTTATTACTCACTTAGTTACTACAATACAGTGTTGGTATGACTCTTAGTGACTATACTGACGGTGAACATTGATCATCAAATGCAGAAACAAAGTTTTAAGCACAAGTCATGCCTCAGAAGGGATTTTGTCCTTTGGAGCGGCCACATGGTAAGAACGTGCACTTATTCCAACAGTGTTACCACTGCTTTAACAATTTTGGGTCTCCTTGGAACTGTCTTCAGGGTCTACAAGCCACAGAAGAAAATAAATCTTGTACTTTTAGGTACACCTCATTTTTGACCCCAAATAGTATCCTGAAGCCTGATCATCCATTTTTTTTTAATACATCTTGGCTCTTTATGATATTTTTTGTAGTATTCAATAAACACATCTTTCAAGAACAGAGGTTTGCTGCCATTTGTGTGTAAATGTTTTAAACACTGAAATTCCAAAAGGAGGAAGTCCAAAAAAATATGTGAATCAATGGCAGCCTACTAGAAAACACATGCAATTCCCTGAGCAAATTATCCTGCAAGTGAGAACATGCATTTGGAAATGAGTCTGGCAAGTTGGGGAAATCCATTACATTGCACTGTAATGTTATAGAAGGAGAAAAATGCCTATGCAGGCTTTGAAGAGTCCTGGAGATCGGTTCAAAAAGAGCTCGAGTACTGGCTAACTGTGTGCAGGTGTCTTTCTGAACTACTATTTCTTCAGCGTTGAAGTAGAATTGAGAGAAGCAACCTTGCAGACTAGAGTAAGAACTAGCAGTAAGCCATTTGCAAGGCCTAGGGTCACTCCAGACTCAATAATGGTACCATTAATGAGGTTAATGTTATCAGAATATTTGTCCACAACTCATAGAATGCTTTATTTAGCTTCTTGATAGTATAGTTGTATTACTGCATATCAACTCTTGCATTGTAGAAGCAGATAGATACGTGACGAGGGTTCTTGAAAAGTTTTTGAGAAGGACCGGATCCAACTATTAATTGCTTAAGAGTTTGTTGCAAAGGTGTCAAGGTTATGAAAGAAGAACACTGAAAACAATGATCAGGGTGAAAGGAGAGCTTTAGAGATCGTGGAATTGTACATAGTCTGTTCAGAGAGATAGCTCACACACGGAACTGTCTGGTCATTTGAGGAAAGAACTCCAGTCCACAAAGTTCATAAACATAATTCACGCAGTTTGGAATTTCAGTTTACCTTAAGATTTTTTTGATTTTACACAAAAAAATAAGGAGGGGGCAAGTATTAAATTTGAAAGCTATAACAGAACTCCTTCTCTCTTACCATTGGGTTAGAGGTTAGCCCGGTCTCTCTTGACCACAAAAATGCAGTTGACCATTACCTTAGGTAATTTTGATATTTTGCCATGTATGGGAGATTTTAGTGTTACCCTATGTTATCTGTCTGAAAGAGATAAGTTTTCTTAGTTCACAGGAATACTTCTATTTGTTCTGACAGTCTCACAGCATTTCCTTCACATAGATGATGAAGATTCCAGGACTGACCTCTGGAAGGATTCCTGGAATTCACAGCACGACCTCCATGTCTTTTCAGTCTTTGCTACATAAATGAACCTGCTTCCCCCCAAGACCTCCTTGAACTGCAACAGGCTGGGTCAGATAGACTATCTGCATTTATTTTGGAACACAAAATGAATCCGGAATCTGATAAATAATTCATCAGTTGCAGTGGCTGGCATGGGATGTAAATCCCTAAGAAAAAAAGCAGTTGAGTCAAAATATGCTTTATATTCAAAACGTTAAGTTTTATATGACTCACGCATTAACTGAAAGTATTTCTGCTATCGTTGAACTTTAAAAAGAATTCTTGGGCTATTTGTTTGTAATGTCTTTGAGAAATATTGTACATGCAAGGTTTTCTTCTGAATTTAGACATTATCTCAACTAAGTAATGGAAGCATACAACTTGTTATCTGGGAAACTTTAACAAATGAAACAATCTCATATCATCTCCATTTTCTGGATATTTTGGATCAAAGTGTTGGCCTTTAAAGCTTGAGAAATCTGTTTAATTGCTTCCGTTCGTCGTTTCAGTTAGCTTACGTAAGTGCTCCAAGAAACATCTCTACTTGCTGAGCTGAAACGTAAGGTTTTCTTCTGTATGCGTTATCCACTGGGAGGAAACATGCAGCAGGAAAGCATTTCCTTTGCTCAGAGCTTTGGGCATGGCGCTCCCGCTTCTCTCAGTGGGTGTGCATTCCCACTACCGCTCGTGGATTTGCTGGGATAAACACCTACCAGCATTCCCATTCTGTAGGTCCTGAGCAGTCTTCCGTCTTACTCGGGGCACTCTTTGAAGGATTTTGAATGCCTTTTGATAGCTTTTAATAGGACCATTGATTTTTTTTTTTTTAATTTTTTTTTTCTTTTCAACGTTTATTTATTTTTGGGACAGAGAGAGACAGAGCATGAACGGGGGAGGGGCAGAGAGAGAGGGAGACACAGAATCGGAAACAGGCTCCAGGCTCTGAGCCATCAGCCCAGAGCCCGACGCGGGGCTCGAACTCACGGACCGCGAGATCGTGACCTGGCTGAAGTCGGACGCTTAACCGACTGCGCCACCCAGGCGCCCCAATAGGACCATTGATTTTATCACGTGAATGTTCACTCCCTGGCTTGGGTTAGATTTTTTTTTTTTTTTTTTTTTTTGGGCATCAAACAAAAGTATGTGATCGTATTATTCTTTTATTACTTTCTGTACCTTTTGGGTGATAGTACTTGGCCACTAGAATGGAGTCCAGAATGATAGTGGCATCACAAGACTAAGAACACAAGGGAGGAAACACTAAGACAGGGTTGTAGGAATTTTCACTGCTTCCAGCTGGGGGTTTGGAGTCTTTCCTAAATCCCGTATTCCATATTTTTTGTTATCCCTAATTTCTGTTGCTTCCTGGATGTCCCCTTGCTATCTGGAATTAAGTGGCTCCACTTGGGCCTCGTTCTTAAGTCTTAATTCATCTAGTGTTGTTTGCATGCATGTTGGACCCGATTTCTCCTCGGTGATTTTTCTGTCACATACAGTGACTTTTCCCAAACTGTGTTTCGTGGGTCAGTTATCTGCTATGTAAATATTACTCACGTTTTCCCTCAGCTATAACTCAAAACAGTAAAATCAAAGTTGAGAATGATACTTTTTGTTTGGTATTTGAAATTATAAGTGTAATAGTATGAGTTGTGACCTTTCGGGGGTGTGAGATAGTATTTTCTTTTTTTTTTTTTAATTTTTTTTTTTTTTCAACGTTTATTTATTTTTGGGACAGAGAGAGACAGAGCATGAACAGGGGAGGGGCAGAGAGAGAGGGAGACACAGAATCGGAAACAGGCTCCAGGCTCTGAGCCATCAGCCCAGAGCCCGACGCGGGGCTCGAACTCACGGACCACGAGATCGTGACCTGGCTAAAGTCGGACGCTTAACCGACTGCGCCACCCAGGCGCCCCATATAGTATTTTCTTTTAACACAGAGCATCTTCTTAGACGGCGATGCTCTGTGACACATTGGGGAATGATGGGCTTTAGGATAAAGCTGTAATTCCTTTGCATGTGATACAAGGCCATCGCCTAGCTTCCGAAATTCACCTTCTACCACTCATCCTTTGTATGATGCATATTATCCATAGCAATCTGCTTCTTTAGGACGCCACCCTGCTGATTGACCACAGGTTCTTCCCATCTTGCTGGATTCTCCTTCTTCCTTCTGACACCCAAGCAAACTCCGTATTCATCCCTTAAGACACAACTCAAGGCGTCCCTGCCTTGGAGAAATCTTCCCTGACAACCCCGGATAGCACTCAGCACTCAGCATCTTTGATGCGTGGGATAATCACCCACTGGGCATAAAGGCGGTTTTAAGTCCTGCTCTCCGGTAGGGCCTTACCCTGTGGCTTGGTCATTCTTTGCTTCCAAGGCTCTCTTCCCCGCATGGTCTTAACTTTTCACGATCTTTGCGTACCTAGGGCACGCCAGAGTGGGCTGCATAGAGGAGGGAAAAGTGTTCAGTGGCCAACTGCACAGCCCGTGAATGTCTATCATGTGTTGTGCCGTTGTCCTTGAGGTTAAGTTATTATACGTTTTAAAAAGCTGTTTGTTTATTTTTGAGAGAGAGAGAGAGAGACGGCGTGCGAGCTGGGGAGGGGCAGAGAAAGATGGGGACGGAGGATCTGAAGCAGGCTCCATGCTGACAGCAGTGAGCCTGATGTGGGGCCCGAACTCACGAATGGTGAGATCATGACTGGAGTCAAAGTCGGACGCTCGACTGACTGAGCCACCCAGGCTCCCCACATTTTTACACTTGTAACTATGTTTCCCCCCACCAGTATTGCATAGAGGGAAAGCAGGATGTCAGGAGATCGAAGATCTCTCCTTTTTCTAATTAATTTGGAACATGAGTCTAGCTTCATTGAGTCTCAGGCTGCTTATCCATAAAATAAGGCTGAAACGATCTTTGCGGATGTTCTTTGAGTAGTGAGTTGATCTCCAACATATGTAGAGGAGAGTTGGAGATATTTTTCTTCTTCACGTTTCTGCTCTTATATCTGATTGGTCGAACATCCTTTCTTGACCCCACGTTTTGATCCTTAAAATGCAGCAGGATATTGATGCCAGGGTTTTCGCTAGGCTTTGTAATTTGAGAAGCAGAAAATACGGTTATATTTTTAGAAACCAACTGCAAAGATGTCTGATTCTGTATTTTTTAAACTCTTACTCAGGCGTTTCAAAACAATCATTTTTCTGGTCCGCTGTGTCTATCTCCGGCAGTTTTACTGAAAATATTTCTGATGGAGATGGAAGAAGCTCCTACCTAGTGCAATGTTTCACCCTCTGTGATTTGCCCTGCAAGATCTCATGTCTGTATTAAGAAGGCTTCTTGCTTAAGGTTCCAATTACAGGAGTCGGACCACAGGTCACCATGCTGCAGGGCACTGCTGTTCACGAGGGGTCAGCCAAAGAAAACACTTGTGTGAGCATGGCAAAGCAAAGACGGAATGAATGCTTTTCAAGTAGGAAGGAGCTCGTGAACTGGCCCCCAAGCAAGTGTTCCACATGATAGATCCTAACTGCATGCAAAGCAGCTTATCATTATGTAGACTACCTGGGAAATATCCACACCTGCCATTTTATATTCTTTTGTTGCAACGCCACAAATGAAATACGGGCCTCGACTGTAAAGGCAGACCTTGTTAATTTAGGTGTTAAGTTCTTGTGATGGAAATGAAAATACAAAAGACCTCTTTCACGTTGGCTGAACCATTGGCCTTTTCATGACCGTCATCAGCCGGGACGATTCTGGCTCATCAGGGTCGTGCTTTCGTGTTTGAAGTAGAGAAATGATTATGAAAATAGTTGCTGTCCTCAGGAAATTTCTGGAAAGGTCAGAGACTGAATGTATCAGCAGACATTTCAGTAGGTTTGAGCTTTTTTTTTTTTAAATATATATTTTTTTAACGTTTATTTTTGAGACAGGGAGAGACAGCATGAACGGGGGAGGGTCAGAGAGAGGGAGACGCAGAATCTGAAATAGGCTCTAGGCTCTGAGCTGTCAGCACAGAGCCTGATGCGGGGCTTGAACTCACGGACCGTGAGATCATGACCCAAGCCGAAGTCGGATGCTTAACCGACTGAGCCACCCAGGTGCCCCAGTAGGTTTGAGCTTTAATTCTCATCTGTTTCTCTGAAAGTTTTTTAGTTTGGGGAGTTGTGTGTGTGTGTGTGTGTGTGTGTGTTAAGAACATGTAGCATGAGATCTACCCTTTTAACAAAAGTTTACATGTACAATAAATACAGTATAATTAACTACAGGTGCTGTGTTATACAGCAGATCTTTAGGACTGAATCATATTGCATTGTAATAATGTTATGCTCTTTGGGTAGCAACTCCCCATTCCCTCTCTCCCCACCCCTGCAACTACCATTCCACTCTCTGCTTCCATGTGTTGGATTGTTCTAGATACCTCATGTAAGTGCAGTCACACAGTGATTGTCCTTCTGTGACTGGCTTATTTCATTTAGCATAATATCCTCAGGGTTCATTCTGGTTATCACACAGGGCAAGATTTTCTTCTTTTTTGCAGGTGGAATAATATTCTGTTCTATGTGCACTCCACATTTTCTTTATCAATTTATCTGAGAAATACAAATTAAAATCATGATGAGATATCACTTCACACCTGTTAGGATGGCTATCATAAAAGAAAACAAAACAAAATCGGAACCCTTGCCTACCCTTTATGGAAGTGTAAAATTGAAAACAGTGTGGAGGTTCCTCAGAAAATGAAAAATAGAACTACCATATAATCAAGAAAGTCCACTTCCGGGTATTTATCCAAAAGAGTTGAAATCAGAATCTCGAAGAGATATTTATACTCCCATGTTATTTGTGGCGTTATTCACAATGGGCCAGATATGCAAACAACTTCATTCAGGGAGAATTTTATTTAAACGTATCAAAGTCAGAAACACGATACTTTAGTATAACATCATGTTTGGGGACATATACCTCGGTCTAACAACGTGGGCTTA
This sequence comes from Lynx canadensis, assembly GCF_007474595.2. Taxonomy (NCBI): domain Eukaryota; kingdom Metazoa; phylum Chordata; class Mammalia; order Carnivora; family Felidae; genus Lynx; species Lynx canadensis. Next base: position 227,462,580 of record NC_044303.2, on the reverse strand, counting down.
GTTTCTGAACTACTACTCTGACCAACCTTTTTTGTTTTGCTTTGTTTTATTTATCTATTTTGAGAGAGAGGAGCGAGAGGGAGAGAATGAGTGGGGGAGGGGCACAGAGAGAGGGAGAAGAGAAAATCCCAAGCAGGCTCCACACCGGCAGTGCAGAGCCTGATGTGGGGCTCGATCCCACAAACCATGAGATCATGACCTGAGCCAAAACCAAGAGTCGAATGCTTCACCGACTGAGCCACCCAGATGCTCCCATCTTTTCTATTTACTACCAACACCAGGGGAGAAACAAGGACGGTGGCAAAGCTTGAACTTTTAATCCTCTTCCAGTGTGATTTTGGCCTGGAGATGCCCTTTCTCTTTAGCCCCATGTCCTAAGAAAGGTGATAGTTTGGAGGATGCCCACGCACCTGCGATATTAAGTGTGACAAGCTCTCGGTACTGTTGTGCTAAAAAACACAATCCCTCAACTTTTCCCCTTTTCCAGTCTTCTGCCCCCTGATGGGAGATGAAGCTGTCCTCCTTCCTCCATTGACAGCCTCGCCACGTTGGCCGAGGGAGGCTGAAGGGATATACATCACGTTACAGCCTTCTCACTGCCAAGTTCTAGTTAGTTTCAGCAATGCATGCGAAACGCAGAGAGCGGAAATCCAAATTAAATTAATCCTCTCCAAGGATAAATAAGACATGGATGCATTGCTCTCGAGCTTACAGGATGGAAATGAGAAAGACTTTGCTTGGGTTTCAGTGATCTCGGTGTTCAGACTCTTGATTCTTCAAGAGCCCAGAGAAGAGGAGAGATACAGACTTAGGGATATTGAGGTTCCTTACTAATGTCTGTATATGTAAGAAAATATGCCTCAGTAGTTAATATTTATAGACCTCTTCACGATGGTGGATGTGACTGAGCAACAAAATCATCCTTAAAACCAGCCAGCGTGTCTTGAGAAGAGAAGAATCACACTGTTTCTTTGAGCACATTCATGGCAAAGAACGAAAGGACATTTAGGAATCACATAATTTCAGGCAGATACAAATGGCTTTGAACTTCTAGTTCTCATTTTTATCAATTGAGAGAATCCGGGTGGGGCAGGGTCCTCTACTTTTCTTCAGACTCTGTGTTACCACGCAGCTGCAAATTCTATTGCCCCCTCAGTTTCTTTGACCACGTAAAATGATTTTGACTAAATTCTTCACTCTAGCCCTCTGACCAACATCTGAAAAAAAAAAAAAAAATACAACCATCTACTAATCTGCTTACAGACCAGAGTGATTTTGGACGAAAGGAATTGAAAATTTTGGTTGCTTTTTTTTTTTCATTAATACTGTATGACAATGCCAAAGGAAAACCTCACTTGTTTTTTTCTTTTTTTTAAAGGTTTTTTTTAATGTTTATCTTAGAGAGAGAGAGACAGAGACAGAGCACGAGTGGGGGAGGGGCAGAGAGAGCAGGAGACACCGAATCCGAAGCAGGCTCCAGGCTCTGAGCTGTCAGCACAGAGCCCGATGTGGGGCTCGAACCCACAAACTGCTAGATCACGGCCTGAACCAAAGTTGGACACTTAACCAACTGAGCCACCCGGCAGCCCCTCACTTGTTTTTTTCTAAATGCTGATAAAACACCCTCTTGAAACCTGACTTAACAGTTGAATGGACTATTATGGATTGTGCTTTAGCTAGCCTACTGCAATGCCTCTTAACACCCCTATTTTAGATGTGGTTATAGTTCTTTTATAATTTTTTTAATGCTTATTTATTTTTGAGAGAGAGAGAGAGAGACAGAGTGCAAGCAGGGGAGGGGCAGAGAGAGAGACAGAGACACAGAATTGGAAGCAGGCTCCAGGCTCTGAGCTGTCAGCATAGAGCCCCACGTGGGGCTTGAACTCATGAGCCCTGAGATCATGACCTGAGCCAAAGTTGGACACTTCAAAGTTGGACTGAGCCACCCAGGCACCCCGATGTGATTAGTTTTTAATTACGGTTTTCCAGTTCAGTTTTTCAGTAGGTTACACGCCATTCTGGTGGCTTTGCTGGGAAACTGTCTACATGTTAATTAAGATTGGAAAATATAAGCTCCCCTAGGATACTGTATTTATTTTACTTTTGTTTTCCAGAATGCTCTCCCTCTCATACTCAAGTACCAAAGTTAAAATGTATTTCCTGAGTATAGTTGTGGAAAGTTACATTGTTTTTTCTTAAAAAGAATAGTAAATACAAGAGTGCCAGTATCTGTTGGACACCTGAGTGCCGAATGAATTTTTAGATGGTAAAGGCTTTCTGGCTGCCCTGTTTTGGGGGAAGTCTTAGAGGACTATGGACTCACTATTCCATAGAAAGAGAGTTAATTAGCCACATCTAACAATTCAGTCATGAGCAAAAAAAAGAAATGAAATGATAACCCTGAAAATGGAATAAAATGTAGACATTTGTACCAATGAAAGAATTGAGATTAAAAGGAAAAAAAATGTTATATTTTTGTATACTAAACATATGGCCAAAATGCCTCCATTACATGATTGGAGGAAACAGAGAGGTAGATTATCCAATATGGATTTCTAATAGGTGATATAGACAAGTTGTTTCTTTTTTCTAATTTGTTATTAAAATTTTTTTTTAACATTTACTTATTCTTGAGAGAGAGAGAGAGAGAGAGAGAGTGAGAGAGAGAGCGTGAGCAGGGGAGGGACAGAGAGAGAGAGGGAGACACAGAATCTGAAGCAGGCTCCAGGCTCCGAGCTGTCAGCACAGAACCTGATGCAGGGCTCGGACACACGAACCGCAAGATCATGACCTGAGCCGAAGTCGGATGCTTAACCGACTGAGCCACCCAGGCGCCCCAGACAAGTTTTAATTGAACTTTTGTTTGTGGTACAAGTATCCGCATTCACAATTGAATGCAATTTTGTTCGGTGCTTTAATCACTTCCGCAAACTGCTGAAGCCACTGAGGACAAAGTGACTGCTATGTGATGGCTTCCTGTGCTTTTGAAAAAGGTAATTCCTCCTGAGACATTTCCTTTCCAATTACTAGAAAATTATTCTGTTAAGTTCATTAGAAAAAGAATTCACTGCCATTTTTTGGGAAAATTGTCTCATAAATACTTATCTCTGGATGTAATGAAGTCATAGTAAAAGGCAACTAGATGTGAATTACAGCCTATTAGATATGTCACCCTTGTGCAATTCACAACCTAAACAACTGCACTATGCAGGTATTTTAGGGGATAAATTACTCCAAGAATCAGAAATCTATCTAGCTTTATCTTCCTGTCCTATAGTCAAATAGAGAAAAAAGAACCAGGCTCAAATCAGTCACATGGTCTTTTACTGGGTTGTGTTTGGATTTCAGTAGACTTCCAATTAATGTATCCAAAGTAGGGGAAAACAGCTGTAAAGATGAGATGTCAGTTGGAAATTACCAGATAAGTTGTGATGAATAAATGCTAGCTGAAGCTCACTGATATCATAATTGTGAACAAGCTTCAATCTATGTCAATGACATTCATCTAAATGTGTAGATTTCTGAAAATGTATTTGATACTCTGTTAGCGTGTCTTATTTTTTCAAGAGAGAGAGTGATAGAGAGCAGGGGAGGGACAGAAAGAGAAGGGGACAGAGGATCTGAAGCAGGCTCTACACTGAGAGCAAAGGGCCCAGTGTGGTTCGAACTCATGAACCATGAGATCATGACCTGAGCCAAAACCAAGAGTGGTGCTTAACCAACTGGGCCATCCAGGCATCCCTGTTATTGTATCATTTTACTGAATTGTATTAATTACTTATCAGGTACTTTGATACTGTGCTGAATGCCTTCTATGTAATATTTTAGTGAGTGGTTGTAACAACTCATTGAGAGCTGTTGTTTTAGTTATTCCTATAATCTAAATGAGGAAATAATGCTTAAAGTAAAGTTAGACACCCTACCCTATGGGGACCCCAAAGTCCATGCCATTAATTAGAATGGAAAGGAAAAGGCAATGATTAGTAGTGGTTTTATATGCCACAAAGAATCATCTGGGAGAATGCAATTATTAAAAGATGTGAATAAATAGGTACACATAGCATTTGGGCATAAATCTGTTGAGAGATATAGGAATCAATGTGAAGAACATGATAAACCCGAAAGGAACATAAATTGGTACAGCCTTTCGGGAGGATAATTTGGCCATTTGTGTTAAAAACCTTTCCAGAAAGTCATATTCTCAAATTCATCAGTTTCAGCCAGGGGAATTTATTCAAAAAATGCAATTAAAGAGGTGGCAAAGATTTCTCTACAGGTTTATTTACTTCAGCATTGCTTCTGCTAACGACATTTGAAAAAAATATAAATATTCATAGTAGGAGATTTTGTAAACAAAATATATTCATATGCAGCTTTACAAATGATTTTGTAGAAGAAACATTCTAACTTATTGAAAAATATTTAAAGGGATTATTGAAAGTGTATGATTACAAATTTGTAAAATTAAATATGTATTTATACACTCACATGCATACACAGAGAAAAGACCGCGATGGTTTGTGCAAACCTGTGAATAGTGGTTATCGATGGAGGGTATGATAATGGTGATTTTTAGTTCTTCCTTTCCATTTTTGTATATGTCTCCTTTTTTCTACAATAAACTGTATTCCTTTTGTAATCAGAGAAAGACTTTTAAAATACGGTTTTAATGTAGTCATTTATCCTGTGATTACATTCGAACCAAGTATAAAGGTGAATTAATATTGGTTTTTGTGCTTATCTTACGTTTGCATTTTCATTTTGCCTTTTTTAGGAAATACAGGAACAAGGAGCGTAAGGGCATAAGGAAAATGAATTTTGTTTTATGTTTTTGATGGTAGAGCATAACTGTGCTGCCCAGTCATGATGATTTCTCTCAAGGAATAAGAAATCTCTGGTTTGTTTCATTTAGCCTAGGTTTATGTAAACACAGCGTACCAATCACTCAGATAATTCAGGTCCGGGTTATTCAGAATATGCTGACTGTTGCAATGAACACCTAAAATATCAGCGACTTAATATAGTAAAAGCTTTTTGCTTAATTACGTCATAGACCAATGTGGTCAGAGGCAGGGGAAGGGGAGGGAATTCAGCTCCATTATGTCATTTAGACATTTGGGAACCCAGGCTTTGTTCATCATGGTCAACGTGTGACTTCCAAAACTGTCACAAAATAAGAAGAGATAGTACTCAGGCTGTGAGGGAGTTTACGGCCAGGTATGATGTGTCCTGTCAGCTGTGTCTCTATTCCATTGGCCAGATTCAATCCCATGAACTTACTTAAGGTTAACACAGAGGAGGGTTGGAAATGTACCTTACTGTGTATCTTGGGAGGGAAACAAACCAAGACAGGTTGAGTGAACGTATGATGTGTATCATTACCACTTACGCCTAACGTACCATTCAAAATTGATCTTTATCTTTAATGGCAGAGAATGGCACTTTAATACTCCATTTTACTTTGGCATATAAGTAAAATATTGCTTTTAAGTGATCTTGTAGGGAGCTTGTTCAATACTTTCTTTTTTATAGTCCATTGTTGTAAAACCTTTCTATCCAGCTGAGAAAATCCAATTGTATTTATCAGGGAGTAATTGATGCCCAAGAAGATGATAACATATTTCCTGGACAGATTCCCCAAGTGGCTCTCGGTTAAGAGGAGAGCAATTTAATAACTACATGTTTGTGTAGGCTACAACCTAACTGATGGATACAGTCTGTTGCCCCTGCCTCCAGGCTTCAAAAGTGTTTATGTCTGATTGGAAAGTCTTCAGCTTGTATCAGACACTGGAAAAACACTTTACTGTCTGAGATTTTCTATTTGTTGAAGAGGGCAGTAAAAGAAATTTTGAGCATATGGAATCACCTAGTTTCATTTCTCAGATCTGAAGCTTTAGGCAGTGTCTGGTCGTGGCAAGTAAACTGTAGCCCTAATTATCTTTCTTATAATGTTTACAGAGGCCAAGGACAGGTTGTAAATAGAACAGGAGAGCAAAAGAAAAGGTGAAGTTGTTATTGCTGGTACTGCTTACTCATTTGAAATGCAGGAAATTTCTCTTTCAAATGTAGAATTAACCACTGATTCAGGAGCACCTAGAAGTAGACTCTGGAGCCCTTAACTTTGTCTTTTATTTTTCTTGAAGCCCGCAACTCACAAGTAATGGTTCGTAGTTACTTGTAATTAATCAGCTGAAAGTGTGTGTATGTGTGGTATTGTACTGAGGCACCTTTGGGTCTAGTGGCTTTATACCAGAATTGTACCAGACTCGAACAACTTCAGGGAACCACCTGACCCCTCTAGGGCCTCTGTCACCCTTGGACTCTTCAGGAATTCCCACCCAAGGCTTTCTGTAAAACCACATCTGTCCCCAGGTCCCACGAGAGGGCCCCCCCCCCCCCTTAAGAAGAAATAAACCACGTGCTCTGGAACACCAAAAAGAGGGTGGAAATTTTCATGGATTTCAGAAGGAAAGAAATTTCACAGCAAAGGTCCTTCTCGAAGCATATTTATAAAAGGGCAGCCGTAACATGGAACGTACCCCCATAAAAGCGTAGGCAGTGGGAGGCGTGGCTTTTAAGAAAGTTAAGGAGTTTTAGACCTAGAAAAAATTATCTTTCTCTTTGACAATAATCCAAGTTAGAGAAGAAACTGTAGGCAATAATTTTACCAAAATCCTCACTTCTAATCATTCTCTTCTATAAGTGCAAAGATGGGGGCTTGAAGTGCATGACTTCTTTCCCCTTCCTCCTCCATGTTTGGACCCCTTAACTTCCTTAAACTGCAGTTTCCTTGTATGGAAAACATGCAAGGGCTTCCCCGCAGTGCTTCCGAAGGGCTATATACACAGTACAATTTAAGAATACAAAGCCCCGTTGAAGTTCGAAGTGATGAAAAGTTAAGAATATTTTAATATTTCTCCCACATTGAGATAATTTCGATCATTTTCAATATAGTCTACACCTTTCAGATTGAGATGTAATTGATAGGTAACAGTTTCAGGCATACAACATACTAATTCTCAATATTATGCATATGATACAGTTTAAATCACAACATGCTACCATTAGTCCATGCTGTCCACCCCCTCACCCTTCCCTCCTTTCTTCCATCTATTCATTGCCCACATAGTTGTTGTTGAGATAGTCCTCATAGATCTGTGTACCGACTTAGGGGGCTGCATGAATGCATGAGCCTAAGAACCTGCTCCCCCTGAATTTACGATCTGGTAAGGGGGGCAAGCCAATGATACTATAATATGATACCTCCTATGAGAAAGATATATGAGAAAGACACTGCCGAAAGATATAAGCGGTGCATCTACCTGGGTGGGTGCGGGTCAGGTAATGGTGGCTGATCTGGGGGGCAGAGACTAAGTAGGTCCAGCAGGCAGAGAGAGAGATTTTCAGAAACATAATCAACGATGGGCAAACATGCCAGGCAGAATAATGGCCCCAAAGGTGTCCATGTCCAACCTCCCAGAACCCTTGATGTGTTATCTCAGATGGTCAAAGGGACTTAGCAGGTGTGGTTAAGGATCTTGAGATGAAGAGATTATCCTGGATGGTCTGAGCAGGCCTGATACAATCACATGGGTCCTGATAAGAGGGAGACAGCCTGTGACAGAGAAAGAGATTTAACAAAGGAGCGGTAGGTCGTCAGAGGTAGAGAGAGACTGAAAGGGGCGATGCTGTTGTTTTTGAAGATGGAAGAAGCCAGGAGCCACCGCCTGCCAGTGGCCTCAAGAAGCTGAACGTGTCAAGGAGATGGGTTTTGCTCTAAAGCCTCCACCGAGAACTCGGCCGTGTCAGCGCCTTGATGTTAGCCCTGTAAGACCCACTTTGGACTTCAGACCCCTGGAACTGGGAGATAGTAGTTTGTGTTGTTTTAACCCCCTGTGTTCCTGGTTATTTGTTACATCAGCAATGGGAAACAAATACATTTGAATGCGAGCTCCGCCTACAGCAAGAACTGGCTGTCCCTGGTGTCTCTGGACAGCTGGCACGTCCCCGGCATGGGGTTTGTGTCGGTCAGGCAAACTGTGTGAATGAGGGAGAGACCATGGCCCTTTTGGGCAATTGCAGGTGGCTATCGACTAAATGGGGCTGCTCAGCAGGAAACAGAAAAGTAGGCAGAGGCCAGATCACACAAAGGTGTATAGAAAGTATCCGGCAGCTGGAGGGAATCCGTGGAAGGATTGCCAACGAGGAGGGCGTAACATTTCTCTTCCTCAGCATATGAATACGTTTCCGAAGATTTTTTTTTTATTTCATGGAGTGAAGAGAAGTGATAATAGGGGTTGAAAGAAATCAGCCAGACACGGGTTGAAAGAAATCAGACATTGACTGGAAGGAATCTACAGTCCTTGTAGTCCATGTAGATTTCTACATGTGCTAACTAGCTACTTAGCCTCAGGCAAGAAGGTTCCTTTCTCTGGTGCTCAGTGTCCTCATCATCTAGATAAGGACCCTGCATGGGATGAACTCGGATCCTCCCCAGCCCCAACATCCTGTCCTTTCGTGTCATGCCATGCTGTCTGTGAAAGTCAACTGCATCTGTGTATAGAAGTCACAAAGCTGTAAGCTGTGTGGACGTGGCTGTCTTGTTCGCCACAGTATCTGAGGAAATTTGCTCACAGCGTGGCACCTGCAGGAGGGAGGGAGGGAGAGAGAATGACTTACGTGGTTCATAGAAAGTTAAAAAGGAACAACAAGATCTTTCTTTTCTCAGACATATTACATGGACAACATAATAAACGTGTTAAATTTATCATTAGGTTACAATGGGATGTCAACAGATCTGTGATGGTGAAGACAGAAATGGCCACCGCAGTGTTGTTGGAGAGAAAACTGACAAAGTGTTTCCTATTTGTAGGGCTCAATACTTCTCTGAATAGAGATTTTTTTTTTTCTGCTTGTGATGTTTTGTAAGATCCTACCTTATTCAACACTTTTCCCGGTGGCAGTATCAATCCAGACAGAGGCATTGCTTCCACAACAAGAAAAAAGCCTTACTCTTGAGTGTGAACAAACAATAAAGATCATGAATGCACTTGGGAAAATCATTTTCAAAATTTTAATTATGTCCGTAGTGTGAATGTCATAAGCCTGGATGCAGCGTTGCACGTGACACGAAGTCCCTAAAACGTGCAAACGCATCTTGCATATGCTTCCCAGATTTGTGTACAGAGAAGGTAAAAGGGTATTTGGAAGCGGCTGGCGTCACTGCAGCCGAATGGTGGCGGTGGAGGAGGAGGGTGGTTCTTATGATTCACTTAGGGAGGACAAAATCATAGATAGCATCTCCACCCACGCAATAAGAACAACTTTACCTTGAAGGCCTGGGGTGAATACCTCAGGGGGAAGGATTGGCATTTAGTGTCGTTCAAAAGTCAGGATGAAATGTATGGGGGGGATAGTAGAATATTCCATTTATTTCTGTAGTGCTGACAAAAGGTAGGTTGCACGTTTCGGAAGGCTACTGAACAAATTTCTTTCTTGACTGTCATACTAGGATTCAAATCCCAGCTCTGCTGTTTGCCCTATTTATGACCGTGGCCACTTTTTTCTTACCACTCGGTGCCTCAGTGTCCTCATCTATAAACTGGGGTGACAATGCTGTTGTCTTCTTCACATGCTGTCACCAAGATTCAGTGAAAGAATATGTGTCTAGAGTTTAGCACTGTGTCTGGCACATGGGAAACACTCAACAAATGTAGTTATTATCACGGCATATTCTGCATTACACCTTGCTGGGCCTTCTCATGATGCAATCTTAAATCTGAAGTCACCAGCCTGGTATTCAAGTTAGGTAGCTGAGGGCAGAGCAGATGTGCAAATACACAAAACCGTACCAGGAAAACAAGGTTTTGTGACAATGGTCCTCTTGGTCTCTTTGCTGGAGAACAGAGACCAGATGGTGTGTGGTTTTTTAGGAATGCCCTTATGAGTGGGTTAGGGACTCAACATAACAAAATAGTGTTGGGCAATAGTTCCAAATGCATCCAGTGAGCTGTCTGAATGGCTTTGTTGACTGGGTCACTCCAAGTACTTTAAAACGTGGTCAATTTCACACAGACTTCTTGTTCTGCACTTGATGTGCAGGTGAGATCAACTCTCCATTGAGGTCCTTCAAGATCATAAAGAAACCAGAGTATCTTGTTATTACGTTGTCTGTTGCACACTCAGATTTAGAAAGCCCCATGTTGGACAGAGCCAACACATTTACATAATGAACTGTTGTTTGATAAATGTGACAGTATTTAAATTAATTTCCAAGCACACAGTGAAAAGGTTTCAATATCAAACCAAACAAAACCTCCCTGGTCCTTCTACCTAAACCACCCGATCTTGACTGGAAGCTCTATTACCTGAGTTAGGGGCCTTGTTCCTGCTTTGCTTGCGTTCTTTTTCTCTCCCAACCTCTCCCTGCGTAGCAATGAACAAAGTATATTGACCTCTGGGGATATTATTTTAATTCCTGCATTTTATCCAAGACTTAAACATACAGAATTACAAAAACCTCAATTTATATCATTTTCAATGTAATTTAGAAGGTGAAATTGACTTTTTTGGACCTGTATCTTTAGTTACTGGATTTTTAATAGCTTGGAAATGCAGCGATGCTTGAAAATGTAAATTTTTGGAAGGAAAAACTTTCAGAAATTGTGACCTACTTAACTTTTAATGGATTGGACCATCGAGCCAAGAAGCATGGTGACCACCCACTGGGCTTCAGGCATGGTGTCCTGATTGTCAAGCTCAAGGCCAAAGATAGTTCTAATTAAATGAAGACCACCTCTATTTGGGCCGGAGAAATTCTAGAATCATCACATGGATTTAGTAACTATGTAGGGTACCAAGTGAGCCTGTCTTTTCATCTGAACTCAAGGTCTGGCAGGTTGTGGAGCTCACATGTTTGTTGAATGAATTAGAATACCACACTACTTCCATGATAAAATTCTCTCCAGCCCCCATTAAAAGCATACAAGTGAAAGCATGAGACAGAATCACACTCTAAGGCCACCCTGGATTAGGATAGGTGGCAAGAATAATACCAAAACCCCTTTAGAGGAAACCCTATCTTTGGAAAATCGTCAGAAATAAATCCATATGGCTGATTAGAATTCAAAAGCCCTGGAATATAACTGCTGCCTTTTGCTCTCCAGGCTTCTGAGCTTAACTCCTGCTGGCCTGGTATCAGTCTTAGTGGCTCCAAATTGTGGCAGCAGAAAAAGACATTCAGAGACAAGGGCCAGAGGCTCATTCCCCACTTAGAGTTGCTTCTTATGCTTCTCGTACCTTCAGTCTCCATGAGGGAGGCTCCATGGGTTTGTTTTTACTACGTAGTGCTAATTCTAAATGCATTTAATGCAGTGTGATGGATGATCGTTTCATAGAACTGTAGGACATTGTGTGTGTGTGTGTGTGTGTGAGAGAGAGAGAGAGAGAGAGAAAGAGAGAGAGAGAGAGATAATGATATCACTGACCTGGTGGAATGCTTCCTAACTGGTGTGGCACAACTCTCAAGGCACTGTTGGGGTCAAAGTCGTGAACACGCATTTGGTTATCATAATGACTGGAGGGGAGCTCCCGGGATTCCGGTTGAGAAGCACAGGGATGCTAGTGACCCTGCAGCACGTGGAAGAGTCGTGCACAACAAAGACAACGAAGAAACGTTTGTGAGTTCACTGGACATTCGTGGAGGCTAAAAAATTATTCAATAATGGTTGGCGTCTAGGATCTAACTCCTTTGTCTTTGTAAACGGAAAGCTTTTTGTTTTTTGTTGTGTGTGTGTGTGTGTGTGTGCGTGCAGAATGAGTATGTATCGTATTTTCCGAGGACGGCATGACCCTTCCCCTTGAGGGACGGCAGGACTCTGAGTCAGAACTTGCCCGTGCAGCTTGAGGCATGACAACTAGCTTCGGATCTTCCCTGGTGGAGCCTGACCGATCGCAAATTTAAAGGCATGGTATTTTATTATTAAATTTTTTTTTTTTCAACGTTTATTTTTGGGCAGAGAGAGACAGAGCATGAACGGGGGAGGGGCAGAGAGAGAGGGAGACACAGAATCAGAAACAGGCTCCAGGCTCTGAGCCATCAGGCCAGAGCCCGACGCGGGGCTCGAACTCACGGACGGCGAGATCGTGACCTGGCTGAAGTCGGACGCTTAACCGACTGCGCCACCCAGGCGCCCCAAGGCATGGTATTTTATTGACATTTGCTTCTCTTCTGTTTCTCCTTCGTTACGTATTGAGAGCGTTATATCATTTCTTTGGCAGCTATGTGTGTAGGTTAATACCTGTCCCCTGGCCGGAGGCAGACTGTTGCGAGCAGACCCCACAAATTCGAATGCCGGCTCCCAGCTGCAAGCACATTCCTGACCCTTCGTCTTCTGTCTGCAAACTGGGACCATACTGCCTAGCACCTATGCTGGCTGGGGATAATTGTAGCACCTTTGTCATAGTCCCTGCGACGTGCGGATGGGCACTAGATCAATGGTTGCCATCCACAATGGAACCCAACAATCCTGTAACAAATGTGTGGTTCTGTCCCCTTCACTGTCCTATAAAGTGAGATTCATAGACGGTAGCCTACAGGTATTACCCAAGGGCTGTCCATGCGGAACAGCCAGCATCTGTCTACGAATGTCCTACTGGAGGAAATGTGCACAGTGAACTTGGGGAACAGCGTAGTGGCCTGAGGCTAAAGGTTTCCTGCCATCAGCGAGACCACAACACATGTGGTTTCCATTTCGAGTAACATTCAATGTCAGATGACAGTGGGCTGACTTCGTGACTGAGTATGTTTACGTATGTGAAGCAGTAATGGGGCCGACGAGGCTCAAAAAAGGGGCTACACAGAGATTGGGAGAGGAACTTTTTTTTTTTTTAAGTTTTTATTCATTTTTGAAGGGGAGAGAGACAGAGCATGAGCGCGGGAAGGGCAGAGAGAGAGGGAGACAGAAGCCGAAGCAGGCTCCAGGCTCCGAGCTGTCAGCACAGAGCTCGCCCAGTGCGGGGTGCGAACCCACGAACCATGAGATCATGACCTGAGCCGGAGTCCGATGCTTAACTGACTCAGCCACCCAGGTGCCCCTGGGAGAGGAGCATTCTAGAATCCCTTTGGGTAATTGGTCCAGCAAGGAAGGTCCTCTCCATAACTTACTGTCAGGGACAGAGCCAGTGAACTGGGTCTCGTTCCCCATGCCCCTAGAGTAGCAAAGCCATGCACATGGAGAACATCACACCGTTGCTTCCCTGTCCCTGGGCTCCTGGCAGGAATCCCAGGACCGACAGTGGCTGATGCTATTGCCACTTGCTGGGCGGTTTGCTCCACCATGATATTGGGGGGTTCTCTCTCTCTCTCTCTCTCTCTCTCTCTGTAGTCTTACTCCTTTCTCTGTTGTCCTACATATTATTACTGTTGCTTGTCCTCAGGGTGATAGTTCTCAATTATTTTAGTTTTAGAAAAACGCATAAGGCAGTGTTTCCAGTATGATAGGAACAAATGGGAAAAAAAAAAATACGTGACTCGATGAGTGATTTCTGCCTCCTTTGATCAACGGGTCTTGATGCAGAGATCCTGGGCGATGTCCCTCTTCACTGTCTTTTAAGTGTTTCCTGAAGCATCTGAGATCAGTAGCAATGACACCACCTCCGATAACCCGCCCAGCATTTTCTAGGCCCTGTTCCTCTACCAGCTCTTACCTTGGGCAAAATCCTCATCCCCTTCCTGTCTCAGTTTCTCTCCTGTAAAATGGGGAAATAATGGTACCTCAGAAGGTATACTGACGAACTGAAAGAAAAACACTGAGAACAGTACCTAACACATAATAAGTGCTTAAGACTCACAATTTTGAAAATGCGACAGTGTCTCGGAGAATTCAAGTGACTGGACCGTGAAGAACCATTCGGCTACGAATGCATGGAATCCAGGTGTATCTACACCACGGGGCTCATCCTTGACACTGCTGACATGTGGGTCTATGTAATTCTTCGCTGTGGGGCCGTTCTGTGCATTGTAGGATGTTTTGCAGCATCCCCGGTCTCTACCCTCTAGATGCCGGCGACACACCCCACATGTGACAACCCAGAACGCGTCCGGACGTTGCCGGACCTCCCTGGGGAGGGGGATTGTGTGCAGAATTGCCTCTGGCTGAGACCCACTGGCGGGAACCAATACTTTTCTGCCCTTTTCACTATCCTCATCATGAAGGAGAATCATTTTTTTCTAAATATTTTTTTAAACAGATGAGCTAAGTGAGGAGGCATTTCTTTAGAAAAGAACCTTTGCTTTCCAACTTTCAAATTGTGTAATTACTTCAAATAATCGGCTTTGTGGGTGTAATCAAAAGCCAATTCAATTAAAATAAATTCAGTAATAACACACAACTAAGGAACTGTCCCTCTGGTCAGTGATTAGAACAAACATACTTTGTTATTCAGATTGGACCGGTGACACCGTGGGGGGGTGATGGCCATCCTGAGGAGGTTCTCCTGGGTCCCTTTAGCTCAGAGGCTATAGGAGCTGGGACGAGTGCCGTAACCATAGGAGGAGAACAGTTGGGAGGAGAATGGGTTTTCTGTGCATGGAGTGTTAGCAGAGTGTCTGCGGTTATTGGCCCTCTTCTAGAACTTAAGGGAAAGCATGCCTTCTCATCTTCATTTAGAATATTCTGTTTTAATTTTCCCAAGTGGGACATGTTCTGTAGGGGCCATGCCCTTCTCATCCTCCTCCTTACCAGACTTTCCTAGCTGATCATGTCACCCTTTGCTGAACTGGGTCCCCAGGATGGTGGCAGAGGGGGGTAACTGGCCTCTGTTATTATCTCTTTGGAGTTGCTGGAATGCAGCTCTGTTCTGTTGTAGGGAGCCGATGGCATTCAGTGACCTATGGGGGTTCTTTGGAGGTTCCTTCGACCCTGAGAAGCACCAGAAGGCCCCAGGTGCTGCTCATTATGTTTCAGGGGTGAAGTTTCCCTCTGCCCACTTCCTTCTCTGAGCCTATGTAAGCCCCAAGCACTGACGAGGGAAGTGTGAGAAGTCAATGGCATCTTCAAGGAGGAAGCCAATCCCTCGGGATTCCCCACAGCACTGAGCCCGGGTTACAGAAGCAGCATTCAGTGAAATATGGGAGGCTTCGTTTCCGGCAAAGAGCTGTGAGCAGATGAGTCTGATGCATGATTGGGCAGGACTTAGGTTCTGGAAGTGTCTGCAGCAGCCCAGGGCGGGTGGGGGGCAGGGGAGGCTCGGGGCAGGAGAATGCAAGGGAGAGCGTGAGCTCTCGCGTTTGGTCACCTGGCTGGGAATCCAGGTTTTCTTCCCCTTCTTAAGTGAAAGGTCTAACAGAAGACTTCTCTCTTCACCTCAAGTTTCTTTTTTTTTTTTTTTGTAATTTTTTTTTTCAACGTTTATTTATTTTTGGGAAAGAGAGAGACAGAGCATGAACGGGGGAGGGGCAGAGAGAGAGGGAGACACAGAATCGGAAACAGGCTCCAGGCTCTGAGCCATCAGCCCAGCGCCCGACGCGGGGCTCGAACTCGTGGACCGCGAGATCGTGACCTGGCTGAAGTCGGACGCTTAACCGACTGCGCCACCCAGGCGCCCCTAAAGTTTCTACATCTGTAGAGTTTAGACAACACAAGTACTTTCTCCATAGAGATGAGAATTAACTGGGTTACACGGTTCAAGTCTTTAGACTTGGGGCCCAATAATTGTCAATGCTATCCTTTGTTATTAGCAAGAAACGTCGAGCCTACGAGGAGTCGATCTCCCCAGTCAAGTTGACTGCCATTCTCCCCGCTTACGTACCAACATCTGCAAAGGACCTCGGCCCAACCTTTATCTCCCTGTGCTATTTTTAGAGAGCCATCCGTTCAATATTTTTCCTTACCTCTCAATGTCTCTTTCCGAGCTCAATATCCTGACATTGGTAGAGCCGTTCTTCTCTACCCATGGGGTTAACTGGGGCCGCTAGTTAATTCTCTGACCCCTCCTTCTTCTGATGGCAGACTTGTATTCCTGGCCATAGTACTGGGGACCTGCTCCGGGCCCGACCAAAAGGACCCCTTTGCTGTAAAGAGAGATGTTCAAGGTCCGTGCACATGACCTTACGTGGTCGGAGCCCTCTATAGCGGTTGCAGTAGATACAGCGGGCTAAACGCATTTCCTCTTTCTGCTGGAGTTGCTATGCTGGTGATGGCAACCTCAAAGTTCCTTTCAGTTGGAAGAGCGAGCGAGGCTGAAAGCAGTCTTGAGAAGGGGGGGGGGGGGGGGGGGCGGATTGTGTGAGCACAGTCCCTTCTGTCACTCACCACCCTTCCTTTGCACAGTCGGTACATTCCCTTCTGCTCAGTCATGTTTGAGCTGCGCTTCGGTCCCCTGAACAAGTTGGAGTGCCAGAACTCAAAAACAAAAACAAAAACCCAAACAGAGAAAAGCTAAGGAGCTCTACGAGGACCAGGGCAGTGACGATGTCTTCCTATCTTTATGACACCTGGGCCTGGCCGAGCACCTGGCCGGGGCAGAGGAACCACCTGGGTCCCTGGGAGAAGCAGAACTCCACATGTCAGAACCAAGACTCCCGTTTCGTGGGGCTAACCTTGGTAAATCGTTGGAACCAGGCCAGTGTCTCCTTGTCGCCTGAGAGCAGGGTCTCCTCCGAGATTTTCACCTGGAACGGGAAACAGTGGGTGCTACCAGGTGTGGGATTCCCTGGCAGCCCAAAACCATCTGGTCACTGCCCCCTTGTCTTACTCCCACAGGTACAAATTTCCCTGGTGCCTGGGAGAGTCTTTCCTTTGGGGAGAATTGGCTGGGATACACATCTCCTCATTCCCAAGCTTCCTTTTAACTTGCTGTTTGAAAACACCCTTCCCCTTGGGGCACCTGGGTGGCTCAGTCAGGTAAGCATCTGACTCCCGATTTCAGCTGAGGTCATGATCTCACAGTTCGTGAGATCGAGTCCCACGTTGGGCTCTGTGCTGACGGTATGGAGCCTGCTCGGGATTCTCTGTCTCCCTGTCTCTCTGTCCCTCCCCACCCATGTGCCCGCTCTCTCACTCTTTCTCAAAATAGAACAAACATTAAAAAACATACCCCTCCCCCCAGTTATGACTAAGCCTTCTTTTTTAAGTTTATTTATTTTGAGAGATACAGAGCACGAGTGGGAGCAGGGCAGAAAGAGAGAATTCCAAGCAGGTTCTGCCTGGTCAACTTGCAGAGCCCAAGGGGTTAGAACTCAGAAACCACGACATCATGACCTGAGCTGCAGTCAAGAGTCAGATGCTTAACCCACTGAGCCTCCCAGGCGCCCCTAAGCTTTCTTTGTATTTGCCTTAAGCCTTCACACCTTCCTTTTATTTTAGCCTTGCCGTAACTAACAACGTAGTGGGACCATTTTTAACCCTAGTGCTAACACAGGTGGGACACTGATGCCCAGAGTCCCTCAGTGGGGTGATCCTGGGTTACATATGCCTGGCCCTGCTTTGTCCCCAGCCTGACGCAGGCACAGAGGTAAGGACAGTGCCGAGGTATGAGTGGCCTAAGAAGACAGCATGCATTTAAATGCCCTGTCTGCTGTATATATTTTACTAGAAAGTGTTTTAATACTTTAAATAGACTTTATAGGTCAGCTTCCAGGAGCCCAAGAGACTTCTCCCAAATAGCTGCAGCCTGCCCTTGAGGAATAGATCTGGGACAAAGGAGCCTAAGCCAAGGATCCTCTGTCATTTTGACACCTTTATTAACGTACCGTGGTAAGGAATGAAATAATCTATTCATACATGTTGTAGCTAAGCCTGGAATATACATTTCTAAGGCAGAAGGAGGGGAAGGGGTTCGGTGGGAGAAAAAAAAAAACCCAAAAAGCTAAAGGGAACCAAAGGAAAAATCTGGATGGACTTTACAACCATAAATGGTAAAACTAACCCTGTTCCACTGCCAGCTATGAGAACAGCCGAGTAAGGTTTTGATTTACAGGAACAGCTCAGCAAGGGCCTTGTAGAGAGCTTCATGCCTGCTATAAAAATGTGATTAGCTATAAAACAGGGAGATTTAACAAGAGGCTTTAAGCATAGGCAACAGACCTGCTCAAAAATAAACAAAAACAGAAATTGCTGCCTGCGTGTCTAACCCAACTCCACAAAGACCGGGATTAGGAGAATTCTTTTTTAGGCTTGTGATATAATTAATAACATTTTACTTTTAGAGTCAAAAGCAAGAAAGAGGAAAGATGTCCTTGAACAGTACTTGCGATGACTTCAACCTGCCTTTCATCTGCAGCTCTTCCATTTGATGCTTACATAGTCCTAAAGCACAAACAGGAGTCCTCCCCCAGAGCACCTCCCGTGCAGAGCCCCCCTGACACCCAGGGTGGGAGGAAATAGCAGTCAGTGAGAGTATCCTGGGCCTTGGGAGGGGACAGTGTTTAAAGCCACGAGGACTTTTTGCCCCCTTTCCCCTGCTTTGTGGTAAGTCTGCAGTGCTCTGCTGTGAAGGTCTTTGGCCAGAGGCCAAATCAGTTCCCAATGGTTTTTTTTTAAGTTTTTATTTCGAGGAAGACAGAGACAGTGTGAGCAGGGAAGGGGCAGAGAGAGAGAGAGAGAGAATCCCAAGCAGACATTGCAAGGTCAGCACAGAGCCCGATGCAGGGCTTGAACCCAAGAACCCTGAGATCATGACCTGAGCCGAAACCAAGAGTTGGATGCTTAACCACCCGAGCCACCCGGGTGCCCCCCTAATGATGTTTTTTGTTGTTTTGTTTTGTTTTGAGAACAAGTGGTCGTCCTAAGTTACTTTGAAGGGGAGAGGAGGGCTGGGAATATTTAGTCAAAGTACTAGCACATCTAGGTCAGGCACTGGGGTGATTTCTTAGTAATTAAACACAACGGCTGTGATCTATGGATTTCTCACTGTGCGTCAGTCACCGTGCAAAGCACTTTATGTGGATTATCTCCATGTCTCCCCAGAAACACTCTGAAGTAGGTTTCATTTATCTCCATTTCACAGATGTGGAAACCATATTCAGAGAGATTATCACACAATATATACAAGTTGGAGCTGGGGTTCAACCCTGGCCTGTCTGAAGCCAGAAATCAAGCTGCTAACCCCTGTTCCAGAAAAGTGATGGTGTTAATGAAGGGCTCTGTTCTGCTGTTTCTGGCTGCAGTTGCTTTCTCTTTCCTGAGAAATACCAGCTCTGCTTCCCTTCTTTGCTGAAGCCTGGGCAAGAGGCATGCAGGAAGTCTCTGGAAGATCTGTTTCTTTGCCAAAAGAAGCATGCCCGCTGAGTCCTCAGGCCACGTGTGGGGTTCCCTGTGCTTCGTTTTTGCCACCGCCTGTCCTCTGTGCCTGTCTTGCTTATCCTTGTACTGAATATGCTTGGCCCCAACCTATTGCCGTCTGGGACCGAAACACTGCGTTACTGGAATGCGTGTGCCGTGCCCTGTGGTTAACTGCATTTTCAGGTTCTTCTGTCGTTCCACTAGTACATTTTACTGCCTAATTTAACATTTTTTTAAATAAGGTAAGCCTAATTTAACATTTTTTTAAATGTTACATGATCATTGTTGTGCATTCAAGTTGTAGTCATCTTTACAGACGTCGATTTTCTCTCCATAGTACTTCTTAAAATTTATTTCTTTAAATTCAAGTTAGTTAACATACAGTGTAGTCTTGGTGTCGGGAGTAGAACCCAGTGATTCACCGCTTACGTATAACACCCAGTGCTCTTCCCAACAAGCGCCCTCCTTAAATGCCCATCACCCATTTAGCCCATCCCCCCCCAACCAACCTCCCCTCCAGCAACCCTCCGTTTGTTCTCTGTATTCAAGAGTCTCTTGTGGTTTGCCTCCCTCTCTGTTTTTATCTTATTTTCTCTCCATAGTATTATACATGGGACTTGAACAAAAGGAAAGGGATTATTTTAAAATTGAAGGGTTTCCAGACACATCCTAGAATTTAAAATAAAAGCACCATGCGACCTGGTTTTGTTTTCAATGACTCCTTAGACAGTAAGCTGGACCCCTGCCTGAATTCTCATTAAGACTGTCCTGTGTGGGCCGAGGTATACGAGCTCTTATCTTATCTTATAGTCATACCGTGAAGCTGTTTCCGGCTTTATTAGAGTATTGCTTATGGTAAGTTTTCACCACTATTGACATATTAAAGGGAACCTTCTATTGTATGCATGGTCTATCTGCCTTGTTAATATCACTTTATAACTGGAGCAGATTTTCCCCCCAAAAGGTTTCGGTGCTAATTTCCACCAGAATAAGATCTGGAATAATTATAACTTGGGTATTGAGAACCCATGAAATAATCCCTTCTTCCTGGAAATACATCCTTCTCTCAGGGCTGTTATGGGACAAATGCTAATTTCAGCCTAGGAGTTCCTTCTTTGGAGGGTTTTTGTCACATCCTGTGTGACGGAAGTACCCTACCTAGCCCTTTTCCATAGCACCTCTGTGAGTTTATCATAACAAGGTCACCCCCGTCATGTAAAGTGTTTAAGTTTTTTTGTAAGTATTTTAAAATTAAAAAAAAAATGAATATGGTTAACACAAGTTTAACACTAGTTTTGGGTGTACAACTTAGTGATTTCTATCACCATCATTTAGTAGGTGATCAATAAATATTTCTGTTGAGTGAATGAATGAAAGAATACGCTTTTACAAAAGCTCAGGGCAGATAAGAAAAGGTCACTGGTTACCCAGCACCAGGCAGATTATGGGAAGTTCTGTGAGTTGCAGGCACCGTGTTATCAAGGTCTATGTGAATGTGAGATCACATCCTCTTGGGACCAGCGCAATTTGCAGGGGGAGTTTAATATTTCTGTTGGGACTTGAGAAGATCTTCTCTGGTCAGGTGCAGATTGACAGAGAAAGAATGCCAGGATAGAGGGACGATAAAATTGCAAGGTCTAGAAAGTCTGAAAGCACATTACAGGCTCAAGGAGAGAATGTGAGTGGAAGTTAGAGGCTCCGATGAGAAGAGTAAGAGAATAATACATTTTGGTGACACATTTTGGAGGGTCTTAAATGTCTGACCAAGGAGTTATACTTAATTTTGAAGGCATTTGGAGAGCAAATGTAGGTCTTTGAGCTAAAGAATGATACGATTGAAAAAGTGCTCTGAGATTAATATGACCGTGGTGTGTGTTCTAAGGATGATAGGAAGTTAAATGGGCAGAAAAATCTCCTAACAGTCTATTTTAACATTCTAGGATTGGGGTAAGGAAGCATAAATCGAGACTGGTGGGGTGGAGACAGAATGCTTGAGGTGATAAAGACATTTTTTTCTTAGGAATTGGCAGAGTGTTTGTGCACACAAGACTTCATTAAGTTATCAAAGGAACTCATTTGCTTCTCTCTCTTGTACATTTTAAAGACTTGCCTGAAAAGCAAAATTGTGAAGTTCTGTCTGTTTCTTCTCCCTGTCATGTGTTTATATACAAGCAAAGAAGCCAGCTCTCAACTTTAAAGCCTATGCTGTTTTGGATTTTACCAAAACCAGCCAGCATCCCAGAGCAAAGAACTAAAGAAATGCTCTTTTTCCAAAATTAATAACGACTTCAGACCTGTTACTAGGGTAACATTATCTTGAGACCTACCTAATCACTTCTGTTTTAGAGGGAGATTTGATGACGAGTCACAACCCTTATAGTCACATGGGAAGTTGTGGTGTGAAAGCTCTTTCTTCCTGATGTTTAATGTGTCTTTCAGAAGTGGAGGCGTGTGGAGTTTGTTCATCTTAACCAAAAGCAATAGGAAGCGAGTGTTTTTAGAAAAATCACCCAAAGACAGGTTATTTGTAATCCTTGAAAAAATAACTCATGGTTACTTTTTTAAAGGGTTATCAAGGATTTGTATGAAGGCATAACAGCTTCTGGAACATGGTAGAGTCAGTACATATTTTCACCCAATGGCTATCACCTAAATCCAAATTGTGTCTTTAATCTCAGCTACTGACTTGTATATAGATGCTGCGTATGTACACGTGCTCTTGGAGAGCACATTGACCAAAATTTCATTTGTTTACCCAATGAGTCATGGTGCCTAAAAAAAGTTAAGAACTACAGAGCCAGAGTCATGATTGCCAGAGCTAATCTCTTTTATCTTTACCATTCAATAGTGAAATGAGCAAAGTACAGATGGTATGCTATATTTTCTCATAAATACAGAAGACTGTATTTTATTCCTGATTTTTATTTGAAACAGTAATGATAAATTCTAGTTGGCATCTTTTTAAAAGTTTGTTTGTTTGTTTGTTTGTTTAGAGCAGGGGAAGAGCAGAGAGAGAGAGAGAGAGAGAGAGAGAGAGAGAGAGAATCCCAAGCAGGCTCCATGCTGTCAGCATTGAGCTCGATGTGGGGCTCAATCTCATGAACCCTGAGATCACTACCTGAGCCGAAATGAAGAGTTAGATGCTTAACCCACTGAGTCACCCAGGCACCCCCTTTAGTTGGCATCTTAAGTCATCTCCAATTAAGGATTGTCTTTCCTCTTTCTTTCTTTCTTTCTTTCTTTTCTTTCTTTTTTTTCTTTCTTCTTTCCTTCTCCACAGAGTTCAAGTGTGTTCGTTATACACTTACTCACAAATAGCATTATTGAGTTCAGTTACTCCAGCAAGAATTTGGACTTGAACGTACATGATGATTTTCCATAACCATGGTTAAAATCAAAGCATTGCTTGCAAGATGCTCAATTAACTCTAAATTAAATTAATCAGGAAACCCTATTCTTTCAGACAGAGTTTGCAAACTAATTCTAATTTTTGGAGTAGCCTAGGCTTCTCTTAAGAAGGCAGATTCTTGCAGTTTACTTGCAAGAGACTCTGACACACCAGGTCGTAGATGGAACCCAGGAACGCGCCGTTTCTTGTTAAGCGCTTCTCAGCTGGTTCTGAGGTAGGTGTTCTCAGAGCATACCTTCATCATCACTAGATGAGAAGGTTAATGTAGTGATTCAAGTGAGAGAAAACAAACATCCAGGTCCGTGTGCGGTTTGCTAAGGATGTTCTAGTGGAAGGCGGACCATCCTGGTTGAAGGTCTGCTTCTACCGGTTTTTTTCCTCTGAATTTTTTTCCTGTTACCAAATTGGGAGCTATGTTTGTTTCCTGGGGCTGCCAAAACAAAGCACCATCAACTAAGTGGCCTTAAACAACAGCAATTTATTGTCTCACAGTTCTGGAGACTGGAAGTCCAAAATTAAGGTGTCGGCAGGGTGATTTCCCCTCTGAGCCTGGCTAGGATGCTTCTTTGTCTTTTCCTAGCTTACGGTGGTGGCCTTCAATCCTCGCTTGGCATTACTTGACTTGTAGGGGCAGTCTCTCCAGTCTCTGCTTCTGTCCCCCATGGCGTTCTCCCTGTGTCTCTTTCCTCTTCCTAGAAGAACACCGGCCATATTGGATTAAGAGTTCATTCTACTCCGGTGTGGCCTCAACTTTACTAAGTTAATTACATCTGCAGCAGTTCTGTTGCCCAATAATTGGTCATATCCTGAGGTCCTGGAGGTTAGGACTTCAACATACCTGTTTTGGAAGATGTGATTTAATCCACGAAAGAGGGAGGAAGGGCACGTGGCTAGAATAGGTCCGGGATTCACAAATCAGCGTCATAAATTGGTCCAGCGTGACTGTCTGGTCTCTTAAGAAACAAGCTAGCATCACAGGTTCCTTTAACCTGAGCTCCAGATTCCAGCTCAGTAAGGATGAGATTGTGCCTTAGAACACAATTGTGTTCGCATTGTGTTACTGATCTGTAGGAAAGTCCCACTCTGAGGAACCCCGCCGGAAGCATCTGCTTAATTATGTTTTGCTGAATGTGCTGTGTAAATGATAAATTATGACTATGTAAAACTGAGGTGATAGCCACATGTAACAACTATGTATAATATCCCCACAATGAGCTGCTACCATATGTTTGTCTGTCTCGGCAGGAGCAGGGAAGCAGTGTTCACAGATTATGCTTGTTTAATTGATCGTTCCATGCGTTTAAGGAAAATTATAGCTCCTCCTAAGAACGATCTTTTATAAAATGAAGCACAGTTTCAATGTTTTTGTTTTTCCACTATTTTAATTATCAACGGGATGATGAAAAATTGGGCCATTGACCCCATTATGACTGCTTTCTTTTCATTAATAATGGCAAAGGCTCTTCTTCAAGTGGAACCAAAATGCAGATGTGAGTTCACCAAGCCTCTAAGGACTTAAGGAGACCATGCATTTGATCAAAATGGCATGTTTAACAATCCTCCTTTCAAGATAGAATACAGATAAAATACAGAGACTCTGAGGCCAAAAGTACTCTTTGTCACAGCCGCACTCGATAATACATACGTTGTTAATCCCTGGCCGTTTCAGAGTAATTGCAGGCTTCTTCGTGGAACCAATTTTCTGACTTTGGAGACTAAGATAATTCAAACTGCATGTCCCTTAAGTACGATAGTAAGAGGAGTCTGCCAGTGGTTGCTTGTAGGAGCCGATCTTGCTGGAGGAACGAGTTGGACCTTCGTGGGTCTTACAGACTGGAGGTTTGCATTTAGCCCTTTCCTTGGCAAGAGGACTCATGCCACTCTCAGAATTAACAAGCGTGTCTCAGAGTCACGGAATTGCCTGTCGAGTGGAATTTATAATTTTAATGAGGCAGTTTGCTGTTTCACATCGCAGAGTACTAACCACTATACGATCACGGCCCAGTTTGCTGTTTCAAATGGCATGTTTTGAAAAAGCAAATGTGGTTTCTTCTTGAATAATTGGTAGTCAGTTCGTAGTTTCCTTTGCGTATTTTTAGTTACATGTATGTTCCAGTGGGACCTCCTCCCCCCGCCCCCCCCATAGTGCCATTGTTTACCGATCGGCATTTGGTGGCAAAATCCCCTCCATTGTATCTTCCTCCCTGGTAATGTTGGATGTAAAGTGAGGTACACGTTTTTGATGATTCCTTGCATAAATCTGGTACGTAAAATATTTTGCCAAAATTATCACTTCATAGAAAGTGTTATTTCATGTGACTGAGCCAAATGTTTCAATCAGTTTCCATATGCCAGAAGTGTATCAAGATTGAGGGAAGAGTGTGACTGAATGCAGATGATGTCTGTGAACTTTCTCAGGGTCACGTTGGAGACACAAGTAGACAAAGACTATTTCTAGCCGCAATACCTTCCTGGTTTCATCTAGTCTCTGCTGAGACTGAAGCCTTGATTTCTGGATTCTTAGAGAAGGGTTGCATCCTCTTGATGGATCTATTATTCTTTGTGTCTCTGGGTCAAAAGTTATCAAAGAGAAGCAGAAAACTCCCAGCTGGAAGAACGCTCTGAATATTCTGAAGAGTATCTATGACATTCCCCATAAATATTCAGACCTTCATCAGAAAACCATAGCTTTGGGCAAAGAGGGGTGTGTATAGTTCAATGTCAGCATTTAACAGCCGGTCAACGCCATGTCATTGGGCTTTCTTCCCTTTGGCCACAGGGCATCTTCACTGTTATGCTTTAGTTTTTTTTTTTTTTTTTCTATCTGCGTATTAGTTAATTAATTCTTCAATATTTTTCAAACATTTACTGCTTGCATTCACTTGCATGTAACAACTTAAGAGAAACTCTGTAATTGAGAAGATTGATCTCTGGGAAAAAGTTTCCAACGTTGGAACGGACGTGGTAAATGATATACTGTAACACAAGAGCAAAATGCGAGAAAAATGCATGGAGGAAGAAGGTAACAAGAAATCCACGGGTAGTAAGATACTCCTGGTGAAATGGACACACTCTTGGCCTTTATGATACTCATTTGCCGTATACTTAACTCAGCATTTCTATGTACTGGGCATTGTGCTGATAATGACTAGAACATAGTTTTTTGCCCTGAAGACTCATAGGTGGAGGGGAAGACAGCTAGGTGACAGAAAAATCTAGGCTCTATAGAAGTGCAGAGAACTGATGGCCTGTGGGCCAGGGCAGAGAGGAAAGGGGTCCTGAGAAGGAAATGCTATTGGGTTCTTTAGTTTCCAAAGACTCAGTCCACCCAAATGGGCTCAAGTAAAGTAGGGTCATTTGAAGACATGAGGGATTCTCACAGAAACAAAAGGCAGGGAGTATCTGCTCTCGAGAGAACCGGGCATCAGGTGAGCACTCTGTATCCGTCTGTCTCTGAGAGTCTAAGCGGCCGGTCTCATTACGTTCCTTTCTT
Source organism: Lynx canadensis (assembly GCF_007474595.2). Lineage (NCBI taxonomy): Eukaryota > Metazoa > Chordata > Mammalia > Carnivora > Felidae > Lynx > Lynx canadensis. The sequence goes on along the minus strand of NC_044303.2, from coordinate 227,436,395 downwards.
TTCTTTCTTTTTTTTTTTTTTTCAATATATGAAATTTATTGTCAAACTGGTTTCCATACAACACCCAGTGCTCATCCCAAAAGGTGCCCTCCTCAATACCCATCACCCACTCTCCCCTCCCTCCCACCCCCCTCATTATGTTCCTTTCTATGTGTGTTTTCTCTAATACAGAATCACTGGATTTTTACTGAATGATGTATTTTTTTCAATAGATCATCACCTTCTCCTCCTCCTCCCTCTCCTCCTCCTCCATCTTCGTTTTAAGAAAATTTCCTGCAGTCATCTTCAAGGTTGCATTTTATGGCTAACAGATTGGAAATCACTGACATTTCCAGTCGACTCTTGTCTGTAGATGCTTGTAATTGTGAAAATACTGTTTATAGTTGCTTAGGTGCCTACGAAGTCTGGAGCGAATTCTGCTGGTGAGAGCTTATTTTTAATTCTACCTTTTAATATTTAAACATGTAATTATTTCAGCTCAAATCTGTTCACATTTTATTTATAATGTTAACATCTTATTTTATTTTTTTAAAGTTTATTCATTTATCCAGAGAGAGAGAGAGAGCACACAAGCAGGGGGAGGGGCAGAGGGAGAGGGAGAGAGAATCCCAAGCAGGCCCCACACTGTCAGCACAGCACCTGATGTGCGGCTCAAACCCACAAACCATGAGATCATGACCTGAGCCGAAACCAGGGGTGGGATGCTTAACCGACTGAGCCCCCCAAGTGCCCCCATAAATTTTAAACTGAGTTTGCAATGGTCACCTGACAATAATGTCAGTTGTTTCACCTCCAAAAGAATGAATTTCCAAAGTTTGCTTTGACTCTATGAATTGGATGATGAAAGCCAAATTATTGTTGGAATTAACTTTATGGTGCATGCGAAACGTCTACTAATATTGACATAAAATTAGCATCATTCAACTCTGAGGGAGTTCTTCTGCTAATGGAGCCAGTATATCGGGGGTTACTGCTTTATGTTTTGTATACACATAATACAACTTGGAATTGAAAAACAAGCAAAATTAATGTAGCAAAGCATCGATTGATCTAAATGGAAAGTGATGGATCATGGACTGACATGTAAATTCACCTTTCATAGCTTCGCATGTTGAATGGTCAATTCTAGGCACAGTCTCCCTAAAATAACTGCTGACTTTTGATAGCAGTTACTGACCCTTCTTCAACAGACCGTGTGTCTTGTGGATTTCACGAGGTCAGAAACGTTTTGGTAAGCGGTGAGGCCAGAATCTCGGTGACAATAAGGAGGTGCTAATTTTGAAAGGTGTGGCCCCGTTGATTCAAAAGTGGAGTATTGGACTTTTATTTTTAACAGTATAATTTTAAAAATGATACAGTGTCCAGTTCAGTCTCCTACATGAAAATGACCTCACTGTCGCTGAAAAAGTGCACAGTGTTAAGAAGACAAAATAACAAATACAATCATATTCCCCCCATGGCACAAGGATACCGCCAGCCTGTAATGTACAGAACAGACAAACAAGGTCACACGCAGGCACTGGTGGATCCTGGTGTTTGTGCTTCAGCTTGGAGTCACAGACTGGCACAGCACTAAACCCGACTCCTCCATGATCCCTCTCCAGTGGCCTGGATTCCTGCTCCTTCTGCTGCCCATGGTGGTTCCGGCAAAATGTGATCTGAGGGCAGTGACAACTAGCCAGAGAGGAACCAGATGAGGAAGACAGCAGCTCGTCCTGGAAAAGTGAAGAGGTCACTCTTCAAGTCACCAAATTTAAATTGTGCCTGTACTGCTCATCAACATGATGCCTTGGGGAAATCCTTTGGTCTCTCAAGATCTCAGTTGCTTCATGTATAAAATGAGGAACTAGGACAATGGCCCCTCTAACTTTGATAGTCAAAGACCTGAGGTTCTGTAATTCAAGACAGAATTCTTCCCTTCCCTTCCCTTCCCTTCCCTTCCCTTCCCTTCCCTTCCCTTCCCTTCCCTCCCCTCCCCTCCCCTCCCCTCCCCTCCCCTTCCCTCCCCTCCCCTCCCCTCCCCTCCCCTCCCCTCCCCTCCCTTCCCCTCTCCTCCTCCCCTCCCTTTCCTCTTTCTTTCTTTCTTTCTTTCTTTCTTTCTTTCTTTCTTTCTTCTTTCATGTGTGTTAATTACTGAATGTACAGTCTATTTATTTTGACCTTGGAATATAAGGTAATTCTTTGAGGTAAAAAAAAGGTTTCTCAGATTTCAGGTAGAACCTTAGCTTGTGACACAGGGCTTCTGAAAGACAATTGTAGAAAAGAACTATGACGCAGAACCCCAAGTGGTGATATCAAATCCAAGAATTGGATTCAAATCCTTTGACTTCTCCAGTTCCTATCTCTAGTGTCCTGGTCAAGACCTACAATATGTCTTCTGTTTCATCTCTCAGTCGGAGTTAAATTCTCCTGGAGCCTAGGCTGCATGTTTTTATTTATTTTTTAATTCCAGAATGCTCTTTGTCATTTGACGGTGCAACATACTAAACTATTTAAAATACCTTGTGAGTGAAATCACAGGGCTGAGATGTGGCGTGTGTTGCTAGAGCACGTGAAGGGCAGGGCTTGGGTTGGGCAAGCCCTCCTTCCCCTCGCCTCCTTTCTTACGTCCGGGCATGCGTTTCTTCCCTCTTGCTTGAACCCTGGTAATTAGCGCAGACAAAAAGCAGATTTCGATGCATAGACAGTTCATTCAGGTTGGTGGGTTGCATTATGTCAAGAAGTTATTTGGGCAATTTTTGTCTGGTTTAAGTGGATTAAAAGAATGACGGCACCCAGGATGCAGAGTGGCCCCATCCTCTGACTTTGTCTTCTGCCAGTTCTCTGTGATCTCAAGAAGCATTGCATTGAATTTCCATAAATTCATCCCTATCTTACTCCTTCCCAACTTAACATTGTTTTGAGGTCAATCCAGAGATGCATACAGATGACCTCAGTGTTGGAGACTGAGTTTTATAACAAACATACTTAAGTTCACGTACATAAGAATGTGAGATCACGAGGACAGGGATTTGTCTTTCTTTACTATCCTATTCCTTTCGCCTTGGTGCAAAAGATGCTGATTTAGATTAAATTAATGAACGTGAGGGTGACCCATGCCCTCCTGAGGGTGAGCATCATGCCTGTCTTGTATGGCTCTGTATCTGCAGCGCCTCAAAAAGCGTCTGCCTCTCATTCGCCGAGGGAATGAATGAACTTAAGGATATGGTCATCGCCATTAAAGAGTTTACAGTCTGGAGGCAGATTGGCGAAAGATTAAGGAGCAGTAATAATTTGAGATCACAATGGGAAATTACCTCAGGACAGTCATATTTTAATTGTCCAAATAATGACTTAAATAATTGTCCTCAATATTCAAAGTAGGACAATAGTATAAACAAGAATCTTCCCCCAACAGACTTTGATATCAGTGGTTTGTTTGTTTGTTTGTTTATTTATTTATTTATTTATTTATTTATTTATGCAACAAATCTTTGAGTGTTTCTGTGTTCAAGGCAGTATATCAGGGGCTGCGAAGTCAATAGTGAATAAAATAAATGGAGGTCTTGCCCCAATGAAACTTACAATCTAATGGGGAAAACCGTCAGAAACCAAGTAATGAAAAATGTTACGTTTTGAAAAAAAAAATGGCACATGGAGATAGAGACTAACATAATAGCTACTCACAAAGAAAGTGAACTAGAAAAACGGAACATTTAAGCTGAACTTGAAGGATGAGAAGGAACCGGCTCTGTGAAGAACATTACAGGCAGAGGGAAATGTGCGTACAGAAGCCTCTTGGCCTCAGATGGTTCAGTTTCTCCTGTGTTCCTGTCTTCACTCACAGTGAGGTCTTCCTAGGCCACTTTCTCTTAAATTGGATTCATGAACACACACACACACACACACACACACACACACACGCAAACACACGTACTCTAATTGTTTTCCATGTAGATATCCCCATGGGAAGCCCTAATATTTTGAATATTGGTCTGTCTTTTCCTCAGTGGGAAGTAAGCTCCTTGAAGGCAGTGTTGGGTTTTCTTCCAGTTTGCCACGTCTTGAGCACGCGGGGTGGCGTCAGACACACAGACAAGGTGGTGGGTTCATTTCCGAGGCCTGCTATCGCACAAATTGGGTTGTTTAAGACAATGGAAATTTACTGGCTCACAGAGGACCCACATGACCAGATCACAATTCTGGAGGATCAAGCCTGAAATCAAGGTGTCTGCAGAGCCACGCTCTTCCGAAACCTCTAGAGGGACATCTCTACCCGCCTCTGCCAGCTTCTGGTAGCTTCAGGCATTCTTGGCTCGCGGCATTCAATCTCTGCCTGCATCATCACAGGGCATTCTCTCCTCCTGTGGCAGTGTCCTCATGTGGTACTCTCCTTTCTGTGTGTGTCTGTGGCGTCTTATGTGGACACAAGTCATGTTGGAGTAAGGGCCCACCTTACCCTCGTGTGACCCCATCTTAGTTTAACTAATTACATCTGCCACAATTTTCAAAGAAGTCGCACTGAGATACTGGAGGTTAGGACTTAAGTATATCTTTCCAGGGGGCACAGCTTGACCCCAAAAAGGTGGTAAGGCTCTGAGGTAAGTAGAGATGATAGAAATGGGGACACGGAAAGCAGATGGCGGGCATGAGATTTGAAGGAAGAGTACACAGGATCCTGTAACAGGTGCCTCTCGAGTGTGATGAGGTAGAAGCTGGAGATGAGAAAGAATCTCTCTGCCTGGGGGATGGAGCCCGAGGGAGACAGGAAGGTCTGAAGACACGTCCGTCACCCCTAGTGACACTGGCACCCTGCATCCCCTCCTCCACAAGCTGCCCCACATCCCAGAGGCAGCCAATATCTGTGGCCGGCTGTGTGTCTCCTGGAATTCTTACCCAGAAGAACGTGGATCTAAGACTGCCCTCTGCCTTCAAGAAACAGATCCTTAAAGAACTACTAGAAAGTGAGGGAGGAGTTGAGTGCTGGTTTTCATCGTGACAAAATAACACATTGGCTGCACATTTTAAATTCTCCTACTTTCCTCATATTACTGAGAACTTCTCTTGAAACTTGCATTTATGCTTCATGTCTCTGTAAGAAACACTGTGTATATCATATCTAGCGACCTGAGACGTTAATTGTCCTGTCCTTTTCAACTTAATGTTGAACTAGTTCATAACGTACATTTTGAGTCTTTGTTCTTTGAGACACCTATTCTCTCCCTCTGTTCGTGTCCTCTCTCTTTCACGTTCTACGCTATTCTGTTTTTCTTTATGCACTACTGATCTTTGAAGATTGGAGTAAGCTTGGTAACGGAAGTATTTCAATTCAGACTTCTTTTAGAAGTCCTTTAGTCCCCACCAGGCCAGTCGAATGGATTGGCAAACGAACAGTGCCTGTGCTCGTGTAAGTCCTTAATCTACCATCAGACGCTTTTCAAGAGTAGCCAGGAAATTCTCAAGACAATTGGAGGAGAGCAGAACACTCAGAAGAAGGGCTACCCTGGGGAAATTCTGAGCTTTGCCCTGCCTCTTCTGTGGCCAGAAGTACTCTCTCATCAATACAACCCTGGAGGATTCTGGTTTGCTTTATGCTTTTGTCAGTTCTTCCATCAAATTCATTCTTAGGAGAAATCTTCCTAGCTTCTTCTACCTTTCTTTTACCCCCAAAGATAGATAGATAGACAGACGCAGATATAGGCATGGATAGACATAATGAAATGCTCCGTTCTTGATGAGTGTATGTATGCATGTCTTGGGTGGGTCACCTTTTATGATTCATGAAGTTACCTGTTGTATGACTTGTGTGTTGCTTTTTACATGTCTCTTTTGTGGGAAGTTCACACATAGAGCATGTGTTGTATACACACACACACACACATACACACACACACACATATGTTTATTTTTGAGAGACAGAATGAAGAGGGGCCCAATAGAGAGAGAGAGAGAGATTGAGAGAGAGAGAGAGAGAGAGAGAGAGAGAGAGAGAGAGAGAGAATCCCAAGCAGGCTCCACACTGTTGGCACAAAGCTGCACAAGGGGCTTGATCTTAACCTAAATCAAGAGTCAGATGCTTAACCGACTGAGCCACCCAAGCACTCCGTTGTTATATTTTAAATCAGGTTTTTAAAAAACTTTTTAATGTTTAATTACTTTTGAGAGAGAGAGAGAGAGAGAGCAAGGGACAGAGAGAGGGAGAGGAGATACAGAATCTTAAACAGACTCCAGGCTCTGAGCTGTCAGCAGATTCTGATGCGGGGCTGGAACCAGGAGCTCATGACCTGAGCCGAAGTTGGACGCTTAACCAACTGAGCCACCCAGGCACCCCTTAAATAAGGATTTGAAAGAAAATCCCCACAAAGCCAAGAGGCCATGTACTGGTAGCTAAAGAAACTAAAAGAGAGAGGGATGGTGGGAAACAAAAGAAGGAAGGAAGGAAGGAAGGAAGGAAGGAAGGAAGGAAGGAAGGAAGGGAGGAAGGAAAGGAAAGGAAGAAAAGAAGGAAGGGACAGAAGAAAAAGGTATTCCCTTTGTATGTTATCTGACCTCCCTTTTTCCTATAAATTCTTTTTTTTTTTTTAATTTTTTTTTTTTCAACGTTTATTTATTTTTGGGACAGAGAGAGACAGAGCATGAACGGGGGAGGGGCAGAGAGAGAGGGAGACACAGAATCGGAAACAGGCTCCAGGCTCTGAGCCATCAGCCCAGAGCCCGACGCGGGGCTCGAACTCACGGACCGCGAGATCGTGACCTGGCTGAAGTCGGACGCTTAACCGACTGCACCACCCAGGCGCCCCTTCCTATAAATTCTTAAAAAAATTATTTTGAATGTTTATTTATTTTTTAAAGAGAGACAGAACATGAACAGGGTTGGGGCAGAGAGAAAGGGAGACACAGAATCCAAGGAGCTCAGGGCTCCAAGCTCTAAGCTGTCAGCACAGAGCCCGATGCGGGGCTAGAACTCACAAACTGTGAGATCATGACCTGAGCTGAAGTCGGACGCTTAATCAACTGAGCCACCCAGGCACCCCTTCCTATGAATTTAATTAGACTGATATCACATCAGCACAGCTCTGGTCCAGCATCTACTCAGACAGAAAATCTTGAGCATCTATACCTTGTCTAAAGTCTCTAGAATTTGAGGCTTTCCACATTGGTTTGCCATCCACCATCACATAACCTGTGACCCATCTAACTTGTAGGATTTGCTCCTACCTATAGTTACCCCTTGCTATATCCCTGCACATGTTTCTTTCTATGCTTTTCCTTCAGCTCTTGTCACAGGCAGCCGTTACTTAAGGCCTTTCCTGCCAACTTCCTTCCTATGCCCAGCTTCTCCATCTTCAAATGCAAGTTTACCCCTAACATTTTGTGGCATTCATTATTTCCTACCCTGCCTTTTAGGGGTACGTGAATGAAGTTTTTGTCTCTTCTAAATTAGGGTGATAAGCAGACCAAAAGAGTGATTCTTTTTTTTTTTCCAGGAAACTGTAGATATAAATTTTGATTAAATTCTTGTGTTGTTCTGAACAAAAATATGTCAATATTCACATGTAAGGACGTGATGTTCTGAGACAGCAATACACCATGACGGAAAGAGTTTAGGATTCAGAGAGAAAGGTTTGATAAGAATTAAGAAGTGTGGAAAAGGTTTGGTGAATGTTAAGTCTATATTATGCATACTTAACCACCTTTGGTTTTGTTTTTCAAGCATCCATGCTCTTTTTGGAAAATAAATCCTTTTGCATGTTGGGGTAGACCAAATAATGTCCCTTCAAAGATGGCCCCATCCCAATTCCTGGAATCTATGAATATTGTAAATTACATGGGAAAAGGGACTTTGCAGATACAGTTAAGTCAAGGATCTTGAGATGGGGAGATTATTCTGGATTATCTGGCTTTGTTCAGCGTAGTAACAGGGGTCATTACTAAGAAAGAGGCAAGAGGGTCGGACTCTGAGAAAGAGATGTAATAATAAGAGCAAAGAAGAAAATAAAGGCACCATGACAACAGAGATTGAATTGCTGGCCTTGACAATGGAGGATGGGGCCACAAGCCAAAGGATGCAGTTGGCTTCTAGAGGCTACAAAAGGCAAGGAAATGAGGTCTCCCCTGGGGCTTCCAGAAGTTACGCAGATCTGCTGACACCTTGATTTTAGAACTTATGACCTTCAAGACTGTACGATAATAAATTTCTGTTTTTTTAAGTAAATTAATTTATGATAATATATTACAGTGGCAATAGGAAACTAACACACATATTTTCGGGAAGAGAAATTAACGCCCTGACAATTAAAAGCAGAGGCCAGGACTTGGCCATCATTTCTGTGAAGGACCAGATAGTAAATATTTTACGCTTTGTGGGCCATATGGTCTCTGTCACAACTACTCAACTCTGTCATGTAGCAAGAAAGCAGCCAGAGACAACATGTAAATAAGCAGATATGGCTGCGTTCCAATAAAACTTTATTTACAAAAATAAGTAATAGACTGGATTTGGCCCATGGGCTGTAGCTTGCTGATAACGTGGTATAAACCTGTGTCTCATCACTATGTATTCATTTAATTTATATTTCATCATGTTCTGGAATCTGTTTCGATTTAAGTGTGCCACATGACCCATTGAACTAACTATAGAACATTCACCAGTGGCCTGTGGTTTGTTCTCCAGCCAGCGACAGTACGATTTTTAATCTGTAAAGGTCAAGCTCATTATTAAGACTCTACAGTTATCTCTAATTCCTCAGTGTTTGCCCGTTGCAAAAGCTGTGCTTCAGGAGTGTAAATAGTTGTGCTCGAGTACTCAGACTAGATTTGCTCCAGCGACAAGATCGTATTGTATTTTCACAAAGCAGCCAGCATTTCTAAGAATATGCACATCTCATCAAAATGTATTCCATCCAGCACTGTCTACAGAGGATGACACTAAACTGTAAAACCATGTTTTTGTGTACAGCTTTCAGGATTGCTAACGCTCTTTTGTTTATCATTTCTCCCTGGGACATCTCTCTTGAGGCAAATGTTCTCTCGGCAGAGGAGAACTCTACAGACGGTGTGACTTTTGGCCAAAGAAATGGCTGCCCACGGGGATTCTTTTTAGGCTCATGTCATACAGGAGAACTTTGTGCTTGTGTGAACCTGATCGCAAACATCTGTATATGTGCGGCAAGTTGAAGTAGCCAGCTTATACCTGGCTTGCTGCAGACAGTTTTGTCCCCATCGTATTTATTATATTAGGATGATGTGACAGCGACCCCCTTCCTGTGCCTGTTGGCTTTCTTCTCCCTTCCTCCTTGCCTGTCGTGCTGACTCCGACCTTAACAGCTTAGATCTAATTCTGCCCACCCTCTGGTCAGTCATGCATTGCTATCTATCACTTCCCTCTGCAACTTTTCCTAACATCCTCTGGCCTATATATTGGTTAGTTAATTAATGTCACATGAAGCTTTGCTGTTTACTTGATTTCTGCATGCGTCCTACCAAATCATAGGTGCTCATATTCAGAAACTAGCTTATAATTTATTTATAGCTCCTAATACTTAAGTATAATAATAAATATTTCTGGCTTATTTGCTTGCTAGATTTTATTGCTTAATTTGAGCCTTCTCTGGATTTTTCAAAGACTTAATTTTTTAAATTTTTTTTTTTCAACGTTTATTTATTTTGGGACAGAGAGAGACAGAGCATGAACGGGGGAGGGGCAGAGAGAGAGGGAGACACAGAATCGGAAACAGGCTCCAGGCTCTGAGCCATCAGCCCAGAGCCTGACGCGGGGCTCGAACTCACAGACCGCGAGATCGTGACCTGGCTGAAGTCGGACGCTTAACCGACTGCGCCACCCAGGCGCCCCAAGACTTAATTTTTTTAGGACAGTTTTCAGTGTATAACAGCATCGAGGCAGGTGTAGAGATAGCCCCCGCCCCTCCCAATTATCAACATCACTCACCAGGTGCATTTTTTTAAAAATCTGGGATGAACTGACATTGACACATCAGCATTCCCCAAAGCGCACAGTTCACTTTAGGGTTCAGTTTGGGTATTGTACGTTCTATGGGTTTGGACAAATTCCATCCTTATAATATCACACAGAGTATTTCACTGCCCTAAAAATTCTTTGTGCTGTTCCCATTCATCTTTTCCCCCCTATACACACTCCTGGCAACCACTTGTCTTTTTTTATCATCTCCATACTTTTGCCTTTTCCAGGATGTCAGACGGTTGGAATCATATAGCCTGTAACCTTTTCAGATTGGCTTTTCTTCACTTAGGAACATACAGTAAAGATTCCTCCATGGCTTGATAGCTCATTTTTTAAAGCACTGAGTAATATTCCACTGTCTGGATAGACCACAGACCACAGTTCATTTGTCCATTAACCCACCGAAGGATACCTTGGTTGCTTCAGAGTTTGGGCAGTTATGGATAGAGCTGTTATAAACACCCGTATGCAGACATTTGTGGGGATGTAAGCTTTCAGTTCCCTTGGGGTTACCAAAGAGCACTGACTGTATGGTAAAAGTATGTTTAGTTTGGTTAGGAACCACCAAACTCCCTTCGAAAAGGACATTTTGTGTTCCTGTTACCAGTATATGAGAATTCTTGTAGCCCCACAATCCTTGTCAGCGTTTCAGTTTACTGGATTTTGGCCATTATCATAGGTGTGTGGTGCAATCTCATGGTTGTTTTAATTTGTATTTCTCTGATGACAGAAGCTTCCATGAGTGTTTTTGCCATCTGTATATCTTCTTCGGTGAGGTGTCTGTTAAGGTCTGTTACTGTCTATTTTTTGAATGTTTTTTTTTTTTTTTAATTTTTTTTTTTAAACGTTTTTATTTATTTTTGGGACAGAGAGAGACAGAGCATGAACGGGGGAGGGGCAGAGAGAGAGGGAGACACAGAATCGGAAACAGGCTCCAGGCTCCGAGCCATCAGCCCAGAGCCTGACGCGGGGCTCGAACTCACGGACGGCGAGATCGTGACCTGGCTGAAGTCGGACGCTTAACCGACTGCGCCACCCAGGCGCCCCGGTTTTTTTTTTTTATTGATTTTTAAGTGTTCTTTGTATATTTGGATAACAACCCTTTGTCAAGCACACCTTTTACACGTATGTTCTCTGAGTCTGTAACTTGTCTAGCCATTTTCTTGATAATTGTCTTTCACAGAGGAGAGTTTCTTTACTCTAAACAAAATTCATCTTATTAATTATTTTCTCATGGATTTTACCTTTGGTGTTGCATCTAAGATCAATATAGGTTTTCTCCTGTGTTCTCTTCTAGGAGTTTCATAGTTGTGTTTTTGCATTTGGGTTCATGATCCACTTTGAGTTAATTTTTGTGAAAGATGTAAGGCCTGTGCCTCGATTCTTTTTTTTTTTTCCTTTTTTTTCATGTGGTTATGACCCGAGATGAAATCAAATGGTTAACCAACTGAGCCACTCAGGTGTCCCTGAATGTATAAGCTTTAGAAAGAGTTTATTGATATCATAAAATAACTTCCTGTTGTTTTTATTGTGATTACATTGAATCTATAGATGAAGTTGAGAAGAACGGACATCTTGGTATTGAGTCTTTGCATCTGTGAACACAGAATGTCTCCATTTATTTAGTCTTCTTTGGTTTCATTCATCAGAGTTCTGTAGTTTTCCTCATACAGGTCCTGTACATATTTTGTTAGACTTATTCTTAAGTGTTTCATTTTTGGAGGGTGCTAATGTAAATGGCATTGGACTTTTGAATTTCAAATTCCATTTGTTCATTGTTGGTATATAGGAGAGCAATTGACTTTTATATATTAATGTTGTATCTTGCAAACTTGCTGCAATTATTTATTCCAAGAGATTTCTTTTTTTTCTTAATGTTTATTTTTGAGAGACAGAGAGACAGAGTGTGAACAGGGAAGGGATGGAGAGAGAGGGAGATACAGAATCCGAAGTAGGCTCCAGGCTCTGAGCTGTCAGCACAGAGCCCAATATGGGGCCTGAACTCATGAGCAGTGAGATCATGACCTGAGCTGAAGTAGGACACTTAACCAACTGAGCCACCCAGGCACCCCTATTCCAAGAGATTTCTGTTGATATTTTTGGATTTTATTTTTTTATTTTCCCAATTTTTTTTAAATCTCCAGCTAGTTAACAGTGCAATATTAGTTTCAGGAGTAGAATTTGTGATTCATCACATACATATGACACCTGTGCTCATCACAAACGCCCTCCTTGATACTCATCACCTATTTATCCCATCTCCCATGCCCACCTCCCCTCCAATAACCATCACTTTGTTCTCTATAGGTAAGAGTCTATTTCTTTTTTTTTTTTAAGGCTGTTTCTTGGTTTTCCTCTTTTTCCTTTCTCCTATGTTCATTTTTTTCCCCTTAAATTCAACATATAAGTGAAATCCTATGGTACTTGTCTTTCTCTGACTGACGTCTTTCACTTAGCATAATATTCTCTAGCTCCATCCATGTCATTGCAAGTGGCAAGATTTCATTCTTTTTTAAGGCTTATTAATATTCTGTTGTTTTATATATAATCACATCTTCTTTATCCATTCATCAGTCACTGGACATATGGGCTCTTTCCATAATTTGGCTATTGTTGATAATGCTGCTATAAACATTGGTTGCATGTATTGCTTTGAATCAGTATTTTTGTATCCTTTGGGTAAAAACCTAGGAGAGCAATTGCTGGATGATAGGGTATTTTTTTAACTTTCTTTTTAAACTTTCTGAGGAACCTCCATGCTGTTTGGAGAGTGGCTGCACCAGTTTGCATTCCCACCAACAGTTTAAGATGGCTCCCCTTTTCTCTCCATTCTCGCCAGCACCTGTTGTTTCCTGTGTTGGTAATTTTAGCCATTCTGACAGATGTGAGGTGATATCTCAGTGCAATTTTGATGTATTTTCCTGATGATGAGTGATATTGAGCATCTTTTCATATGCTTGTTGGCCATCTGTATGTCTTCTTTAGAGAAATGTCTGTTCATGTCTTCTGTCCGTTTTTTAACTGGCTTATGTGTTTTTTGGGTATTCAGTTTTATAAATTCTTTATAGATTTTAGATACTAACCCTTTACCCAATATGTCATTTGCAAATATTTTCTCCCATCCTGTGGGCTGCTTTTAGTTTCGTTGATTGCTTCCTTCGCTGTGCAGAAGCTTTTTATTTTGATGAAGTCCCAATAGTTTATTTTTGCTTATGTTTCCCAATATTTTTGGCTTGTCTATGTAAACGATCATGTCATCTGTGAACAAAGACAGTTTTAAGTCTTCATTCACAATATATATACCTTTTATTTCTTTTCCTTGCCTTATTGCATTATCCAGTGCGATGTTGCAACATCCAGTGCGATGTTGAAAAGGAGTGGTGAAAGGGACATTCTTGCTTTGTACTTGATCTTAATAGGAAAGCTGTGAGTTTCATCCCATTAAGTATGATGTTAGCTATAGGTATTTTTGTGGATAGTCCTTATCGAGTTGAGAAAGGTTCCCTCTATTCCTAATTTACTCAGAGTTTTCATCATGAATATGTCTTAGATTTTGCCAGATCCTTTTTCTGTATCTATTGATATGATCATGTGATTTTCCTTTTTTGTCTGTTCATGTATGTGATGGATTACATTAATTGAATTTTGAGTATTGGACCAGTTATGCATACCTGGGATAAATCCCACTTGGTCATAGTGTGTACTTTTTATACTCTTTTGGATTCAGTTTGCGAATATTCTGTTGAGGATTTTTGCATCTATGTTCATGAGAGATATTGGTCTGTTGTTTCTTTTTCTTGTTCTGTCTTTGTCTTGTTTTGATATTAGGGTAATGCTGGCCTCAAAAAATGAGTTAGGAAGTATTCCCTCTGCTTCTATCCTCTGAAAGAGATTGTACACTTGGTATAATTTGTTCCTTAAAGGTTTGGTAGAATTCACTGGTGAACTCATCTGGGCTGGGTGCTTTTGGTTTTAGAAGATGATTAATCATTAATTCAATTTATTTAACAGAGATAGGCCTAATCAGATCATCTATTTCTTCCTGTGTGAGTTTTGGTAGATTCTGTCTTTCAAGGAATTGGTCTGTTTCATCTAGGTTATCAAATTTGTGAGGATAGAGTTGTTCATAATATTCTCTTATTATGTTTTCAGTTTCCATGAGAATCTGTAATGATGTCCCCCCTTTTCTAATATTATTAATTTATGTCCTCTCTCTTTTTTCTTAGTTACCTTGGCTAGATGCTTATGAATTCTATTGATGTTTTTGAAGAACCGGCTTTTGGTTTTGTTGATTTTCCCTACTGACTTCCTGTTTATAATTTCATTGATTTCTGCTCTAGTGCTTATTATTTCTTTTTTTCTGCTTGCTTTGGGTCATTTTAATTTTATTAATTTAATTTAATTTTATTTTATTTCTGCTTACATTGGATTTAATTTCCTCTTTTTATAGGTTTTAAGGTGGAAACTTCGATTATTGATTTTAGATCTTTTCTAATCTGTGCATTCAATACTATAAATTTCCCTCTAAGCATTGCTTTTGCTCCCACAGATTGTGACAAATTGTGTTTTTATTTTCATCTAGTTAAAAGTATTTTTAAATTGCTCTTGAGATGTCTTCTTGCACCCTTGTATTATGTACAAGTATACTGTTTAATCTCTACATATTTGGGGATTTTCCTATTATTTCTCTTTTACTGATTTCTAGTTTAAATCTATTGTGGTCTGAGAGCAGACATTGTATATTAGTATCCTTTTACAATTGTCAAGGTGTTTTATGGCCCAGAATGTGATCCACCTTGGTGAATGTTCCATATTAGCTTGAGAAAATACATATTCTGCTGTTGTTGGATGAGGTAGCCTATAGATGCCAATTTGGTGTTATTCAGTTCAGCTATGTACTTATTTTCTGCCTGCTGGATTTGCCCACTTCTGAAAAAGGACCCTTTGGATTTTAGTATAGGTGTATGACATTATACTGAAAAATATGCTGGGGGCTTACAACAGAATCCTTGTTTTCATTTTACCATTTAAGTTACAGCAAGTGTTCACCCCCTTCCTTAATATTTCTTTTTTTATTTAATTAAAAAATTTTTTCCTTCCCTTAATATTTTGGAGAATGCAATCTACTCTAATTTCCAGATTTGCTTAGTGGTTGCCATTTATGTTTTAAAAAATCGTATTTGATAATAACGTTTAATTAATGTCTTGGAAGCAAAGTATAATTAGGCAGTATTCCTGAACAGTTTTGGCTATGGCTTGACTTCACCTAACTATTCCAGGTGATTAAGCATTTTTATTTTCTTCAAAGACTTATCTAGAAAGCAAGTCTAGAGTCTCCTGACATGGATTGATTCTACTTTAAATAATCTGCCATATAAGGCGCTATGCATTGGCGGGGCCTCCTTGAATGGACCACTTGGTCTGGAGAGCTGTGTTTGGCAGTGTATTTCTGTCTTCTTTCAGGTTCTCAGGAATACCTGCTCCTTGTATTCTGATGTCTTGTAGGTATGAAGACTGTGTCCTTGGCCTGGTTTGACAGTGTATATATACTTCCATCCACCCAGCAGATAGGCAAAGTAGAATTCCACTGAGACTCAATCACAAACTCTTCTAGGGATGTTTGTTTACAATGAATAAGTGCTGGGGCACCTGAGTGGCTCAGTCGGTTAAGCGTCCCACTTCGGCTCAGGTCACGATCTCGTGGTTCGTGGGTTCGCACCCCGTGTGGGTCGAGCTCTGTGCTGACAGCTCAGAGCCTGGAGTCTGCTTCGGATTCTGGGTCTCCCTCTCTCTCTGCCCCTTTCCCACTCACGCTTTGTCTCTCTTTCTCTCAAAAAAAAAAAAAAAATAAACATTTGGGGCGCCTGGGTGGCTCAGTCGGTTGAGCATCCAACTTCGGCTCAGGTCATGATCTCACAGTTTGTGGGTTCGAGCCCCGTGTCCGGCCGTGTGCTGACAGCTCAGAGCCTGGAGCCTGCTTCAGATTCTGTGTCTCCTTCTCTCTCTCTATCCCTCCCCCACTCATGCTCTGTCTCTCAAAAATAAATGTAAAAAAAAAAATTAACAAAAATTTTTTTTTTTTAACGAATGAGTGCTGAGTACCAAACCATTCCCCTTTTTAATTCTCTCTGGACTCACTCCACTTCAGATGTCTAACGATGTTGCAGACTGGTGGTCAGGTCATGAGCCTAATAAGAAGCTCAACTAAAAGTGCTTGCTTACCCCCTTGCAGTTGTACATTTGGCTGAGTAAGAAAAGGTGAGTGAAAAGTTGAGATCCTAATCACGTAAAGAGAGACACAAGAAGTTGCTCAACATCGCTTCTGAGGTGCACCTGCCAACGATGTGTGACCTGAAACTAGGTGTGAGAAAACGGATGGACCCAGATGGAGGCTTGTTGTGTAAAACAATGCCATGGGCTCTTGAAAAATATTGCCAGTGTCCTGAAAGCCAAAGAGCCTATGGAAGTGTTACAAAATAAAGGATCCTTGATCAGATCCTGAATTCAAAAATAAAATTTCTCAGTTTTACAGGGCATTACTGCCTCAATGGGAAAAACTTTAAATATAGAGTGTATGTTAAGAGTATCAGATTATTGTTAAATTTTCTGTGTGTGATAATTATATTGATGTGGTATGGGCTAATATCCTTCATGGAAGGTACATGCTGAATTCTTTTCTTTTCTTTTCTTTTCTTTTCTTTTCTTTTCTTTTTTTTAATGTTTATTTATTTTTGAGAGAGAGACAGAACGTGAGTGGGGAAGGGGCAGAGAGAGGAAGACACAGAATCGGAAGCAGGCTCCAGGCTCTGAGCTGTCAGCACAGAGCCCGATGCTGGGCTCGAACTCACGAATTGTGAGATCATGACCTGAGCCGAGGTCGGGCACTTAACCGACTGAGCCACCCAGGCGCCCCAATGCTGAAATATTTTAGAGATACAGAGTAATAAGATTTGCCACCGACTCTCAATTAATTCAGAATAAGAGAATCTGTACCTGTGTGGGTACCTGTGCGTACATATATACATATATATGCACATACACTCGTATGCATACATCTATAGGCAGATGTAAATGAGAGAGAGAAAGAATGTGGTAAATGTTAACAATTGGTAAATCTTGGTATATAGACATTTGTTATACTGTTCTTCCATTTCTTCCATAGGTTTGACAGTTTTCAAAACAAAATGTTGGGGAGAAAAAGGCAACAAGTCCCAAAGTGTCTTTTTCCCTGGCTTTGGGTGGATTATTAGTTAAGGTTCGGATAAACTAAAGTGGAAAATCCCCAAGCTACTAAAATAAATAATCTGTCCTAATCCTTTATAAGTTTTGGATATTTTGGTAATTATAAACAAGGGCAGTCGAAGGCTAGCTAAATAAATATGTCTTCATATACGTTTGACCCTTTAAGGGATGCCTGTCAAATATACAAACAAATAAAATCACACAGCCAGTCATCCACGCATGGTGATAATCACAAGTTTTTGATTTGGAAATGTTTCCCAGTTTGAAAGTTATTGCTTTCAGCTGTAATAATAATGGGCTTTTCCGCTAAGGGAAAAATACATAGTGTTTAAAATAAATATCATCAGTGCAATTTTGCAGTGTTGAGGAAACATAAATGACCTTTTTCTTTTTCTTTAAACATTAAGATCACTTGAAGTTCTCATGAATGTGTACTGGGGAGACAGAATTCTGAGTGACTAAAGGTGATAAAAAGACCGGTCACAAAAGGGCTTCTCCATCATTTTAAACAACGCTAAACCATTTCTGTTTGTGGCCTTCACCCAAGGATAAACCTGGAATTTTGTCCAAGCACGTTGGCCACACTTCCCTACTGAAATCTGGATTTTTTTCCTGTGGAACACAATTCAGAATGGAATTGTAAGCTCAGGGGATATCATTACTTACTTCCCAGGAATTGACTCAAACCAGTTGTTCTGAGCACTGTAGCCATCTTAATAGTTATCCCGAGACCAGTTTTAAAAGGATCCCCACACTGCTCTGAGGAACAGCAAAGGTTTGAAGATTTCTTTGTGTGTTTGACCTCACGCTCCCCTTTGTTTCCTTACGGAAAAATATGATGTTTCTGACATATGCCAGGTGAACTGCCTACAATGATCTCCTACAGTCACCACAAGAGCCCTGTAGCAGGTACTATTATCTTATTTTGCAGAGAAGGAAAATTTTAAGGCTAAGTTAATAGGTGGCAGTTGGTCCCATAATAAAGTCTTGCTTTTACCACTGCAATATATTACTTCCTGCAAATGAAGGCCATTTATTTTTCTTTATTCCATCCTGCATTTCAGAATGTGGACAGATAGCATCCAGAAGTACAATCAAATGGATTGAAACAAATCCTTTTCAGGTGACAATTTTATTGCTTTTCCCCACCAGCTGAGCAGTTAGGTCTTTTATGAGTGTCTTTATCTTTCTAAAGTCTTAACAAGGGTGGACATTTATTTGTCAATTAAAATCTATACCACCGACTCAAGGAAATGTCAGACATTCTGCAGGAATGATTCATGTCAAGGTAACTTGCTTTGATGTAGACCAATGATCATGGAAGAATTCAGCAGAATTCTCAAGGACCCTCCTTGCAAGGGACAGAGAACAGCAGTGGGAGATTCTGAAACAAGAAGGCTACTCCACTGAAGTCCATCCACCAGCTGGAAAAGACTCGGCAGGTGGGAGGTTGAGCACCTATTCAACATCTAGTAGCTACTGATACTTGTTTGTTCAACAAACATGATCATCACTTCTGTGCCAGGCACTGGGCTGTGTACTGAAGTCACCCTGAGGAATTGCCCCAGTTTCCTGATCTCAATTCACCATCTCTATTGAATTGCAATGCGGAAAGTAGGATGTTAGCAATAAACGATAATACCGACACTCAATCAGTCATTTGTTAGCAATCATGACTAATTAGCATTATCTTTAAAATATAGTAATAAAAAGCCCACGTTATGGATGCCCACAGGACATTTTCCTTATGGTCTTCTTTGAATCTTTTCCTGAAAACGTTCAAGAATCAGGTGGAAGATAACCAATTAGCAACTTCCATGTTGTAAACATTAAGCTTTGATTATATTTACCTTGGATGACTGAGTAAATTACTTGACTTTTCTCCATGCTTAAAATGGTGTTATAAAGCCACATTGTGCCTCATTACATGATCCATTTCTATTGTGAACCCTTGGAAATATGCATGTAGTTTGTACCTATTTGGAAACCATTTAATAATTCTTAAAACTTAATATGTTTTAAATTGGAAGCCTGATTTTGCATTTATAGCTAGCTAATTTTATTTTTCTCTCCCACTTAATAAATTCAGCAATCTTTGTTATCTGAAACGTGTTGGTCAACGATTAATTTTTCTAATATGACCCATCATTATGAACACTGAGCCACTGGCTTTAGCAGGAATGTCATCAGCTACTATCTTTTTTAATCCGTTGTCTTTCAAACTGGTTTATTGGAAGGAGTATAATATGCAATCACGCAACGATTATTATAACAGGTTAATATGAGGTTTTTCACTTAAATTGGTAGTTACCCCTGCTTCTCTGAAAAAAGAATCTGGGAGAAAAATGCCAACATTCTAAGACCTCGTATAATAGGCTTAGAGAATAAGCTTGTTCTGGAACACAATGGATGTTTTTACAGTGCAAATTATTTGTTAAATAAAGGCAACAGTGAGTCAAGTGAGACATATGATTGAAAATAGTTTTCAAATGTAGTATCTTTTTCTTCCTCTATTAAGTCATATGCCTGGTGCAACTTCCTCTGTAGTATCGTGATATCTGTTTTTAATTCTTGAGTATTTTGCTTTTAAAGTGATCCTATCGTAAATTTCAAAATTACCTATTTGCTTTTATGATTGAGACTGTTTGGTAGAGCTTTGTGAATGCTCAGTCACACACATCCCTGGAGCTCATCTTTTATTTTATTATAAGGACTAGGTAAATTTTCCTTTCATTTTCTGCTTATGGACCTTATCCTGGATTTTCAAAGACTTGCTTTTCAGTGTGAGATCAGTGCTATCAAAGAAAACAGTCTCCTTCTAAATTCTTTTAGGCATGTGATTTCAAGAGACTTGTGAGTATTTAAAGTGACTTTCTAAAAAGCTCCAAGCTTGTGAGGTTAGCTACAGCATGTGTCAGTAAGATCATTCACAAATTCTTCAAAAGTTCTGCCTAAAATCATGGCAAACAAAGATTAAAAAAAATAGGAGAAAAATTACTCATTTTAGGTCCTACCTTGTTATTTGTAATTCAAATGAGATTATTTATATTCTCTCTTTCCCTCCTTTTCTTCCTTCCCCTTTCTTGCCTCTCTGCACTGCCTTCAGTTCGTCTGATAATACAAAAAAAAAAAATTCCCCAACTTACAAAAAGACAGAGAATATCTATTTTGACTCTCAGACCTTCCCACCTGTGTCGATTCCTCAGCTCTCCTTCACAGTTAATGTTGATTTTCATATTGCTTTTATTTCCTCATACCCCCCACCCCTCCATTTTTTGTATTGTTTTTTTCTTGAGTTGTTAGCATTTCAGTGATACTTTCCCAGATGTATTTCAGCCAGATAAGAATGGTTGTTAGGTAGGATTGCATTATGCGCTATTTTTTGCCTAGCTAGATCATTAAAAAATATATCATAAACTTATTAATAGTGGATGTTTTGCTATTATAAAAATTATAAGTGTTGCCTGAGAATGTACATCATTGTGCACTTAGCGTATTTCTTTTCTCTAAGAAATATTTTATTATGAAATATTTTAATACCTCCAGTAGCCAGTCTATAGAGCCCATAGCGAGCATACAAATGGAAGCCTACCTCCCACGTGATAAATATTTAACAGATATATGTCATGCTTACAATGAAGTATGTCCTGCAAACTTGATAAATATATCTTCGTAGCAACCTGGAAGACCGGGTCTTGAGTTTAGAATTCCAGGAACCTTGGTGTCTCGTTCATACTCCCGCCATCCTGCAACTTGTTCTAAACTGACAGGAAATTTGCACATATACACTTGGACATCACAGCGTGCATATCTGGGCTCCACCCCTAACCTTCACCAATGGTTGCCTTCAACTATCCATCAAGCTTAGGTGGGCACATGGCCATGGCACAGTCTGCTGCTGAGAGGTTAGACCCAGAAAATAGAACGACACAGTCCCTGCAGTTGGGATAGGGCCATTTGGGCAGCGTCTGGGATATCTGAATGTGGGCTGGAACAAGGTGCAAGGTACTCAGGTATCACCAAGGGTACATTCCCTTGGATGGCTGATTTATTCCATATAGGCACTAGGAAGCTTTCATGGAACTATTCGGACCAGCATTGCTTAAAAAAATCTGGAAACAACTCACTTATTGGTTAACAGGAAACTGGACAGTTTGTGTTACATAATGGAATACTAGAAAGCAGTGAAAATGTCTGTGCATGTATTATAGATATTTTATACAATGTTCTTTGTAGCCAAATCGATGTGACTGATTGATTATTCCAGAATGCTTTCACTAATGCTGTATTGCTTGTAGCCAATGTATGGTTGCAATTGGTGTGTAGTAAAGAATAATGGATAACGGGCGCCTGGGTGGCTCAGTTGGTTGAGCATCCGACTTCAACTCAGGTCACGATCTCGCGGTCCACGAGTTCGAGCCCCGCGTCGGGCTCTGGGCTGATGGCTCGGAGCCTGGAGCCTGCTTCCGATTCTGTGTCTCCCTCTCTCTCTGCCCCTCCCCCATTCATGCTGTGTCTCTCTCTGTCTCAAAAATAAATAAACATTAAAAAAAATTTTTTTAAAAGAATAATGGATAATGTTCTTATTTATGTTAACGAGTAATACAAAAATGAAACAATAAAATGTTCTGAAAATTCACCGTTTGTCAGTGACATTAATGACCTCTATGTTAAATCAGATAATAATATTGGAGACCTGGAAAAATATTTTCTTAACTTTGTGTACTACTCACAATGTGCTGGCTATAGACATGATACACTTTTAAGCTTAATCTGTATTATTAACACTTTTGCCGTGATGCTCCTAAGTCTGGACAAGACCAAAAATAACAAATCAAGCCCTGATTTGTAACATTGAAAATTTCTATGGTATAAATACTCCTCAAATTGTGAATGTCAAGCTACTACCATGCTGAACACCAAGCTGAACACAGAGTTGGGACAAGATGCACAGAGTTCCACATCTTCGTGTTTCCACCAAATAGATCAAAGGACACATAGAAAATGCAGTCAAAATAAAGAAGTGATGAGTTTTGAGTTTTCATTTTGTTATTAATATGATTTACTTAAGTTTATACAACTTCCTTTTTAATAATGGCCATATTAACAGTAGCTTGGAGGGACGCCTGGGTGGCTCAGTCCGTTGAGCATCCGACTTTGGCTCAGGTCATGATCTTGTGGTTGACAAGTTCGAGCCCCCCCCTCATCGGGCTCTGTGCTGAGAGCTCAGAGCCTGGAGCCTGTTTCAGATTCTGTCTGTCTGTCTGTCTGTCTCTCTCTCTCTGCCCCTCCCTGCTCATGCTCTCTCTCTGTCTCAAACAAACAAACAAACAAACCAAAAAAAAAAAAAAATCAAAAAACAAAAAAACAATAGCTTGGAAAGTTTTAAAGTTTAACGGTTGGCTATTGAAAGCTGGTTCAGAGCAGCTCCAGTACAGTATTGCCCAATGCCATTCGCTGAACAGTCTATATGGAAAGTTCCTGGGTTTGCTCTTCCATTCTGTTGTCCTATTTATTTATTTCTGCTCCAAAACAACACTATTAATTAATTCAGTTTTAAATTCAGCTTGATATCTGGAAGTGCAGTCCTTTGGCAATTTTCTTCCAAAATCTCTTGGCCGTTCTTGTAAAAGAATATCTTGAGACTTCCCACTTTGATACACATTTTATAATTCTTTTGTGAATTTCACCAAAAAATCATGGGATTTTGGATGAAATCTTATTGAATAGTAGGTCAGTTTGGTGACAACAGATGCCTATAGGATACTGAGATTTCTTATGCATTAATACTGTATCGTTCTTCTTTTTAGGTCTCTTTCATGTTTGATAAGATCTTGAAATGTTTAAAACATTTTTTTTAGAGTTATTCCTAAATATTTTATATTTTTGGTGGCTGATGTAAGGACTTTTTCATCTTTTTTCTTTTTTTGCTTAAGTCACCTTCATTGAGATATAATGTCTAGACAATGGAATGCACAAACTTTATATGTATGGTCTGATAAATTTTGACAAATGTGTACATCATGCACCTCCTCCCAGAAAGTTCCTTACTGCCCCATTTCAGTCAAATCCTCCCTCCCTTCCAAGCCCCAGAAAGTCACTGATTCACTTTTTGTCACTACAGATTAGTTTTGCCTGTTCTGGACCATCATATAAATCGAATTATACCGTATGTACATCGTTGTGTCTGGCTCTTTTTGCTAAACATGATATTCTTTTCCAAACATTTTATGTACAAGTTTGCTGCTATCTGGAAATGAAATTTATGTTTTGTGAAAATTGATCTTATTTACCGTTATTTTGCTGTACTTTTAAATTAAACCAATAATTTATAGAGACTACTTTGGGTATTTAATGTGAATATCATAGAATCTAGAGATGATGACATTTTGATTTCTTCTTTTCCATCCCTTATACTCTTTACTTTTCTTGTCTTATGCTAGCCAGAACATTCAGTGCTAAATTAATGTTACAATAGTAGGCATCATCATGTGTCTCTTATTTTCCAAAAGAATTGCTTCTCCATATTTCACCATTAAATTTAATAATTGCTGTAGGTGTTATATAAACAGATTTTATTAAGCTAAGTAGATTGCTTTCCATTTTCAGTTAGCTAACCTTTTCCAAGTCATTAATGGGTATCAGATTGTCTTGACTTCTTTTGACTTCCAAGTCATTAATGGGTATTGGATTGTATTGATCATCAATTTTTTCCTCTAATGTCTTATTTGCATATTTTCATGAGTGAGATGGGGTTCAAAGACCAGGGTTTGACAAACTTTTTCTTAGAGTCAGTTGATAAATATTTTCAGCTTGCAGGCCATACAGTCCATCACAACTACTAATCTCTGCTGTTACAGTATAAAAGCAACCATCGATAATATGTAAGCAAATATTTATGTCTGCGTTTCAATAAAACTTTATATGAAAATACAGGAGGCCAGCCTGTAGACTATATTTTGCTGGCTCCTTTCAGTAAAATAGATTCAAATACCTTTATGACATTAGGGCGATTTATATTTTCTGTGTCTTCTTGAATCAGTTTTGTTAAGTTACATTTTCTAATATTTTCTCCATTTCATCTAAATTTTATTGATTGATTGAGAGAGTGTGTGCACGTGCATATGGAAGCAGGGGAGGGGCAGAGGGAGAAGGAGGGAGAGAATCTCAAGAAGGCTCTACGCCCAACGTGGGCTCGATCCCACCACCCTGAGGTCATGACTTGAGCCGAGATCAACCAACTGAGCCACCGAGGCGCCCCATTTCATCTAAATTTTAAAGTTTATTTTACAGCTGTGTTATTTGTAGTTCTCCTTTAGTCCTCCTGTAGTTCATCCTACTTTCTTGCAGGATGTTTTAATTTCGGACTGCTGTCTCTTCTTGATCAATCTTGGAATGTTTGTCTTACTGGTATTTTTTTTTAAATAAAACTTTAAGCACAGCCAAGGAAGTGGTGACATCATGTTTGTCATCCCTTCAACCCGCAAATAATTTGACTTATCTACAGAGGGTAGATCACTCGTCCATAGGGTTCATCCATCTCTGCTGTATGTTGCATCCTTTCTTAAACTAGATGCTCCAGTGAAGGGGTCATCTTTCATATGTAGAGGAAGACCACTCTGCATTGAGTAGTGTAGGATCTTGGTCCCCTGTTAATAGATAGTGAAAGCAAGCACTCTTTGAACACTTGGCATATGCCAAGCACTCCACTGCATGTTTCATGTATGTCTTTTCACTTAGTCTTTTCTTTTGTAAGTTTGTATTTAAATTCCAGTTAGTTAACATGCAGTGTGATATTAGTTGTGGGTGCCTGATTTAGTGATTCAGCACTTCCCCATAAGAGCTTGTCACAGCAAGTGCCCTCCTTCATCCCCCATCACCCACCCCCCCAAGCCCATCCCCTCTGGTAACCATCCCTTTGTTCTCTATAGTTAAGTCTGTTTCTTGGTTTGCCTCTCTGTTTTTCCCTTTTGATCCTTTGTTTTGTTAAATTCCACATATAGCATCTCACTTAGTCTTCACAATTGTTTTACTATGTTTTATCATCACCTCCATCTTTTCAGAAAAAAAGGAAGTGACGGTTGGAGAAATTAACAGCAGGAAAAATAATAGTCGACTAGGATTCCAAACTCAGGCTGTGCGTTTCTAGAGTTTTGTCCTTAGCTTCAGGAAAAATCGTCTGCTACTTTGTCTCTAATTCAGTGCTCATAAAATAAACTTTTAATGCATAACTTAGTGTCAGAAGAGGCTATGGCCATTATGAAGAAAGCCTGGACCAATTATATCCTACAACTTAAGTTTAAACTGGGATTCTAGTTTGTAATTAATTCTCTTATGAGGTTGATTCTTGCCTGAAACACTAGGATTGTATTTAAACAAATTTTTTTCATGTTTCTTTATTTTTGAGAGAGAGAAAGAGACAGGGCACGAGCAGGGGAGGGGCAGAGACAGAGAGGGAGACACAGAATCCAAAACAGGCTCCAGGCCCTGAGCTGTCAGCACAGAGCCCAACGTGGGGCTCGAACCCAGGAATGGTGAGGTCATGACCTGAGCCGAAGTCAGCCGCTCAACCGACCGAGCCACCCAGGCGCCCCTCGGATTGTATTTTTGATGTTGCTAAGTGAGGGTCAGATCAGAAACAGTGGTTCTATTTCTGAATAATATTTTCTAGTGTTCAAAGGCTTGTTTACAAAAATCTCATGTTATCACAATATGGTCTTTGAAAAGTGATAATTATTATTTTTTTTCTTTCTCTTTTATGACTAAGTACATTGAGGCTGAGAGATTTAAGTGTCTAGGTCAAAATCACAGACTCCTGAGTGTGAGGCTCAGATGGAAGCTCTTCTGCTTGTCCATATAGGACCCTTCTCCAGTCAACACAAATCAGGCATTTCATGCATCCGTGCGTGGAACTGCCAAATCATCTGACTCTTACATCATCTGATTTTACTCAGTGTCATAGAATTAAGAATCGGATGATGAGTGACCTACTGGTGTCCCAGAGGACTATAGTATATAATGCATGTATGGACCTAATTTGCTGACCAGGAAAAGTTAACTTCCATAGAGTTCATGCATGACGGAAATGCACTGAACTGGGAACCAGAACGTATATGATTAAAGAACTCATTTCTCCACCGGACAGAACGAGTCAAGAAGGGTGACAGAAATTTTGTGTGCACTTCTTCCTGGACTGTCGCCACATCACCGAGGCCTGAAGATCCTTGTCAATCCTTGAAAGTTTATTTTTCAGTTTTTGAATTCATCGGTCCGGACAATGTAGTGTTCCCTGTTGGTTGGTTCACACCGGCAGTGTTGACTGACTTCTCAGGGTCTTTTGACCATACTCACTTCCCCGAGGCCCATCGAACTGATGCCGACTTTTTGTAATGACCAGTGTTCCAGATAACAACGTGTACAATTATTAGGCGCTTTCCTTGACGATGGGTGCTTTATAAGGAAGAAAGAAAAAAAGAACACGGTGATCCCAAACCAGCACTAAAAATTAATTTAATGGAAGTGGACGTACAAACTTCATTTGGGAAACAAATACTGTGGCGTAGTCTATTGGTAACGGTGTGTATCTTTTCTTTACGGCAGAGTTAGTGTTGGTTATACACTCTCGTATGTACAGATATGAATAGTTATGCATAGTGCACGGACAGAGATATGAATAGCAAATAGCAATGATCATTTTAGTCACAGCTGACATGTTAGTGCTGGACTCTGCCCCAGGCACTAACCTAAGTAATTTAGTGTGATCCTCACAATAAACCTAAAAGATTGGCACTAATTCCAGCCATTTTACAAATGCCTAGCATA
Organism: Lynx canadensis; assembly: GCF_007474595.2. Classification (NCBI taxonomy): domain Eukaryota; kingdom Metazoa; phylum Chordata; class Mammalia; order Carnivora; family Felidae; genus Lynx; species Lynx canadensis. Next base: position 227,409,370 of record NC_044303.2, on the reverse strand, counting down.
ACGCCCGAAGAAATGAATCAGGTCAACGCATTCACGCTGGTGATAGGTGCCCATGCTGGTTCCAGATTCCACTCTCTGAGCTCTATGCTAAACCGCCATTCAATGTCTAGTTAGAGAAGAAAGGAATTGGAGTTTGCATGAGAAACAATGCACCTGCCTCACCAAACAAAGGCAGAGCCTGAAACCATTAGCAGGTTCTGTTATCCAGGTAACAAGTTCAGTGACCAGGAAGACCTCTGTCCGTAGAATTCTCTTGAATCACAGGATGGAGAAATAGACTAAATTGTAAAGTCACTTTTGCTGTTTCACATCGTCTCCACTTGATGAGGACAGAAACATTTGGAGGGAATTTCTCTCGGACCCTCATGTATTTTTTCCTCGAAGAGACTCTGTGAGTCTTGTAACTGACCAGGTTTGCTTATTTCCTTTGGCTGCTAAGAAGTTCAGAACCACACGTGTGGCCTACCTATAGGAATTATATAGGATTTGGGGATGCCCTGATACCAATCATATTCTAGACTTTTTATCATTTCTCTACCCCATTTTTCCTGGGCCCTGTTTTCTTGAGCTGTTTACTCTTTATTCTGTTGTGTGGTAAAAATTCCTTCAAGGCACCTCAAAATCTTACTGAGGCCTGGACATCAAAAATAAAACAGGGAAGGTCTAGCCGGGTGGCTCAGTCAGTTAAGCGTCTGACTTCGGCTCAGGTCATGCTCTCATTGTTCGTGAGTTCGAGCCCCGCGTCGGGCTCTGTGCTGACTGCTCAGAGCCTGGAGCCTGCTTCAGGTTCTGTGTCTTCCTCTCTCTCTGTCCCTCCCCTACTCACACTCTTACTCTCTCTCTCTCTCTCTCTCTCTCAAAAATAAACATAAAAAAATAAAAATGTGTCCTATTTTGGAGAAACTATTCCTAAAGCATATTTTCCATTCACAATTAGTTGTGTGACACACAGAGACAGTTTTCTGGTGCTTGGTAATAAACGTCAAAGGTGCATTATTCCAGAAAATTGTGTAGCTGATAAAATAGTGTTATTTTGGATGACCTAGTAACGAACCTAACCCCCGCAACTGGTCAGTGACGTCACAATTGATTATTCTCACAATTCGGAGACGGAACACCCACACTGATTATGTAGACGAGGTTAAAAGGTTGTATTTGAAACCAGGTTGCTAAGCTTTCTTGGTAGTGATGTCGGGGAGCATCTCATTAGCCGTGTGGCCAAGAGAGCATGACGTTTCTACCCAGCTCCGGCCCCAGAGGTACAACCCCCGAGATTACAACCCAGATATACAACCTGTGTGTCGACTGATATAAGATGAGTCCACTCTTGTTTACAAGATGGAGAACATCTAAAAACAAAAACAAAAACAAAAAACACATTATCCTATCCCATGGAAGGTAGAAGAGGAAGAATCCTAGGGGGGGAAAGAAGGAAAAAGAAAATACTGGTTCTGGCTGAAAAAATTAATGAGCACAGGACACAGACGACCAGGGTAAGGTAAGTCAGGGCGGGGCATCAGCTTCCTGGCCAGCCCCTGTTGAATCCCCTGTGGCGGGTCGCAGAACCCACGGTGACCTTGCATTCTGAGAGTTGTGCTGTTAGTAAGTGCAGACGATGAATTTTCTTGATGGATTGAATTCCTGACTGTGCTTGGAGGGTAGAGGTAGAAGATAAAGGAGGCTGCACCCGGGTTCTAATCTTGCAGAAACTGGCAGCTGTCTTTTCCTGGCTGGTTTCTGGACTTCACCGGTCCTGTGTGGAGTGTCAGGCGCCAGAAACAACAATCATGTCAAGTCGCACTTCAGGACTGAACAAAGTTATCTCTGTCCAGCACGTTTCCAAATGCAGTGGAGAGAAAAAAAAAAAAAAAAGGTATGAACAGATGGGCGAATTTACTTGTTCCATTTCCCTCTGGTGGATCTTACGAGCTCTTTTGCTCATGGTATGTTTGTTTTCCACACGTTGAAAAACTTTTTCCCCCAGATATAAAATTCGGTATGTGAAGGTTGGTTCTGGGAAAGTTAACCAAATAATTCTTAACGTTAATTCCACAGACGTGTTTATTGACTCACGTCTAAAATTCTTTCCTCAAGTTACTGTTCTTTATAACCAGGACATGTCAGGGGTACGATTCTTTCAGGCGTTAAGGGTCACTCTGTTTGTTAGCCAAACAGATGAACAAAATAAACAAGAGAAGGAGAAGCTTAATACAAAATGAATATTAGTGATATTCATTAGTGGTTTATATTTTTTATTACTTAATGTATACTAAATAACATAATACCAGTGAAACTAGTTTTAGTAAAGTGAAGTTTTCCATATTTATTCTTATTTATCTCTTTTATTTATATTTTCATTTATCCTTCAGTGTCTTGTTAGATAAAAGAAACCCCAGCATGTCAGATGCAGGACTTCCACATTTGTTGATTTGCAGAAGCATAGGTATGGCCAGTGTAGGGAACTCTCTTTGAAAGGTAGCATGGCTGGGGCACCTGGGCGGCTCAGTCGGTTGAGCGTCTGACTTTGGCTCATGATCTCATGGTTCGTGGGTTCGAGCCCCGCATCGGGCTCTATGCTGACAGCTCAGAGCCTGGAGCCTGCTTCGGATTCTGTGTCTCCATCTCTCTCTACTCCTCCCCTGCTTGCACTCTCTCTCTGTCTCTGTCTCTCTCTCTCTCTTTCAAAAATAAATATTTTTTAAAAAATAAAGGTAACATGACTGAAGATTGGGAGTATGGTAAATGGCGGTATATTTTAAGATCCCAGTCTACAGAAACCCCACTTAGTCTAAACTTCAATACCCACAGGTTTGGAACCACAACTTAATGTCAAAAAGGATTGCCTTTCATTGCAATTTCCTTTTTCAGCTTCCTACAGCCAAATATAGAAAACAAAATGCCATCCGGAGTAATGATGTTGCCCGTGGACTTTAATCCAGAAAGAGCAAAGGAGCTTTGCACCTTTAGGATTTGCCTCTCTTTTAGGATTTTGATGTCAACTTAATTCTCTCTAGGATTATAGTAGACTTCAGCACAGAACTATTTCAGTTAAGAGGTAAAGCTATGCAAATTACAGAAATGTTCTGACAAGTATGATGGTGACTGTTGCATTAATACCATTGACTTAGACCAGGCATAAATATTAGAACTTGATTTAACAGGAATGCAAAGACAGGAAGATGCGATTACTGTATTAGGGTGTTATCGTTATTTTCTAAAATGATTGATGGAGTCTGAACAAAACTCACAAATTTAACACAATATATATATTTAAAATTTTATTTAAATTCAAATTGGTTAACATACAGCGTAATAATGGTTTCAGGAGCAGAATCTAGTGATTCATCACTTGTATGTAACACCCAGTGCTCATCGCCACAAGTGCCCTCCTTAAATGCCCATCACCCATCTAGCCCATCCACCCACCCACCACCCCTCCAGCAACCCTTAGTTTTTTCTTGGGATTTAAGAGTCTCTTATGATTTGTCTCCCTTTCTGTTTTTTGTCTGATTTTTCCTTTCCTTCCCCTATGTTCATCAGTTTTGTTTCTTAAATTCCACATATAAGTGAAATCATGTGATATTTATCTTTCTCTAACTTATTTCACGGAGCATAAAATGGAGAAAACATTCTAGTGCCATCCATATTGTTGCAAATGGCAAGATTTCATTCTTTTTGATTGCCAAGTAATATTCCAGTGTGTGTGTGTGTGTGTGTGTGTGTGTGTGTGTGTGTGTGTGTGTATACGTGTGTGTGTATATATATATATATACACATATATGTATACGTATACATATACATACGTATATGTATATATATATGTATACGTATACATATATGTGTATATATATATATATACATATATATATATATATAGATACACACACACACACACGTATACACACACCAGATCTTCTTTATCCATTCATCAGTCGATGGACATTTGGGCTCTTTCCATAATTTGGCTATTGTGGCTAGTGCTGCTGTAAACATTGGGTGCATATTTAATGATTGTTTGCCTCTGTCCTGGGAAGATTTCATACCGCAAAGGGGATGCAGTCATCACTGTCATAACACAACCTATCTGTCTATGGAAGGCTAGAATTTGGGGTTCCACATAAGTATAATGTAACTAAAATGTTTGTTGGGGAGGGTGGGTGCAGCGGAGACAGTGTGGCTCTCTAAAAGTAGATGGTGACAAATTAAGGGGAAAAGCTTTGTGACATATCGCAGGGTAGTGTTTTTCAAGCATGTTACTTTTTATTTTAATAATATTTTTCCTTCCCATGAAGTAACCGGTTATGTTCTTGCTGCAGCCCAGTCTCTGGTCTTGCTGTCCCCACTGTGGCTGAGCACACCCCTTCAGGCCACAGCCTGCTACACAAGCCCCTTCGTTGTTCCCTCCAACATGATGCTGCCTCTGGGCTGGGCTAAGTGACCTGCCCACATCCCCATGTGCCACTAGCCCTCTGGGCCAGTCACACTCTTGACTTCAATCCCTGCTCTAGATGCCACTGGCTGCTTAGACTTTGGTCAAGGCATCCAATTTCTTAATCTGTGTCTATTTCTGAAAAATATAGATTATCATAGAGGATAAGATTTCATAGGATTAGTTGTTGTAAGTATCAGGAAAGCAACAAGAGAGGAAGACTCTCTTAGGACCTGTCCCAGAGCAGACCCCAGAAATGTCCATGAACCTTCACCTCCTTCACTCCCTCTCTCCCTCCCTTTTTCCTTCGTGTTATCTATTCCTTACCTCCTTTCCTTCTTCTGCTCTATATCTTTTCATTCTTTCTCCTTTCCTTTCCTTTCCTTTCCTTTCCTTTCCTTTCCTTTCCTTTCCTTTCCTTTCCTTTATTAGTTTTTAAAGATATTAGACCCACAAAAGTAGAATCTGTGATGTGTTTGGTATTTAGAAAAGAAAGAGATTAATGGGGTCACCTGGGTGGCTCATTCAGTTAAGTGTCTGATTCATGACTTTGGCTCAGGCCATGATTTCATGGTTCATAAAATCAAGCCCCATGTCGAGCTCTGTGGTGACAGTGTAGAGCCTGTTTGGGATTCTCTGTTTCTCTGCCCCTCCCTTGTTTATGCTCTCTTTCAATATAAATAAATGAACATTTTTTAAAAAAGAAAAGAAAGATTTCTGTGTGAAAGCATGAGAGAGAGATTCAGGGAGAGCATCTGATACAGATCTTGCAGTTCAACTAGACTTTATACATGTGAAAAAGAGAGAAAGAACATGGAGACTGGTGGATGGGAAGTTAGAACCATCATGGAGGCCTTGCATCCTATGTGAAAGTGTTTGAATCTATCAGGCGGTGTGGAGTCTTCAGAGCTGTGTGTGTGTGTGTGTGTGTGTGTGTGTGTGTGTGTTTTAATCATGTCCTAGGTGTAACTGTAGGGTGTTCATACTGAGAGTGACTTTTGTGATTAATTGAATAGGTACAGAAGAGAACAGGGCGACCCTTCAGAGGATTTGAATCAGGCAGTGACAAACAAAATAGAAAGGGTTGTTGAGAAATAAATTGCAATCTAAGTAGGACTCACGGCTAATGGCATGTAGGGAGCAGAGCATGTGGTGAGAGCAAAGGTGTTTGAGGATTTAAGCTTAGTGATGGGAAGGATAGACAATATCTTGGACAGGAAGTGGATGGAAAGAAGGATTTTTGCGGAGGAAGTTTGAGGTGTTGGCTAGGAATTTGGCACGTCATGTTTCTAGAGTGATGGCAAATAGAAGCCTTGAATTCCTCGGCTACTTAAGCACCATTTATGTAGAGTGTGGAATAGAGGTTAAATGACCAGGAAACGTCCAAGGGTAATAAATGTCAGAGGAGAACAGGGCTGAGCTATAATGATATGAGATGACGTGAAAGATAGTGAGAGTGACTTTTGAAATGATGGGCAATGAGCCAGAGAAACCAGAATAGGAATCTGAACTACTCAGAAGGATGGGATAGAATTTGATTTGATGGTTTTCAATCAAGGTCTGTTTCCTACTAGTTGTTTTCAGTGTACGATTTAGTGTCTTTTTGGATGTTCGATCCAAAGAAAAACAATCATTTGTACCTACTTGCCTTTCTTTTAGTGACTATTCAGTATACTAAAGTTGCAAATTCCAAAACCTAATTTTTCTTAAGCTCTTGTGTTCAGACTCTCATCATTCTATTTATAAATCTGGTACACTTGAGCAATCATTTTCAAGGGAACCTTCACAGCGAAGTTAATTAACCGTCACTAACTATTTAAATATCATTCATAAATTTAATGTATTCATTTCCCTTTTCCAAGCTTTTCAGTGGGCTAACAAACTAAATGGCCCCAAGTTCTGGAGAAACCTACTTAAATGTAAACAATCAAATGTGTAAGGATGGTGACCCTTCAGTTCTCTTGATCATTACAGTATTGTTTTATAGACTAATATATTTTTATTATTTTTATAATTAAGACAGAAAATCTAAAGGAATTACCCTATCTTAAATGTGATAGATAAAATAGAAAAATATATAAATTATTTCTTAAAATATGTATTATAAAGTTTATTAAAAAAATTTTTAACGTTTATTTTTGAGAGAGAGACAGAAGGCAAGTGGGGGAGGGGCAGAGAGAGAGGGAGACAAGAATCTGAAGCAGGCTCCAGGCTCCATGCTGTCAGCACAGAGCCCAATGCAGGGCTCAAACCCACAAACTGTGAGACCATGACCTGAGCTGAAGTCAGATGTGTAACCGACTGAGCCACTCATGTGCCCCATAAAGTTTTATTTATTTATTTTGAGAGAGAGAGAGAGAGAGAGAGAGAGAGCAAGTGAGCAGGGGAGGGGCAGAGAGAGAGGGCGACAGAGAGAATCCACTGTCAGTGTGGAGCCCAACCCAGGGCTCGAACTCACAAACTGTAAGACCGTGACCTGAGCCGAAATCGGGTCTGGCGTTTAACCGACTGAGCCACCCAGGTGCCCCTACACACATATTTCTAAACACAAATATGTTAGTGCACTGGGTTTGTTTTGGGTTCATCGTCTTTGTCCCTCACTCTAAACTTGGCTAGTTTTTAAAAAGTTCATGCATCAAGGAGACGATTCTGCCATCCAAGGTCTGGTCTCCTTAACATCAGTTCCCTTTGTCTTCCTCCAGCTTAAAAGCTGGAAAGTGAAGTATACAAACTCTTGGCCTCTCTTGCAGCCGCAGGGGGCCACTTGACACACTTCTGTCCAATGGGATGTATGTGTACACACACACACACACACACACACACACACACACAGAGCATGCTCCATCTATTTTTTTTTTTTTATGGATAAAAAAGTAGCAGATATTTGCTCATTGTCACAATTCATGGGACCTGCTCATTTTCATATCAGCAATGTATGTGGTCCTCCCTGTGTCCAAAAGCCATTTTATGTGCTTTCTATGGGCTAACTGTAATATTTATAACAACTTTAAGAGGTAGATAGGGGCGCCTGGGTGGCGCAGTCGGTTAAGCGTCCGACTTCAGCCAGGTCACGATCTCGCGGTCCGTGAGTTCGAGCCCCGCGTCAGGCTCTGGGCTGATGGCTCAGAGCCTGGAGCCTGTTTCCGATTCTGTGTCTCCCTCTCTCTCTGCCCCTCCCCCGTTCATGCTCTGTCTCTCTCTGTCCGAAAAATAAATAAACGTTGGAAAAAAAAAAAAAAATTTTAAGAGGTAGATACAGTTATCATTCCATTTCATAGATGAGAAAACAATAGCACAGAGAGGTTACTAACTTGCCCAGAGTCACACAGCCAGTAGTGGCCAAAGTTAAGATGTGAGAGCCAGCACCCTAATTCCAGAGCCATGTTCACTTCTCCACGTAGTCACCACTCCCTGATCCTTCTTCCGATGGGCACTTGAGCTCTTTGTTGTATCTGTTCTGCCACATCGATATTACGCTCTTATAGCTAGCAGTTTCTGTGTCTTCCCCATTAGACTAAGTGCTCCTTGGCCACGTTCATCTTTTACACCCAAATCAAAGCCCCAGAATTTGTCTCCCGTAGATGTTCAACAAATATTTCAATGAACACGTGGCTTAAACTCTATAAAATTATAAATGTCATGTAGACAGACTTTATTTTCAAAACCTCAGTATGTCAAACCCTTGACATAGGCAGGCAGAAGATAGGATAGGCAGAAAAGTGACTTTTTTACTTTGTAAAGAGGGTGTCACTTTGTGTAATGGCCACTTTGCATAGTGTCATCATAGAGAGGGAGCTGAGAAGCCCCTCAGCAGATCTAGTAAGGAAGGAGATCTTGCATTGCACCTTTGTGTACTTTTCCATGAGTGGCAGTGTCATTATCTTACACGTTGACAAGTGTCTGCGTCAAATAGGTTAACAATAACCTTTTCAGATCTGTGATTGCCCTGAGAAAAGCTGAAGTGTGATTGAGTCACTGGTCCCTCCTGTAGAGCTGATGCCTGCCCTCCAACATGTGGAAACAGTACCAGCGTCCCCAGGACCCAGGATGTGGTCCGTAGAAAAGGGGTGTCACTTACAGGTTGGGAGATCACGTTGAGCTTCATGTTGTAGGATATTTCTTTGGTTTGGATGAAATAATGTATTGGAGTTCTCCAGAGAAACAGACCAATGGGATATGCATGTATGATTTACTATGAACTATTAGTTCATACATTTATGGACACTGAGAAGTCCTATAATCTGCTGTCTATAAGCCGGAGACCAGAAGGCTGGTGGTGTCATTCAGTCCAAGTGCAAAGATCTGAGAACCAGGGGCATCAGGAGATGATCCATGTCTCTGCTAAAAACAAACAAACAAACAAAAAACAGCTAGGCAGGAAGGGCTGAATTCTGCCTTATTCAGCCTTTCTGTTCTATTTGGGTCTTCAACAGATGGGGTGATGTCCACCCACACGGAGGAGCGTGAACTGCCTCCCTGAGACCACCAAGGCAAATGCTAATTTCATCCAGAAACACACTCGGAGACACGCCCAGAAATGATGTTCAGTCAAATATCTGGGACCCCCATGATCCAGTCAAGTTAACACGTAACATGAACCATGACAAACAAATATGTAACACGTGGGAAAAATGTGAAAATGTTATGTCAGACAAGTTATGGCTCATGGCACACATTCGTTAAGCAAAGCTATTTTGTCTCCCATGTTCCCCTCATTAGTCAGTGGGGGCCAGCCCTGCCCTCCCCGGGTGAGCACTCACATGGACCCAGTCTTCTCAGTTGCTCTTAAGGGAGGGTGCAAAGACGACCTCATTTCAGTATTTCCGTTGTTCAGACCCTTATAATCACGAAGCCTCCAGCCCAATGGAAAGTGGCTTTCTTCTTCCCTCCATGCGACTGCTGCAGGGAGAAAGCGCGTAGCCTGCCATTGGAGGAAGTCAAGTTTGATGGTTACCGACCTCTCCTTTGTCACCTGGGATTCTGAGACCTCCAGGGTGCAGAGGGGGCAGAGGGAAGAGGGAAAAGGGGTTTGTGCTCACGGATGCTATGGTGGCATTGCCGTCTCTGTTTCTTGGACTCAGCAGATGTCCACATCGGACTCTTTCTCTCCCATGCCTACTTGACTTGGTTGTTCAGAGGCCCCCACCGTTGGGGTTTTCTCACCTGTGGCTTCCATCCCGTGGACAGATGCCTCCCTATTTCACTAAAACACCCAGAAAACCTGTGAAGAGAATCACACAGTGTGTGGTCTTTCGTGATGGGCTTCCTTCACTCAGTGTAGCGTTTACGAAGTTCCTCCACGTTTTGGCATGTGTCGGCACTTCCCATTTTTATCGTCAGATATTCTCCTTTTATGCATTCACCCATTCGTTTATCCGTTCATCAGTTGATGGCCATTTGGGTTGCTTCTAATTTGTTGGCTCTTCTGAAGAATGCTGCTAGGAACAGTTGCGTGCAAGTGTTTGTGCGCACGTGCGTTTTCGTCTCTTGTGGGTATACGCGTGTGAGGAGAATTGCTGGGTGTGGGGCGGTTCTTACCTTTCAGGGACTGCCAGACTGGTTTCCAAGGCAGCTGCTCCATTTTATATTCCCACCAGCATTTTATGAGGGTTCCAATTTCTCTGCATCCTCCCACTTCTTACCGTTTCTTTTCATGATATCCATTGTAGGATCTTACCGGTTTCAAGTGGTTTTTGTAAGGCCCCCCCCATTCCCAACTGACGTTGGAGGGGACACCCCATACCTGCTTCGTTAGGTGGTGGAGATAGGGCACTCACAGCAGAGTTCTAATGACAAAGATCATCCAAAGACCATTCTTTAACTTCCAGTCTCTGAAACCTTCTATCTCAGTGAGGGTGAGGGATTCCAGACTCATCACCTTGGTTTTCTTCCACCTCCTTTGCTACGGGCTGTGCACAGTAACGTTTGCCCCCTCACTTTATGTGTTGGGTCACGTGTTAAGTGTTGGATCTAGAGCGTTCAGGCCTCAGCTGGAATGTCCGTCTAACAAGTGACTTGCCCCTGAAAGCATGGGTCTTCTATTTGCTGTCTACCCACAGGTCCCTGTGTTGGGCACAGGCCTCCTCAGACTTCACTTGAACGTGTTACCCTTTTCATTTGCCCCTTAAAATGAACTGCATCCTATATGACCGGCTTTCCAGGAGAAGAACACCAGACTCTTGCAAATAGTCATGAATCACAAGTGAGAGCATTTAGATATCTAATGAGAAATTATTTTTGCTGGTAAATATGTGTGTGTCCCTGGTTCCCTAAACCCTTACCTTTTGGATGAAAGGGGTTTGAGGTGGCTCACCAATAGCGTGGAATCGAATCAATGGAGAGGTACGATCAATTTGGCACAGGGAAAGTATGGACAGAAACGTGAAACACAGCTGAGGAACAGGTAACATTCGCAAAGGCTGGGCTTTGCCACGTTTGTCAGAGGCGGTCACAAGTTTGGCTCACTTCCCTAACTGTCCAGACAAAGAGAGAAACACAGTCAATTTCACAATTCAATATATTTGTAAGCCTTGAAGAGTGGAGTTGCCCTGGACAATCATACATTTTCCTAAGAGACAGATAAATGTCTCCCGTGTGTTCTCATCCTGGGGACACTAAACAAGGAGGAAGACCAAAAGACAGTATCACCCACATAAATAGCACGTGTCCTCATGCTCTTTCTTGGAACATTTCTCAATGCGAACAGATGGCCCGTTGCCAGAGGTTATTTGTTATTTAGAAAATATTCTTATAGATGGGCACGTGATGTTAATTGGTGGTCTCACTTTAAAAATTGCCTGGTTTTTGGCTTTTCACAGTTACACAGACACGCTTTAGGTCTACTGATACATATTTTTAATTTTGGAAACCGTTCTGCCTCCTATTAAACATAATATCCGGTTTTGTTGGTGATTTGCCCATTGGATAGATATGAGTGTTTTGCATATATAATTGCAACTTCTTTCTCATACAGTTCTCCCATGAACTTTCAACTTAGAAAAAATGGAGTTTTTCTTTCCAAAAATTGTGGATCGACAGTCATGGTGAAATTATGTATATGGAAGAGGTCATTCTTTGGCATTCACTACCTTTTGTGGAAGATTTAAAGCTCCTTCCTCGCCTTGTTTTTCTTCTTTTCCCAGAAAACGCTGTTCTTGGGTGGAAAAAGAATCAAAGACTACAACTTTTGAAAATACATCTGGCTCTGTGCAGTGAATATTAATTCATGGGTTCTCAGAGGCTGCCTTGCTGAAAAAGGCAAGGTAGGAAGCAAGAAAGGGAGGAAGATACATATAGTCCGGTTAAGTTTTATAGGGAAAATGGAGCCGTCCTTAAGAGTTTTAACACCATCTATACAGGCTGAATAGGGAAAAAAAGATTTCCCCTGGAAATACCAACAGTTCAGCTAGAATAAGATTGCCTTGCAAATATAAAGTAAATCCACTGACTGAACGGGGGCACAGTAGTCAGGGGACAGATATACCAGTGGTGGGATATATGGCCTCATGGTAGTTACAAGTGGGTTTGAGTAAAAATCCAAAGCAATGATTTTACGGATGCTAAGTGTCAGCAGCATGTTGGCGTAAACCCAGAGCTCTGGGAGTAGGAGCGAGTGGTTAATTGTGCACATAGACTGCTTAAGTCTGTTTCTGCTTTATAGTCACCTTCTGCTGTTTTAAGAAATGTTTTCATCCAAAATTACTTGATGAGATTACTTATATGGGATACATATCTATAAATACTCCCTCGTGAGAAATACAAATGGTTTTGTCTTTAATAAATCAAAATCTGAAAAGCGTTTCCTAAGTGTTTTCCCTGGGGTGGTAGAGAAGGATATACATCTTAATTTTGAAGCTGTTTAGACATTTTAAAATATGGACTATGGAAAAAAAAGAGCAAACCCATCTCTACAGAGCGGACACGAAAACTCCTCGAAGCCAATGAATTACAGAATTTGGCTGATGAAAGTAGTTTTGCTCTTTTTAAAAACAGATGTCAGAAGTAACAAAGCTCCCCCAGAAAGGCAGCTGGGTGAGGGAAAAGACTTCTGTGTGCTTTGTTGTTGGCTGTACTGTTCTGTCCCACCCCCTGGAACAGTGCCCGGCACAAAGTAGGTATTCAGTAAATCCCTGTAATATGAATGAATGAGTGATAAGCCCAAATAGCCAAGGGATAAATGAATGAGGGCGGTCTAGTGGAGTCTTCAATGACATATACTATGGAAAAATGAGATGACATTGAAATCACTTGTACTTTGAAAAAGTTTTGTAATATTTATTTATTTTTGAGAAAGAGAGAGAGACAGAGCATGAGTTGGGGAGGGGCAGAGAGAGAGGGAGACACAGAATCTGAAGCAAGCAAGCTCCAGGCTCTGTGCTGACAGCTCAGAGCCCAATGCGGGGTTTGAACCCATGAACCGTGAAATCATGACCTGAGCCGTAGTTGGTCGGTTAACCTACTGAGCCACCCAGGTGCCCCCAAAATCACTTGTATTTTTTATGACTTCTTCGCTGGTGTTGGAGAGTTGGCATCCTTAAAAAATTTTAAATCACTTCCTTTCAATCTTATCCACACTGTTACGTTGAATTGCCTATGGTGTGTTGGACAAAACTCAAAACTGTTAACCACAAAGTAAAAGTCAGGTGAGTCTGAATTGATGCATTTCTCCGCAGTTCCCATTTCTGTGGCTCATTGCTGAACAGTCTAAATGTTTAGTTATAAATATTTAATTATTTGGAAAGGGTGGCCCATAGGGTGCATGGTTTCTCGATAAAAATGATAAAGGAATCCGATGAATGGGTGAGCGACAAGCCTAAGTCAAGAACCCTTGTTGTTAGCTAATATACTGTTATTACTTGGTATATTCATGAACGGGTTTGAAATAAAGTAGCTCATTCAAACACGGCCTCTCCTCTGTGTCAAGCATTCTTCAGACACAGGAGAGTGAACAAGTCTAAATCCCTGCCCTTGTGGAGGTTACATTCTAGAGAGAAGAGAGAGGTAATTAGCAAATTTTAAAATAATGAAATTCTATGACAATATTAATTAGTTGTGATGCATTGTAGTAAGTGTGATTAAGACAAAGCATGGTAGGGTCAGTCAGTTAACCATCCAACTCTTGATTTCAGGTCAGGTCATGATCTCATGGTTTGTGAGTTCAAGCCCCACGTCGGGCTCTGTGCTGACAACGTGGAGCCTGCTTGTGATTCTGTCTCCCTCTCTCTCTGTTCCTCTCCTGCTTGTGTTCTCTCTCCCTCAGAATAAATAAATAAACTTAAAAAAAAGACAAAGCATGGTAATGTTGCTTGGAAAAAGTTCTCAGGGAAGCAGAGAAGTGAGCCTTGCAAATGTCTAGAAAAATGTTTCAGGCAAAGGGAAATCAACTGCAAAATCTCCTAAGATAGGCACATGCTTGAGGTGTTGACATGACCAGAGGAGGACCCTGTGTTTGACAAAGCAGAGTGAGCCAGCAGAAGGGCAGTCACAAGTGATGTCAGAAAACTGGAGGGGAAGATTCTACAGGGTCTCCTAGACTGTGGTAGTACTCTGGACTTTGTTGTAATGTGATAGGAACCCACTGAAGAGTTTAGAGTACAGGGGACTTGATCAGGTCTATACTATTAAGTAACCACTGTGGCTGCTGGGGAAATGGACTGTTATGGACAAGAGTAGAAGCAGGGGAAGGAACAGAGGCTATTTCATTTCTTCAGGGGTGAGAGGATAATGGCTTGAGCTGGGGTCTTGCTGGTAAGGGATGGTGAGAAGTGGTCCCACTTGACATATCTGTTGGAGTCAGGGTCTCCAGGCATACCTACTGCATAGGATGTAGAGGGGGACAGAAACATACTAGTTAAGGATGACCCCTGAGTATTTGGCCTTAAAATTTGGTAGTAGTGCATTTAATGAGCTGAGGAATAGTAAGTGAGGCAGAGCAGGATTGAGCAACATCAAACAAGAGCCTTTGTTTCAGGACATGTCAACTATGAGTTGCTTCTTGACTTCCAAGTAGAGACGCCTGTAGGCTGGTGGACATCTGAATCTGGAACTCAGGGAATGTTGAGGCTGGGGATCTCAAACTGAATGCCAGCAGCATAGAGATGACATTGCTAAAACCACGGAATTAGATGAGATTATCTGAAGATGGTTCTTTTTCAAAACCTCTCTGATCTCTGGTAAAGAATCTTTGTTTTTTTTTCTTTCTCATTTGCTGTGGACACATACTTTGTTAAATACAGGAACTATAAAGACAAAATGAAATTAAAGGAGAAGTGAAATAAAGACATGCAGAATATAAGGGCTACATTTTTGTTTTAGTCTATTGCTATTACATTTCACGGACATGAAATTGTCAAACTGCTACACAAGTTTCTAAATGCTTACCCCGGCTTTCTGTACCTGCACAACTGTGGACTGGTAACAGTTCACAGGAAGCATCTTTCAGGGACCGTGGTGGTGGTGCCACCAAGCTGGACATGAGTCTACCCAGAGAGGGAGTCCTGGGCCTCCAATTTTAGCTCCGAGCAAGAGGAGGAGGAGGAAATCATCAGACTGTGGGTCTTGGAATTCAAACGAAGGAGATATTTCAAGAAAACCAGGAGGCTAGTAGATATCATAAGCAATGTTCCCAGGCCTCAACCGTAATGATCAAATAGGCCGGAATGAATGCCAAGATGCCACTTTGCTTTTAGTCTTTCCTTCCTTCACAAGCTTTCATGAAGATACAGTTCTTGCGGTCTTAAGCTTTGTCAATGCGTGCTCTGCTCTAAGATAGTTTGGGGCCAAACCTGAAGTTCAGAAAGTTTCCGAAAAGAGCAACGGGATCATCAAGGTTAGAGTGAGATCAGTTTTAAACAACTTCCTCCCTGGGGCGCCTGGGTGGCGCAGTCGGTTAAGCGTCCGACTTCAGCCAGGTCACGATCTCGCGGTCCGTGAGTTCGAGCCCCGCGTCAGGCTCTGGGCTGATGGCTCGGAGCCCGGAGCCTGTTTCCGATTCTGTGTCTCCCTCTCTCTCTGCCCCTCCCCCGTTCATGCTCTGTCTCTCGCTGTCCCAAAAAATAAATAAACATTGAAAAAAAAAATAAATAAACAACTTCCTCCCTAAAAACATAAGCTAACCAACTTCACTCATAGATTGGAGGTTGTTGGGGGTCAACCTGGCCATTCACAATGGTCATTATGAAACCAGCCATTTCTATTTGCTCGGTGTTTCTTTCTTTATTATCACAGTAGATCTTATTTCAATGCATACATTCTCTGCATCAGGCCAACAGAGTGGTGGTACTCTTGATTTCTCAGCAAAGATCGTTTTCTCAGGCAAAGGGGATTAGCAGGTTCAAATGCACACATGAGGATCTTACGTAAGATTGTTCCCTGAGGTGGAACCCAAGGGGATTGCACAATCCAGGTTTTCCATCTCTGACTTAGTTACCCAGTCACAAACATTACCCCGTATTTTTTGCGTAGTCTTCTGCTTATCTGACCTCATCCCTCTCCCCTTTTACCATCTTCTGTTCCCCGAAAAGGCAGCTGTACTTGGACCATTTCTCAGTTTGACGTTAAGGCTAAGGCTTAGGCTAGTATTCTGCTGGTAATTCTTTTTATTTACCCATGTCTGTCTAAACATCTTCTGGCTTTACCCCAGTTCCAATATGGCAGCTTTACCTACTGGTCGTTCTCAGCTGGGGGTGATTTTGCTCCCCAGGAAACATTTGGAAACATCTGGAGACATTGGGCATGACTCGGCTGGGAGGTGGAATGCTACTGGCATCTAGTGGGTGGAAACCAGGGATACTGCTAAACATCCCACAATGCACAGGAAGCCCCTGACAACAAGAATTATCTGGCCACAAATGCCAAGAGTATCAAAGTTTAAGGAAACTTGACTGATATGCCGCACCATTGATTCATTCGTTAATTTACCCTACATGCTAATGTTTCTCCCCACTTAAATATTTTATATGCTTTCAGTTACTAATTATCTTTGATTATGTAATAACAAAAGAAAGGGAAAAAGAAATGATGATCCAATTGCCCAGAGTAGCATGTTGACTAATTAAAAGCTATACAAGAGGCAGGGCAAATACAAGAGGCAGGGCAATTTCAAGACTTCAGATTCAACTTGTGAGTTAGGTTTGTAAGGACTTGTTGAAGGTGTTATTCTCAGTCATTGGGCAGGATTGTTGATGCCCGAAGATCTCAGTAATGAAACAAACTGACAGAATGTCTGAATCGTAGAATGGTTTTGAGGAAATGGACTGTGGCTTGACCTATGTGTCTCACCAGGGTACCATCTTGAGGAAGCATGCATTGTCAGAGCTCAGGAGACATTGTCCACAAGAAACCTTCCTCATTGGGCAGATGGATTACAAAACCGCACATTTTTTGTGGTTGCACTAGCAGGCCAGGGCCAGAGTTTCGTGGATACACATGGGCTGGATTCCAGCCTCACTTTGCCAGCTGGGCAAGGTAATTTTATACAGGCTACAACCTGCACAGTCATATACGACAGCCATGTTGGGGATGGGATAAGGATCCTTTTTGGTTTTTATTTACTGCGCAAATATTTTGTTAACTGCCCACCGTATATCTATTGTAAGCACTGTTATACATCAGCAAATAAAATAAGTTAAAATCCCTGCCCTCAAGGAGCTTATATTCTAGTAGGGTTTATAATCTAGTAGAACTTTTGTTTTAAAAGTTTGTGATGTGTGGGGTGCCTGGTTGGCTCAGTCAGTTAAGCATCTGACTTCAGCTCAGGTCATGATCTCACGGTTTGTGAGTTTGAGCCCCATGTCAGGCTCTATGCTGACAGCTCAGAGCCTGGAGCCTGTTTCAGATTCTGTGTCTCCCTCTCTCTCTGCCCCTCCCCCACTCATGCTCTGTCTCTCTCTGTCTCTCAAAAATTAATAAACATTGATTTTTTTTAAGTTTGTGATATAAAGTTAATAACTATATACTCTGGGTGAAAAATAATAAATTGCTGAGGATTTTTATCATTAGATTCAGCAATAGCCTGGATTAAATCTTACAAGTTCCTTGGGCTGGACTTTCCTTTTGTTGCAGAAGGTGCCAGCTGACCTCATCCTGAACCTGGGGCAGTTTTCTTGCATTACTTCCTGTAACACTATTCTCTGATCTCATGTCTTTGCTAACCGCCTATTTTAGCGAAGAAGGAAGCATTGTACCTCCTGTGTGACTCTTTTTTTTTTTTTATAAAACATTTCCATGATTCATTTATTTTAGCAAGTAAAATTCGAACTCATTGTAAAACTCTAAAGCATTTTTACTTGCCCCCCACCATGTTTTATGTTTCAGAGGTCACATTTTACATCTTTTTATTGTGTGTATCTGCTAATTATTGCATAGTTGTTTTTACTTCTTTTGCCTTTTAACCTTCACAATAGCTTTGTAAAAGTGATTGATCTACTACTTTACCACATATTTACCTTTTCTAAGGAGTTTTTACTTGCATATGTTTTCTTCTTACTAATTAGTGCCCATTCATCTCAGCTTAAAGAAGTCCTTTTAACTTTATGCTAGGATGGGTTTAGTGGTCTTGAATTTGTTTGGCTTTTGCTTGTCTGGAAAGCTCTTTATCTTTTCTTCAATTGCAAATAACCTTGCTGTGTAGAATGTTCTTGATTGGAAGCTTTTTTTTTTCTTTCAGCACTTTGTATATATCATGCCCCTCCCTTCTGGCCTGCTAAGTTTCTGCTGAGAAATCTGCTGATGGTTTAATGGGGGTTCTCTTGTACATAACAAGCTGTTTTTTCTTGCTGCTATTAAGATTTTCTCTTTATCTTTAACTCTTGACATTTTAATTGTAAGGTGTCTTGGTGTAGGTCTCTTTGGGTTCATCTTCTTTGGAACTCTCTTAGCTTCCTGGATTTGGATGTCTGTTTTGTTCCTCAGGTTAGAGAAGTTTTCAACCATTATTTCTTCAAATAAGTATTCTCCTTTCTCTCTGTCTTCTCCTTCTGGGACCCCGATAATGTGAATGTCATTCTGCTTGTTGTCCCATAAGTCTCTTAAGCTATTATACTTGTAAAATTATTTTCTTTTGTCTGCTTTATTTGGGCAAATTCCACTTTTTCTTCTGCTTCATCTAGTCTGCTATTGAACCCCTCTAGTGTTTTTTCATTTTAGTTATTGTATTCTTCAGCTTTGTGATTTCTATTTGGTACTTTCTTATATTTTCAGTCTCTTTGCTGAAGTTCTATTGGTGTTCATCCATTCTTCTCCCAAGATCATTGAGCATCTTCATGACTATTATTTTGAACTCTGTATCAGGTAAATTATTAATCTTGGTTTAATCTGGCTCTCTCATCTGGAGCATATTCCTCTTTCTCCTTATTTTGCTTGACTCTCTGTGTTTGTTTCTGTGTATAAGGTGAAACAGCTACTTCTCTCAGTTGTTTCTTGAACCTGTGTGACTGTCAGGTTCAAGACAGCCTGATATATTTTTGATAGGGCCCTGTTGTTGAGGGAGTGCCAAGTTCTGTGAGTGCTCCACAGGGAGGGATCTCTGTCAGCACCTAGTTTCAGGCTGATTGGAAGCCAGACCCTCAGACAACAGTATTTAAGGTATGTAAATATGTACAGCCCTGTAGGACTGCAATTGTAAACCCTGCTGGCCTCTAGACCAGGTGATCTGGAGGTGTCTCCTTCACAAGAGTTGCAAAAATGGGGGCTCCAGACATGTGTATGAACTTCTTTTCTGGGAGGTACCAGAAAGCTGTAAGGAGACCAAGGAAGAGCACCAAAATGGTGTCCCCAAGCTAGTTCCCTTAGCACACTTCTGAAGCCTCTAGATATATGCTAGTCCTGTCCCTCAGGCTGAAGCCCCAAGCTTTTTCACAGGCACACTGGCAGTTTGTTTCAGTTGCTGTTTCTGCGGTGTCCTTGAGTTGACAGCCTTCCAGAAACTGTCCCCAGTGGTCTCAGACCTGTGGGGCCCAGAAACACAATCCTTCCTGACCGCCAGCGTCTGTTAATCGGGGGGCATCTCCCGTGTGTGCTGTGCACATCCGTGGGCTTAGGTAGGGCCCCTGGGACAGCACAGGACAGCGCTCAACCACCTGACCCTGGCGGGTCAGGGGAGACATTGGAGGGGTATGCTTGGTCGCTGCTGCACGACTCTGAATATCTCCAGCAGCCTCACCTGCCATTCCTGGCAAGTACCTGATGGAACATTTGCTCACAGGCCCCATTCTGAATTTATGAGACGTTTCTTGCTTTTGCCGTGTAGTTTTGCTTTTTTGCCTTCAGGTACCCAAACCCCACATCTTGGGCCCTATCAGTGGAATGGGTTGCTTTTGGCCGAATGTCATAAGCGGCTGCCTTACTCCAATGTCTATATACCGCCATCTCCATAACCACAATCCTGGAGTGAAGCATGTAAGGGCACATAAAACCAAAGACGAAGCTGATAAAGCAGCAGCAGCGAGCGGCTCATGTGGAATGTGGTGTTGAATAGCATTGGCGCAAGTGTGAACTACCCTGAGTGTTCCTTTCACATCTGGGAGAAGACAGTGCCCAAGTCTGCAGGATATAGACTATTAGGCACAATCATTCCCGTTCCAAAATTTGTCAACGTATACCTATTACATTGAAAGAGAAAGATGGAAGTTAATCTTTTTCAAAAAGACATAATTCGTACACCATCTTCAAACAAATTTCTCTTTGTGTATTTTGTTACCAGGGTGCTGTAATTTCTGAGGGTTATGTGCTTTCAGCAAAATATGTGCGTGACACTCAGTAAAAGTAGACTCCTACACAAAACCAATGCCATCATTGTTTTTGAATGTTTTTGAATGTCATCAATTGTTATTGAAAGGTGGCCTTTTTTTCCCATAAGCCTCTTGCCCAAT